>NC_090890.1:32487716-32495216 GCF_036669925.1 Montipora capricornis | reverse complement strand
CCCAATATAGTTTATTTTGAAAAATGACCTAATTTTAAGGGCAACCACAACCATGATTCTCTGCAAGCGATCTTTTCCTTTTTACCTCGAGTACCACCTTACGTCTCTTGTAACCCGGAGTAATGCTTATGAGTTGAGTTCCTCTCTGATGTGCAGCCTCCATCGGAGCTGTATTTTTGTTCTCGAGGTTTGAAAGTGCTCAAACCCTAACCTGCAGAGAAATCCACGTTGTCTTCACTCCAAACGCACCCAGAGCGTTGCTAGCTTTTACGACTTATACGGTCGGTGTTCTTGCATTCATATCTATGACCGGAAAGGAATCTAAGGTAGGTCGATGAGCAAACAACGGGAACATTGGAACCCACAAATGACCTGCTCCCAACGTCAGTGGCTTCATAGCTCAGTTGGTTAGAGCGTCGCACCGGTATCGCGAGGTCACGTGTTCAAACCCCGTTGAAGTCCTGAATTTTTCAGGCTTCTTTACACAATTTCAAAAATTGCTTTCATAACTGCGAGGATCATAGCTTCACTTGATTTCATATCCGCAATTCATATTTGATCCATTTCATATATCATTTCATCGTTAAGATCTCTTCGTTAGGAAAAGAAGACCAAAGAAACCTCACTCTACCCATGGCGAGTATATTTCTAGCTGGTCTCCTCGATTCTTTGATAGCTCGCTTTGCTCCGACCCAAAAGACATTTCGCGCGCGAGACCCGGAAAGGAAGCTGATGTGTAGAAGCATTGCAATGGACCGCGGTTTTTCTTCAAAATTTCATCTCTCTCTGCTAGTTGGTTCATTTAACCGACTTCGATAATGACCGCAGGTGTAGTTAACATTTGCAGACTTGCGACTCGACGACAATGCCTCGAAAATAATAACAAAAGGGAGCCCACAACTGAAGATTCGTGGTTACTGGTGACCCTTAAGGATGGCGCCTACTATTGTTATTGCGCATACGTTCTGCGCATCTCGAGATACTCGGATTTCCTATAGGTGGTCCTTATTAATACAGGGATATTTTTGCACAGTTTAAAACTATCCGGAGAAAGTAGATCTTAGTACGTACTCTTGTTATCCAAAGAGAAAATAGGGGGTAACCATGCATTTTTGAGAGATAATTAAGCTTCAATTTGAGAAAAAACGCCATTCATTGCTTTGTATTTTAAAGCTTTTTACAAATATTATTCATCAATTATCTTTGAAAAATGCGTGGTTACCCCCAATTTTCTTTTTGGATTTCGATAACACTTTTTGAGATCTACATTTTCTGCATAATCATAAACCGGGGAAAAAAATACATTTGAATTAGTAGACACCGTCCTTAAAATGAGACTTTGAATAACAGATAAATGGGACTTTTAATGACTGAGTGGAATTAACGATGTTAAACATTTTTGTTTCTTTTATTAATTATTAAAGCTATCTCGAATCAGCTGGATAAAAGTGTGGATCCATGTGATGATTTCTACTCCTATGTATGTGGAGGCTTTTTCAAGGAACATAAGCTCAGTGCGGAAAAGACTGAGATAACATCTTTCACGATCCTCAACAAAGAAAACTTGAAAGTGCTGCGACATGCGCTGGAGAATGATGCAAGATACTCACAGGTACGCATAGATTGAAGTTTAATTGAAATGTTTAATGATACATGTACTGTGATTGTGCATGCTGTCGCACTCAAGCAAATTGGCCGATGCGCAGAATACCATAATACTCTTTGTTTGTCCAGCCAAATTTTGAATAAGCATTGCTTCCTGTTTCTCTTGGGACTTACAATGGTTACAAGAGAAAACAAAAACAATGCTTATTCAAAATTTGGATGGACAAACAAAAAGTATTATGGTATTTTCCCACTTCGGCCAGTAAAGATAAAGTTGTTATATTTTTTTCTTGCCCGCAAACAATCTGATCAGCTCCCATAGAAAAAACAGAGAAACTTGCAAAACAACAAGTGCATTATGGCAGATTTTTTCCCCCTGAATTCTGCAATAATTGAAAATTAAAACGATTCCGTTGATAAAACATAATTACCCTAAGACAATTCTGAAATCCCGATCTGTTTAACCAGTAGATTCCATGTTTCACGTGTCAGTTCAGTAATAGATCCCAGATGACATCAAAATGTGGTAAGAACAAAAAAATGGCACACGAGGTGATAGCCGAGTGTGTAACTGATGTTCTCAACACATTTTGTCCTCTCTGATCTATTACAGACGCACGGCAACACGGAATCTATTTGTTTTACATAATAAAGATTTAAAAGTTTTTGACGATGACGTCAGCTATGCGCCTTTCTTCTAACAGATCATAGCAAGAGTGAATTAGATAAGAGTGTTCCTATGGCATTGGGGGAAATCTCCCCAGCACAGTCACAAAGAGTCTATTTTTAAGAATACCCTTTCCCGCGAAAATCAATTTTCATGTCCCTGAGAAAAACATGGCAGAACTAGTCGCGCGTGACATGGCTTCTTCTGATTGGTTAAAATTGGCGGCCCTTCGTTTGTTGCGCTCGCAAAGTGTATCATAAAAGAAACCCATTTGTAAATGTGCAGGGGCAAGACCGTAAAATGATAAATCAACAATCTTATCTAATTCACTCTTGATCGTGGGTAAGAACCAATCAAAATGCGTGCATCATCGAGCTTCTTCTCCTGATGGATTCGTAAAACTGTCATTCTTTTTACTGGTTTTTCCTTAACAGCAAAGAAGGAAGGAAAATTATAATCAACTTTGAGATTTAGCGCGTTTCGCATCTTGATCAGAATAAAATGAAGCGCCCGTTACAGTCTCTAACTGCGCGTTAACAGCGTCCATATATGACACAACATTTGCCTCCATGTTCTCCTTCAAGAACGGCACTAACATTCTTTACGTTGTTTATAAAATACCTTCAGAGCTTGTCGATCACGAAAACCACGAAGATCTACAATTCATGCATCGATACTTCTGCTATTGAACTCAGAGATGAGTATCCGCTGGCTCAGTTGATCGCGCGGTATGGCGGCTGGTCACTGACCGGATTCGGAACCAATTTGTGGAGTGTGGAAGAAAAGATGGGGCACGTTTTGAAAGATCTGAATGTACAAACCTTGCTGTCGGTATCTGTCAAAACGGATCTTATGGATTCAAGTCGTCACATAATATATGTAAGCATAATTTATTTAACAATTATCACTCGGGTTGAGGTTGAGAATGGGTTTATAGTCGTAGCATAATCTACGCCACCCAGTGGTTAGGGCGCCTGCCTTGAGATCCTTTATCAAGGAGGGCTGTTTTTTATTCAATTGAGCACATTCATAGGTTTGTACCGATTAAGTAATTTCATGGGGGACATTTCGATACGATAAGGGTCAGTTTTCATGTTTACTGCTTTATTACGCAATCTCAAAAGACTCTCGTTGCTCTTGCTCGGATCGATTCGGTTTTCGTCGTTGCTCGCTGAACGGGCTTCTGAACAAAACAATAAAAGAGCAATGGGTTTGATCTCCACGAAAACTGAACCACATTTCTCATGCTGATTTTGGTCCATCAATTCAGTATTTTATTTGTATTCTTGTTGTTGCGTTCTAGTTTGATGGATCCTCCCTAGGAATGAGTCCCAGCTACTACTCCTTGGTTAAATACTTCGAGGTTGGTTTGAGAAACATCATCATCATCATCTTTTTTCTTTTTTTTTTCTCGCTATTGGTCACTAGGTGAACATTGATTAATTTCTACAGAGTATGACACTATAAAACACATTTCTTCTACCTCACTGACGTACTACGACGTAATTACAACTACCAGTCAGGTGTCTTCTATGAGTTAGCCGCGCATTAAAACTCGATTAAAAAAGTTATCATCGAGAAGACACCCGTTCATTGTGGATGTGTTCTCTCGCCTCATTCTTTTTTGTTAATGCTCAAACATCCAACTGTTATCGGGATAACAATGGACATTGAAAAATTTCTCCATTCTGATTGGCTAAGAGAAAAAAGAGATAATTCAGCGCAAAATTAACAGTAATAGTAATAGTTTAATCATTTATATAGCGCTATTTACATATGCTGATCAACAGCGTTTTACAATAAAATTATACATAATAAGCTTAAGAATCCATACAAATAAATAAATAATTTGAATCTACTAAAAATACTAAAATCTAGATAACTGAATAGAGTGTAATGTGAAGTGCTAGATTTCAATCCCATATGAACCATGTGAGCGTTAGCCCTACAGATGGAGATCGGCCCACACAAGGACAGAGAAAAACTCTGACCGGGGTGGGAATTGAACCCACGACCTTCGGGTTAGATCTCCGCCGCTCTACCGACTGAGCTACAAGGTCAGACGGGAGCAGGCCGTGGGAAGTGAAGATGTTAAAGTCACGGCAATGAACATGTACAAGTACAAGGAAAGGTTACGTTTATACAAACGTTGGCCGTGTAGCACTTATATTTTAAACAGAGTTAACTGCATAGAGTGTAATGTGAAGTGCTAGATTTCAATCCCATATGAACCATGTGAGCGTTAGCCCTACAGATGGAGATCGGCCCACACAAGGACAGAGAAAAACTCTGACCGGGGTGGGAATTGAACCCACGACCTTCGGGTTAGATCTCCGCCGCTCTACCGACTGAGCTACAAGGTCAGACGGGAGCAGGCCGTGGGAAGTGAAGATGTTAAAGTCACGGCAATGAACATGTACAAGTACAAGGAAAGGTTACGTTTATACAAACGTTGGCCGTGTAGCACTTATATTTTAAACAGAGTTAACTGAATAGAGTGTAATATGAAGTGCTAGATTTCAATCCCATATGAACCATGTGAGCGTTAGCCCTACAGATGGAGATGGGCCCACACAAGGACATGGGCCCACACAAGGACAGAGAAAAACTCTGACCGGCTATCACTAGATAGCCTAGTGAAATTAAGAAATAAGAATAAAAGGAGCAAAAATGCAATCTAAGATAAGAAAGCCTCTCTGAAAAGATGGGTCTTCAATTCCTTTTTGAAGACAGCTAGCGAATGAATGTCACGTAACTGAGCAGGCAGGCTGTTCCACAATGCAGGAGCCGCTGCATGAAAAGATCTTGCACCAAGTGTGGAAAGCATTTTTTTCTTTGGGGCACTCCAATAGTAGACTATCGTTTGACCTAAGATGGTATGATGAGTTTTGCCTTATGTTAACTATATCACTAAGAAAAGGTGGAGCTAATCCGTGTATCACTTTAAAAGTTAAAAGTAAAATCTTGAAACGGATACGCAAGCAAACCGGCAACCATGCAATAAAGACTATACAGAGCTGGTGTTATGTGCGAGTATTTTCCAATGTCCATTACTAACCTAGCTGCAGCGTTCTGCACACTCTGGAGCTTAGCGAAACGTGTACGAGGGAGACCGTACAAAAGGGCGTTACAGTAGTCTAGGCGACTAGTTATAAAAACATGTATGAGCGTCAGCAGAGATTCTCTCGATAAGTATTTCTTTATGCGTCTAATATTATGCGAATGATAAAATGCCTTAGTTACATGAGTAGCCACAGTTAACTTATTCTCAAACCACGACCCCAATTAAGTATAACAAACCAAGAATTCTGATCGGTCAATGACTAAAAAAAGTGAGGGAGGGAAAAAAAATTACTCGTTCTTACTTATTCCAAATAGCACAGGAAAACTCATGCAATAGGCCATTTCCGAGTTCATGTCTGCCTCCTCTTCAAAGCGAGTCTAAGTGCGAAGTTTTTCTTATGAAAATTAGCTTTCATTCATATGTAAAGTAGAACTAATTACCATCACAAAAACTTCGCACTTAGACTCGCTTTGAAGAGGAGGCAGACATGAACTCGGGAATGGCCTATTGCCTATAGAAAGGGTCGCTCTGTCTTGAGACAAGTCCAAAACTCTTGCAATCACTCTTAAATGTTACCAATCGTAGGAGAACAAGACAACAGGGGAGGAGTCGATGACACTTAATAGGTCTATGCGAATTTAATTTATCATCGAATTCCAAGGATCCTGGTTTAAATTGAATTTGAACGGTATAATAAATAACAAACACGAATGACGATATTTTTACGAAGAACTTTATTTAAGTGCCAAGTGTATTTATCGCTGAGGCACTAATTGGCGAAGATGAACACAAATCAAATCAAATCAAAACATACCAAATTGAAGAACCCGGAGAAAAACCTCTTGAAGCAGAGTACAGAAGCAACAAACTCAACCCAGATATGACGCCGTGTTTGGGAACCCAACTCGGGCCACATTGGTTGGAGGCACGTGCTCTTACCACTGCGGCAGCCCTTCTCTCTGCTAACAGCTGGATAAACCCGCTCGGACGAAAAATAGGCGCATTGTTGGCTACACCTCTTGAACGACGAAAAAAAAAAGTAAGAGACTGGAGTGTGATATAGTTTATAAACGCTATAGCTATCAAGGGCATTGCGAGAGTCGACAAGCGTGGAGCAGTTTCGTAGAAATACAAAACATTAGCTAGCTCAGAGCTAACAGAGAAAAAAAAAATGGCCATGGCTTCCCGTTTCGCTTCGGTTACTAAGGAGCATGTTTTATCGATAAACTCGGCTGGTTATTGAATTTGTGGAGTATTTACTGAAACGGTTATTCATCTCAGTTTCGGTGAAAGTGTTGGACATTTACCTCGCCCCGGCTCGGCAAATGTCCACCACTATTCGCCACCTCCACTAGGGTGAATAAGGGTGCGTTCGATTGACCGTATTCCGGAATAGGAATACATGGAATACAAGTTGGAAATCCTTCGTTTTTGCGGAGATTCACATTAAAATTGTCAAACATTTGCTAAAATGCTATGTTAAACATATTTTTATCATCCTTGCAGCTTCGAAACGCGCCAAACATACCGTTTTAATCATCACTCCCCGTATTCTTATTCTGGAATAGGGTCAATCGAACGCGCCCTAATTGTAAAATATTGAACAGTCAGGGCTTTGATATAAAAGAACAAGGAGATCCTCGATTGACCTTCTAAGTCATAATATAAAACGTTTCTGGAAGGAATGCAACATTTGTTGGAGAGACAGATCGAATCGCTCTGTGCATTGCTTGATAATTAGTATGCAGTATACATGTTATTTTAAGTTGCATTGGCTCAAGACGCTGCAACAACTGGGTGCCAAACAGCGAAGAATGTTAGACTTTGAACGAATGAGAGAAGCCATCCTGGCACTTAGCTTGACAATTTAAGCAATTGTCGCTTTTAATATAGACACCTGAAAAAATTCAGAAGCTGCACTTCAAATATACATTCATTCCATTTCATTCCGAATGTTAGGCTTTCAATACTCACGATTCTTACCTTACCATAATGAACTGAACGAGTACTTGTCGCTTTTCTGTGAAGAAAAGGTACACTACTATCGTAGAAGTATAGTTCTTTCATTAGAAAAACTCTCCGATTTCTACTTAACGAGATGACGAATTATGCCTTGAAACGTGCTTATTCTCTTTTTCACATTTTCCCACCCTATTTCTAGATT
>NC_090890.1:32475216-32485216 GCF_036669925.1 Montipora capricornis | reverse complement strand
GTGCTTTTCGCAGCGACTAATGTGTGCCCATCTTTCATCAACAGGTCTGACGGCGTTGTAAAGGATTACATTATGTGGCGAGTTGTTGACCAGTACGTTTTAACAATGCCTCGACGATTCGTTGATGTAAAACGTAAATTCATAGATGCTATAGCAGGACCGCTAGAGGCAGAAAGATGGAGTGACTGTCTGGGGGAAATGATGACACCAATGGACATGAGCCTGGGGAGATTGTTTGTAGATGCGGATTTTGATGAGGATACTGAAAGTACGGTGAGGTGTACTCCTACAAGAAAAAGAGCTTACTTCATGTAAAAGCGCTCAAACTAGGCTTGTATAGATTGTGCTAGTAAAAGTAGCATATTATGCTAGTAGCACTGCTCTTTTTTTGGCCAAATTATGCTAAAATTATGCTCGTTTTTCCAAATTATGCCACTTTTTAAAAAAGAATTACGCTCTTTGAAAAAATTGCCAATAAGTCCAAAAAATATTTGGTCTACAAGAAAGAAACGCAACGAACAGCACAATGAAATCCAAATGAACATGTGGTTGAGGTTTACATGCACATTAGTACTAGTCTATACTCTCATATAGCTTATCTGCGATTGTTATATTGCAGCGTTACACTTGCTTGCAAGTAGTCAGAAAGTGCATTCTCTTGGTGCTCAAGGAAAGACGCCGAAAGCAGGCTAAAAACCCTTTCCGCGGCAGCAGACGAAGGTTTAACAAGCAGACTGGCACAGCCAACGCCATTTTGTAGCTTTGCCTAATGAGAGGTACTGGGACCGACATGGTTTACAATGTCGCTTCCGGTTCCGGTTCACCCCAGGCCCCAGTCCCAGGGATCAGAAACATTAAACATCGAATAACATCAGCAAGTGCTTGGGACTTGAGATAAAAAATGATGAAATAATAGGATCAAAAATGACCCGATAATTATCAAAATATGCGAATTATGCTAGCAGTGCTTTTTTTTTAAATGGGAAGAATTACGCCAGTTTGCTCAATTTACGCCAAACATTAAGATAGCACAATCTATACAAGCCTAGCTCAAACTGCCCAAGCTAAGAGTGCCCATGACTTCATAAAGGCCCTATGAAATATGTCATCGTATACGTATATGGCACTCGCAGGGAGTATGGGTCAAATAGCATTGAACTTGTTAGTTCAATGCTAGAAATAACCACGAGCGATGGAAAGCCTGATTTTTGCTAACTTTTTAAAATCGCTATACAGGTCCTGGAGGACCTATTCTACCGACGGGTATCGACTTTCGTCTTTCAGAAAATGGTTCTTAGGGAAGGACGTCTCTGCATGGTGTCAGAGTTACAATTTCTTTTTCCCTTTACTATAGGTAAGGGACATGACAAGACGTGTTCGAAAGGCCTTTACTGACAATCTCAAGACTGCAGATTGGATGGATTACTTGACGAAAGAAAATGCCAAAGCAAAGGTAAACAAACAGCATTTCATCGTGAAATTAAATATCAAGGCAACAGCCCTTCTGCGTGATAACGTCTGACTAGCTAATTTCACCACCAAGCCTCGAATTCTAAAATAAAACTTGTAAATTTTAGCATGAGTAATCCCCAAAGGAGCAAACTTGAAAAAAAAAAACCCACGAGCGAATAGTACTGTGTGTCCAGTCCAGATGATGTGGTGGTGGATTTTTAGCACGCGCCGTAATCTTGCATAAGACCTATCAACAAATATACCCCGAAAAAAGGGGTAAAAAGATCATTTGATTTGCCAGCGACTTTTTTTTACTTTGCTATTGCAGGCCGATGCTATGGCAGAAGATGTTGGATACCCACCTTATATCAAAGACGACGCAGAACTCGACCAGCATTATTCCATGGTGGGTGAAAGTTACGGAATGACTGTTAAGGCTTCGACAAGTCAGTTTCCAGGAATTAGCTAAGACTATCAGAGTCCCTTCCTTCCAATTTAGTCTTTACATAAGTTTAAGTTTTAGGAAGCGAAAGATCGAGAGGCTGTTCCAAAGGCGTTTGGAAAAGAGTATCACTATGAACTAGTTTACGCTAGAGATGCAAGAAAAAGTGCACTGAAGTCATTCACTTTAGGTTGGTTAGTGTCTGTTGTCCTTGCAAAAAGTGTTGGCTTTTCAAAACGCTACCACTGACCGAGTTTGCGTAGATTGCTTGTGCATATGCTTGCTGCTTAGGCGTTGACCCGACCGAAACAGCACTGGGTTTGATCGTAACTGTCACGCTCGGTTGCGATATCTGAGCCAGCTGCTCATGTTGCCTTTGTGGAATCAATCGCAATTCTCTGAGGTATGATTTGCGGAACTGAAAGGCCCACCAAGGCTATCTGGAGTGAATAGACTTTGATAAGGTGCTTTTCACTTTGTTAATTCACTTTGTTAATTTGCTCAAAATTACAGAAAATGTGAAAATTTTGTGGAAACGTGTTGAACTGAATTTAAGTTTGCCGCCGGTTTCAACATCGATTTAACTTTCTTTTTTGTCTCCGCAGTGCTTAGACTTGATTATAAAGTTGTAAAAAAGCCTTTTTGATATGCTCATATGCGCACAGCTGGATAAAGAAAATTTAATATAGCGCCACCGGCGATTAAGGGAAAAGTCTCGTGCCGTGTCTTGCAATGATAAATTTTATTTTCTACTTAACAAATAGATTCCATGATGCCGTGCGTCTGTTCAGTAATCACGGTGGTGGGATAGATTAACTAGATCAAAGTGGCACACCGGTGTGCCCCTTTTTTCTTTTACATTTCCATTTTGACAGTGCGCCGTGCGTCTGTTCAGTCACAGATGACGTCCAAATGTGGTAAGAACAAAAAGTTGCGAGTGTGTCACCGATGTCCTCACCACATTTCGACGACTTCTGGGCCGGGATCTATTAGCGAACAGACGCACGGCAACACACGAACGAGAGAAGTGATCCTCACACTTTCGCTGGACAATTTAAACAATTGTTGATTTTTATAGACACCTGAAGAATTCAGGTGCCACCAACGGGATTCGAACCCGTGACCTCTGCGATGTGGGTGCAATGCTTGGAGCCACCTGAATGGTCTGTCCTCTCATAGATCATAGGTGAGAACCAATCAAAATGCATTATAGAGCTTATTATATAAAAGTAAGTTCGTGGTGATCACTTTTTTAGCTCATTAATGATAGTTCATTTCGTTTGTTTAATTTTTCCTTTTTGTTACTAGTTAACCGTCGGCGATGGATTTTTTGAAAATGTTGTGGCGATGAACAAAATGATGATACAAAGGCAATTTGGTTCGCTTCGTCTTCGAGTGAATAAAGATAAGTAAGTGGAATTTTTTCGTTAGCCAGCATCTAAAAACACAAAAATAAGACAACTAAGGCGTTAGATATAAAGGTATTAGAAACATTTAGCATCGCGTATTTCTCTGGAAACGGGAAACCTCTGACATTTACTGGTCTTCTTACTTATTATTTCAGCTTCGCCCCTTTGAATAACAAACTGGGTCTAGTCAGAACATTACTAGACAGAGTATATACTATCAACAATTCCTGGGTTGGTTTTCATCTGGATGTTAAGAAGCTTATTTTCTTACTACGGAAAAATTCTTTTCCGTCTTGGGTCATCGACAAGATTATTCATAGGTATCTTTCTAAGAAAATGAATCCTTCTCTGAATGGGTGGGACGCCTCATCCAACTCCGGGGAAAACTTCTACGCACTTCTATAAACTCCCTTATGTTGGCCGGTTTTCTAAAATCGCCCAGACTAAGTTAAGACAACTACTCAAACATTATTGTAAAGCTGATTTAGATGTTAAGTTGGCCTTTAGTACGTTTAAACTTAGAAACATGTTCAGTGTGAAAGATTCAGTACCGCAAGGTCTACGTTCGCGTGTCGTTTATAAATTCTCGTGTGCTGGCTGTAATGCCAGCTACATTGGCGAGACCACTCGCCACCTTTGTACACGTGCTCGTGAGCATCTCCTGTCGGACAAGTCTTCGCATGTTTACAGGCACCTGCAGTCATCTAGGGCCTGTCATGACTCTTGTAATACAGAATGCTTCACGATCTTAGATTCTGCCGCCTCAAAATTCCAAACAAAGATCAAAGAGGCATTGCACATTAAGTGGGAAAATCCCATTCTTAATCAGCAGTTAAGGCATCTAGACTTGTCTCTTTCTTTTTAATTACGTTGTTCCTTTTGTCTCTTATTTTATTGTTATGCGCGCTATTTTTGTTTTCCGTACATTTCGTATTTCATACTCAAATTGTACGCCAGTTTTGACGCGTTATTTTGTAACGTACCTTAATATAAATTCAAATGTACAACCGTTAAAAGCTTATTTGCAACTGAAGATGACATGAGAATGTCGAAACATGTTGTGTAAAGTGAAAACTGTCGTTTCTTTCTTTTTTTAAGGTTTTCGCCTTTAAATTCTGTAGGAACTCACGTTTAAACCTATAAACTATGTTTTTTTAATGCTTTAACTCTTGAATTAGCACATTTTTGCTGATCATTTGCACATCCTTGAGGACGCTGGCTCGATTTAATTAACACATGTAAAGTAAGACAATAATCCAACATGGCGCGTTTTTTTTCCCGCCAAATGCCGAACCTTATGTTATTTTTGCCACTCTAGTACGGAAAACGGCAAACCGCTATTAGCCACGGTTTGAAGTTTGCGGTCGACTTTGAAAACGCGATGCTAAATGTCCCTGTTATGTCAATTTGGACTTCGGCTGTCCGCGGGACAACCCGCGGGACATCATGCAAAGGTGATGTGACGGATTATGCGATCAAGATCTACCAATCATAGATAGGGGCAAAGCCATAAAAACATTGATTGGGAAAAAAAATTCATACAACCCGCCGCTCTGCCGTTTTTCAGCCCCTTTGCTTTTTGTTTTTCCGTGACGTGAATACAAGTGGTACCCTTTGGCTCCATTCCACGACTGAATTGAATTAGCATAAAAGGTCACCGGCTCTCATTCATACCAAAAAATATAAATGTACATAGCAACACTGATGGCCAAGTAAGGGACTGACCTGTATAGTTGTCGTGTTTACTGCACAAGTGGTTTGTTTGTTTCGTTTATTTGTTGAAGCAGGTATAATAGCACTATATATTGACATGCCTATACAGCTGATGTGGACCTGCTGTAATTTTACACTTACCATGACTCAAAGGCCAAACCACAACATCCCACTGAATTAATCATTTACGATCAAGTGTTGTGAGACGGAGTCAACATTTCATAGTCCTTACTCTAGAAGACTTGAATTTGCAGATTAAATTACAAAGAAATTAAAGCTTTTTCTCCTCAGTTATTTAAAAGACCCTGCCCTGGTTGCTCGAAGTATGGTTAGCGCTAGCCAGCGTTAAATGTCATAGAAAACTTTATTGTTTGATATCTCTTAGCCAACGGTTAGCACTAACCAGGCTTCGAGCAACCGGTCCCTTGAGTCTGGCCCGGGGGAGGGGAGGAGGGCGGGAACTTTCGCGGACTGAGTCATCTGGTCTGGGGGTACTCTGTAGCCTCAGTCAGTAGTCATGTTAGTTTAATAGTTTAACAAACACCTCCATGCAATCAGGCAACTTTAGAAATGCGGTGTTCCACAAGGAGACCTTGTTAGCCGCGCTCAATTTTGGAGTACGCCTGTGTCGTTTTCGCCAACCTTCCCTAATATTTGTCACAAGATCTGGAGAGGATTCAAAGGCGCGCTTTAACGATTATATTCCTACCCTCCAGGAGCGTAGAAGAACAGCATGCACAAAGTCTGTACTAAAAGTCTCCCCGGAAAACCCGCTGCATCCGCTTATACATAAACGCATCATTAGCCAGTCCTATCATTACAATCTAAGACCTAAACCTAATGCCACTTCGGTGACGAAAACTAACCGTTTCGGTGATTTCGTTAGTGTGAAATATGCGACTGCTGCGTCAACGTAATAGTAAATGCAATTATATCAATTGCATTGTTTCTTGCTATCTATTTCTATTTCTATTTTTATAATTATACTATGTATTGCTCTGACCAACACTGTAATTCAGTCCTTGACTGCGAGAGTGTTAAATAAACGAATTTATTTATTTATTTATTTATTTATTTATTTTAATAATGATAGTGCGGCATTTTGAGGTGCATGCATTATATTTTTCCAAATTAATCAGTTTATTGTTTTTGCTATCATTTTAAGGTGGCTGATGGGTCCTACGAATATCAACGCATACTACAGCCCCCAGCAAAACAGAATAGGTACCACTGGGTATATGCAGAAACCATAAGGGTTGAAACGTGTAACGGCCCCTTGTGTGCTGGGAAACAAGCTTCTGAACATTCAATTTGTTAAGTACCATATTAGGAGCAACAAGAGCGAGGGGTTTCCAAATATGGTACTTAGCACTGAAACATTTAGCCAATCGGTTCGCACTGAATATTCGGAAGCTGTGACCGCGCGTTACACGTTTCAACCCGCATGGGTTTCTGGTATATGCTAACGCAAACTACATTCTGTCTCATACCAATATCAGTATGGTATAGCACCAGGCGCCGTACAAAGCAAAAATTGACTTTAAAAGTTAAAACTAGGCCACCATCTGGGCATGCGTATTAGAAATGATCTTTGCCTCATTTGCATTCATTTGTAATGACCCTGCGCAGTCGGAGTGCAATCTTTGATTTGTCATACTCGCGCGGAACGCTGTTCGATTCTTTAATATTTTTTAGACTTCAAATACATTCATACAGTTTTCAAGGGTACTCTGGTGATAGCATTGGTCGAGCGAGCAAAGGCCTTCGTGTATTTGAATGCGTTGAAGCCATTATTTCGTGATCGTCGAAAACTGACCTTCGTTAAAGCGGTGATGTCAAGGAAAGGGCCGGATCCTCTTGGATATCGTTGTCTCCCTGTCTAATGGCAGAAAACAAACTTTACCGTGGCCCATGCAAAAGTGAACTTTCGTACCAAAATTGCGCATGCTCAAGACAAACGTGGCGACTCAGCTCCTTTTAAACTCATAAAACAAAACGTGAGTCATAAAAACATTGAAAAGTTATTGGGTGGCAAAAACGCTGATGAGCCTGTAGATTATTTGTAAATTTCCAGTCTATTTCACTTAAATCCTTTCTTTCCTTCGTGGTTTTTTTAATACACCTTATTCCAAAATGGCCGCCACTTTAGTATCTTTAGTTTCCATGCAAATTGGCCCTTTTGGCCTCGTTCAATGTTAAATATTCTTTTGAATTTTACGTTTGAAAGCGAGGCCATAAGGGCCAATTTGCATGGAAACAAAAGAATACTAAAATGGCGGCCATTTTGGAATAAGGAGCATTAAGTGTTGTTTTTTTTTTTTTAGTTATTTTAGCTGGAATACTTCGTTCCCCGTTTTACAAGAAACAATACCCAAAGTAAGTAGTAAGGCCGATGCGAAGACATGGAATAGAAGTAGAAGCGTATTATTGTTCTTAGATTTATCCAACAGCAACAACTTAAAAGTTTCTCTGGTTTTCATCAATTATCAATGAATCAATACGTCATTGTTGATATTTTGTTTCATTAGCATACGGGTTTGCTCACAGAAGCCATCGTGCTTTTTACAAATTGACTTGTTAAACTCAGTTTAATCTCCAATTTTAAGCCGTTTAGCTTTCATAGAGCGGTTTTCAATTGAGTGTCGAAAGTAATTAGCGAATTGCTTTGGTTTTGCATTTATTTCACTCAGTGATTGTTTCAAAGTTCTCGTGCCATTTTTTCAACCAACCAGAAGTGAAACCAAAACCAATCGTGGCTCCCGCGTGTACATTTTCCCACGCTTTGTGTCGGCTACGTGTAATTACTTCTAGTTTTGATTGGTCTACTGGATTGTCTCCGTCCTTTTTGATTTGCCAAAGTTATTACTTTGGTTTTGGTTTTACGACACTCAATTGAAACTTGCTCTAACTAGCCAGTTGTTACCCATCAAAAACTAATAAATTCTTGGGTGGAAAAAACCGCTAATGATCATCATTATATAGAGATTATCTTGTATATGTGCGCTCAAATTTTCAGAGATGACTCATGATGCAATGCATTTTCCGTATTCAGTGCTTTGTTCTTAGCTGACTGATTAGAAACGGTAGCCTTGTGCTAATGTGACAAAAAGTGTTGCGTTGTTCACGTGATGTCATGACGGTGATGATAATGTCCTAGACTTAATTCTTTGGGACCTGAACAACATTCTCATGTTTAACTTTCTTTTGTTTCGATGAGAAGACTTAGCCCCTGATCACGTGATATCAGAATATTGCCAACAGCTAGAAGGTTTCAAATTTAGTTTCTGCAAATTTTCAACATAGAAGACAATCCTCAGCACCCTGAGAGCAGAGCTTCTCTAAAACTCGCCAGAGGGCGATCGAGCAAGAGAGATTCTGCAGAAATCGTACAAGTCTTTTAAGCCGTCGCAGCCCAAGTTTCTGAGTTAATCACTTAAGTCAAACCGGTTTAGGCAGCGCGTGCATCATATTTTTGACAAGGCGAGGGTCAAATCGAGCTTTCAGTACGAAAATCCATATGGCAACTTGGAGTGCAATCGAGAATGGCCAGGGGCCCGTTTCTCGAAAGTCCCGAAACTTTACGGGCCATTTTCGGGTGTCACAATTCCCTTTGTATTTTAAGAACGGAGAGAATTTAAGTCGTCAAACTTCACAGACGTGTTTCTTTTAGTTAGCTTGAAAACATGTTAAGAGATCGGCTTCCTAAAGCAAGCGGTTGGCAATTTCACAGATGGCTTTTCGGGCCCGAAAAGTTTTCTGGACTTTCGAGAAACACGCCCCTAGGTTTCAACCTGTCTCCAAGACATGGTTTGCGCATACTCAATAAAGACTTTATAAAATTTCTGCACAGTACTTTCTTTCTCGTCGAGTTAACAAAGGCTCTCCTGGCAAGGTGACAATGCTAATGATAAAAGTTTACTGTGGAGGAGCAGAAGTAAGGAAAATAAGTTACGTTCCCTTTGGAAGACTGTCATTCAATGAAATGCACGCGAGATTTGGAGTGTTTAGTTCCCAATCCTGAATCCAACAAATTCTGGACCCAGGAAATAAAAATCAAACCCGTTTCGAAACTCATATCAAGTAATCATTTCAATCAACAGGTTCATCAATTACGGATCCTTGGCAATGATAATTGCACACGAAACTACTCATGGCTTTGATAGCAGAGGTAATTTTGAAACATTTGCTTTCGAAAATGTTCTTTCCTGATTTTACCTACCCGGATTGCCCCTCCACGAGGCGAATCTTAGGGGGAGCCTTTAAGCGACCCGTAAGGCCAGAGCGAATCGAGTCGAGAATGTGAGGATTCTAACGAAGGGCTATAACGCCCGAGACGACAGCTCATAAATTTTTCTAATGGTGGTTTATTTACCCTTAGCACAAAATTTTCGGACTGCACTCAACACCGACGCAACACCACAGAAACTAACCTTTAATACCCCTGGAATTAATCTCTGTTTTGATTTAAAACATGACCCGTGTCCTAGAACCCTTCTTGCTACACTAGCCTGTGGGAGTTACCGTGTGATTTATCTTTTCAGGTCCTCTATTTGACCTCTGATTGATATTTAATATATAGATTTAGCCAAGCCTAAAAGCGGAGCTCTCGGGTTATTTATTCTTAAAATAAGTTAACGTGGCTTGAACCTGCGATCCAATCGAAAAGCATTGCCTGGTCGGCGGTCACCTTAGAGAAGCTGACTTTGATGGACACCTCGATGAGCTTTAAACTTGAGCCCGCGATATGGTGAAGTGATACTGGTCAGCGGATACTTTTTTGACAGGTGTCAATTAACCATAACATAGATGTCCAACATCAAAGATTATTGTCGCCAAAAAAATGGTTGCACCACAGAGTTTCACAATGCCTTACATGGAGGGGTGGAAGTACAGTCGTTCGGTGACCAAAACCAATTTTCTCGCACAGATGGGTTACCATATTTTCTTACCCATGGTGCTCCGGGCGCGCGCCGCGAGCGCCGTC
>NC_090890.1:32467716-32470216 GCF_036669925.1 Montipora capricornis | reverse complement strand
AATGGTGAGTTTTGCTTGAGATAGCCGAGTTACTCGGCTTTTTTGCGCTGTGCGTCTGATAAAATCTTTTCGTTGAATATTCCCTCGTAAAACTTGTTTCCATGTTTCTTGCAGCCGTGGTGTAGCCTATTCTCAAAGAAAAAAGCTCTATTCCAGCTTGAATATGATGTTCACTCTTATCCAAAGTACAGGTAAATACTGCTTCATCTTCACTACTGCCTTTTTATTTGTGTTAAAATCAAGGGCAATTTAATTTTTTTACTAAGTCCTCAACAAAAAAGGTAGTAGCCAAAACGTGGGGCCGGGGTCAGGGTGTCTTTTTTTCCCAAATTTTGTTTCATTTTTTGTCGTCATTCTCGTGTACTGTTATATTCGAATGACTGTCATTTACGGTGGCAATTAGTCAAATAAATTGAGGAACCTACGGAAGCTATAAAAGCTCTTAAGGGGCATTTTAGTTTTTCTTAAAATCGTACTTTGTTTTTCTGTCTTTCCGAAAATCGAAGTTTGTTGTTCGAAATTAAGAGAATTTCCGAAATTGCTAAAATTGGAGTTTATGGAATACACGCCAACAGCCAGAGTCCCATCAAAATATTCACTTCGTTAAAAAAAACAACAACAACAGAATCACAGTTCCACGATGATCGTCGCAGTCATGCAACGTTCTTTTTGCTTGTTTGTTCGTGTTGTTGTCAATGTTTTTGTCTGCGAGTTACCACAAACGGTTTGTAGTAAAGTTAGTCGCACAGTAACTTGCTAGCCAATTCTATGCGGACTATGTTCTGTTTCGTTTTAATTGTATTGCGGAGATGTTTCTTACGAAGTAAACATTAAAATGTGGTTTTAAAATGTGGAGCTAAGCGAGTTTTCAGTGTCTCTAGGTGATTCGTACCTACGTACGAGGCACTACTTTAAGGCAAGATCACGCCACTGAGGATCCTGTAGATTTTCAGATTTTTATTCGTACTAGCTGCTCGATCGATATGTCGTTGAACTAGTCGACTGAAAGGAAAATATTACAGAAGTAGATTAATGTTTTGGAATGCCGGCGATAGGCTAAAAGAAGAATGCAACTGATTGAAGAATGCAACAAGAAAATGTAACAAGCTTGTTTTTTTTTTTTTTCTTTTCCTTTTTTGTCCTCTTTAATCCTGTGTATCAAGTTGAAATGTTATATACCGACAGAAGCCTATCCGCTATATTTTCTTTATTTGCAGGGTGATTGGTCCTCTGTCCAATTTTGAGGACTTTTCGCAGGCATTTAATTGCCCAATGGGAAGTACCATGAATCCTTACGAGAAGTGCGCTGTTTGGTGATCCAGTCCACCAACCGTCAGCAGCTATAAATTGGCTTTGGTGGCCGATTCCACAACGCTTTGTAAATAACCAGCTGTTTCTATCCAAACAGTTGGGTCTCTTAACACTTAGTCTGTTTAGTGTACATGAACTGGGCCCATCATTAGGGAGCTTAAGCACGTGCGTTTTTGAGACGCGGACGGCAACCGGAAGTGAGCTGTATCCCTTATAACTTGTCTTCAAACAACGACATTTACATTACTAAGTATCTTTTCTCCATTAGAGATGATTAATATAAAAATCTGGGAGACACCACTGCCCTGGCTCACGAAATGCCCTTTTCCGGTTGCCGTCCGCGTCTCAAAAACGCGCATGCTTAAGCTCCCTAATTGCCGCTTGGAGGAAGTATTTTGTTGGTTACCTTTAAAAGGAAATTCACTCCAAAAAAAAAGAGACTAACAGTAGGAAATCAAGTTTACAATGAAATTTTAAAAAAAATAAATAACAAGGATTTGTATCCGAAATAACCAAATTTCAGAATAGCCAATTTTTCTGTTCAAATTTCCGGGCGCTGCCATCTTGAGAAGTTATGACGTGTAACGTTTGCCCAACCTCTCTATGTTAGAACAGTACGGCAACCGAAAGACTTCACAACTTTTTAATTTGCGACGCCTGGAAAATTGAAAATTGAAAACAAGCGATCGGAAAAATTCTAAAACAAATTTTATCCTCCGCTTTCATGTTATTCTCAAGTCAGAGTGGAGGTTCCCTTGAAAGGTATCATCATATTTCTTATTCTTGTTAGTATTATTGTTAGACCGGCCTCTGAAAGGGGGATCTTTGTTCCCATTTTTGCTTCATTCGCACAAGACTGTCGTTTTCCAATCGGTCAGCCGAGGATAAAGTAGTGCATAGACATTTTTGCAGATACTGCGGCCATTTTGATTTCTATTGTTTCGAAAGACAAGACATTATGGGATGCTCAGGGGGAAAATTACTATGTATATGACCCCTGGGCGTCCCATAATATCTCGTGGGGGAGGAACGCGTGACGAAGTCCCAAAGCCTGGTTTTCATATGATCTGCAACGGTCTGCGACACGATCGCCGATAGGTCTGCGCCATGTCGCAGACATATGGAAACATCTGCCCCCGGCGTCTGCGGCGATCTGCGGCACACGGTCTGGATGATCGGGAATGTTGAA
>NC_090890.1:32452716-32455216 GCF_036669925.1 Montipora capricornis | reverse complement strand
GTATTTAGCTTGGAAAAGCTATTTGGGGACACTAATGACGATAATAATACTGACAAAAAAAGAAATATCTTTCAAATAGTTAAAAATATGATATTAAAAATAATAAGAAGGAAGGAAGCTATTTACAGTATGAAAAAACAAAACTTAACAATTAAAAATAAAAAGTAAAGAAAATATGTTCTCAAAATGTGATCGTATTATGAAGCACATGCATAGCAGCCTCACGAACCGTCCATTATTTTTGGTCAAGAGAAATGCGGTTTTCAGGTGACCCAGCGCAGAGCAGAGGTCATTCAGTGCATAAAGAGGTAACAAAGAAAGCATTCTGATTGGTTAAAAAACTCGCTTCTCGGTGTTTGGACATCCGATGAAACACTCCTTCTCGTGATTGACATGCTACATTAATGTGGTGGAAAAACTAAAACCCGACCATTCAAATGTATGCAAAGTTTGTACCTTTACCTTTTTTGTTAATGACTAGCTTCGTTGAGCAGGCAAGATGAAGCAAATCCCGCGCTGTGATTGGCTACCCGAGCGGGCAAGATGGAGCTATACTGCCCGCTCGGGATTTCTCGCTTGGTCCCGCAAGATCAAAGATATTTTTTTTTTGGCGTTTTATCTCATATAATAAATCCTTTATTGACCAAGCTTGTTCGGTCAAGATAGCTGGATATTGGCCTTTTTTTGAGTGTTTATGGACCTCGACTTCGTCTCGGTCCACAAACACGCAAAAAAAAGAACTTGGCGCAATATCCAGCCATCTCGACCGAACAAGCTTGGGCAATAACCCATATATATTGACATAACCATTCACTGTCAGTTACTGTTCGTTAGGAATAGTCGTTTCTTTTTTTCCCTTCGTTTACTCAAGATAGCAAGCTATTTCGGTGATTTAATTTGATACAATATTAACTCTTGAAGAGTTTCGCTTTTCGATATTGACTCAGGGGTACAGTCGGAAAAATCCGAGTGCTCCTTTGCAGGAGTCGAACCTACGACCTTCCGATTACTAGTTCGGATGCTCTACCGCTGAACTATACGAAATGATCGAGAAAATCCGAGTGCTCCTGTGCAGGAGTCCAATTTAAGACCTTCCGATTACTTGCTCGAATGCTCTATACCACTGAGCTATAAGAGATGATCAGAAAAATCCGAGCGCTCCTTTGCAGGAGTCCAATTTAAGACCTTCCGATTACTAGTTCGGATGCTCTACCGCTGAGCTATAGGGGATGATCAGAAAAATCCGAGCGCTCCTTTGCAGGAGTCCAATTTAAGACCTTCCGATTACTAGTTCGGATGCTCTACCGCTGAGCTATAGGGGATGATCGGAAAAATCCGAGTACTCCTTTGCAGGAGTCCAACCTACGGTGCTTTTACGATTGAGCTATAGGTGACCCATGTGACAATTATCCCGCCATACTGATAGGATCTAAACACTTATGTCCAGACATGCGCGTGATTACATGCACAACCAATTTTTGACATCCAACGCGAAGTGTCTCATTAAGGGCGAGTTCCTTTCGTCAGAAATGGCCGGCCAGACCCATCAATTTGCAAAGAAAATGAAACAATTTGAAGAACACTTGAATGATAATCCCTCGCATTCTTCTGAAGGAGTATATATCATCCATGAAATGTGTCGACTTAAGGTTACCGTATACCTTCAGATCGGCAATTTTCTTCAAATTTGGATTTTTCTGTTAAAGTGATGATCGAAATGGGATATCTAACGTAAAAAAGAAATTATTCAAAAAGGTTAAATATTGGCGGAGTAATGGCGGTTTTACGTCTTAGTCGGAAGTAAAAATTACCCGTTTTATTGACAGTCTTAGCGCTGTTTTTTCACTTGAAGCGTATACTTTAAAGAGATAAAACTCAAAGGAAATTTGTCCAATTGCCCCCAAATTTTGACAGTGGCTAGATTAACATACAGACATCAAAAAGGTATCTGCGAATTTTTTACTTCAAAATATTTTTCCTCTGAGAACGATTTTTGTACGAACACTTCACATTCTTTTAATACTGTTTCGAAAACGTTCTATAACTTTTCACTGTCACTGAGTATGGCAAAACGCAGACACGTTTTTTAGCGCTTTGGGTCGGGAAACGGAGGAACAAAATAAAATAACGAAAAGCAAAATTTGCTTTGACTTGTAGCTTTGAAAAGGTGAGTTCGGATGCCCGCATTAAGAGGTCGTGAAAAATTCGACAATTCATTTGATTTCAAAAATCTTGATTTGGCTTGATAGCCAGCTCTGTAAGCTTTAATTTGTTGATATCCACAGTTTAAACCGGACGCGCTACATCGCTCGGACGCGAGACACCCCTGAAGGTATACGGTAACCTTAAAGGTGTTGTTGAGTTAGTCCTTCCAAATTCCCTGCCTGGCCGGTCAGTTCTTTTAAATGGAACTTGAGCACTCTAAGTTTCAGCATTTCCTACCTATTTCTAACAAGAAGGTAAGGATAAAAAATAGCGTTCTTTTTAGGTCAGGATAAAT
>NC_090890.1:32442716-32447716 GCF_036669925.1 Montipora capricornis | reverse complement strand
TATTCAGGGTGCATGCAAACAAAAAATGCCAAATGATCAAAGCCGGGCGAGTTTCTTCCCGTGATGAAATACCTCATGTAAACTGTGCCTAAACCAGTGCTCTGCCCCTCTGCCAAACAGAAGTCAACTATAAGCCAATCCAAGCAGAACTTGCCAGATATTTATACTCACATTTTCTCCAAAGACTTCATAGAACCCATATTGGTTGACAAGACACTGCGCTTTGGACGCAAACCTCTTCGTCGAAGAGGTAGACCACCAATTCCGAACATTTCCATTTTTATCAAAGAGTCGACCTCAAAAATAAAATTTAAAAAAATAGCAAAATTCATCTCAATTAATAGGTAACCAACTGAACGTGCAACAGCTCTAAAATTAGAAAACGCGTGGCTAAAAATACTAAAACTGACTTCAAAACTGGCCAAGAACAGCTCTATGATTATTTTGCGTTTTCTATTTTCTCGCCCAACTTTTCCCAAGCAGTTTCAGTTAAACTTTCATCAACAGCAATTTCGTTTCGTGATTGTTAGCTATAGAAGAGGTTCAACTTATTTTGACCGGGCTATCTTCATAGCCCCCTGAGAAGACATGTGGTTACTACTAATATAGTTAATCCCAGAAATATTGAAGAAAGTAAAAGGAAATCGAGAAAAATGGGCTTCGAGGCTGACATGATGATCATTTTCAACTTCCGTTACAACTTGTTTTTCACCACAAGTTTGAGCGTGCACTCTGAACGTCTGATGGCTTTTTAAGACAAAAGTTCAGTGAAGTTAAGCCCTGTAGGGCGGGGTTAGTATTTGGATGGGTGACCTCAAAATATAGGACTTGCCGTCAGAAACATAGGAAAAATTCTAATTAAACGCTCAAAAATGCGAGCTAAGCAAGGCAGAGATTTTGTTAGCCTGCTTCATGCAAAACAAATATTGATGCAAAAGTAAATAAGTAAGTTTTTAGGAAGACAAGAAGAAGTTTTCAGGAAGTGTCGATCGCGAATAAAATATTTTGCCATCAGCGACAAAATTTGCGACATGAAAACAACTTCAATTTTGAACCGAGAATATAAAAAGTTACCATCAGCGAAAAACATTTTGGGAGAGTTTTGCTACGGTCACTTTTTCTTTTGTAGTTTTGGCTTAACAAGTAAATCGCAAAATTGTAAGTGACATCGAATTTAGCAGGCCCCGTGATCAAGTTACCTCGCATGTTTACTCATGCGAAAGAAAGGATACATCTGTGTCAAAATGATGGCAAGACACCGGGTTTTTGTTTTTGTTAGATTGTTTTTATTTTCTTTCACGTGTTTTAAAGATTGACAAGAAATGTGCGAATTCAACACAAAGATCACAATAGCCCAACTCTTGAGGTTGACCATTGTTTCTGCAAAGCCAAAAATTCACTCTCCTAGACGAGGTTATTTATCACCAGGTAATTTTCGTTCGTTTTAGAAATAGCAGCTGCTTTATTATTCATCAGCGTCACAAATTCATGCCGATTTTGAAGCTCATTTTCTTGAAACTCAAGCTCGCTTCCAGCAGACCTGTTTATGTTTGTGAGTTATGCACGCGCTACGGTCCTATTTCTTTTGGAGAGAACGTGGACCTGAAGAGAGACGTGAAGCTAGAGTTGGGTTTGCGGTGAAAACAACGCTCCTTGGCGCGCTGGCTGGACCCCCAAAAGGTGTGAATGATCGACTTATGACTATGAGACTCCCCCTCTCACATAGGAAGAAGTTCGCCACTCTTGTCAGCGCCTATGCCCCCACCATGACCAACCCAGATGAGATCAAGGGTAAGTGTTATGAAGATCTCAACGCTGTCATCGCTACTGTTCCCAACGCAGACAAGCTCATCATCCTTGGTGACTTCAACGCGAGAGTTGGCTGTGACAGCGCCGCCTGGGAAGGTGTGATTGGGAAGCATGGAGTAGGCAACTGCAACAGCAACGGTCTACTACTCCTCCAGACCTGCGCCGAGCATGACCTATTGATCATAAATACGGCCTTCCGCCTACCCACCCGTAACAGGATGTCGTGGATGCATCCTCACTTCAAGCACTGGCATCTCATCGACTATGTCATCATCAGGAAGAGGCTGCCACCCTGGAAGAACGCCTAGAGTCCATCGTGCTGGATGACCAAGATGTGGAAGCAGCACGGGGAGCGCTCCGTGAGACCGTGTACAACACTGCCATTGAGTGCCTTGGGCCCACCTCCAGAAGACACAAAGACTGGTTCGACGAGAACTGTGCTGAGATCAGACAGTTGCTGGAAAACAGGCGTCGTGGTTACAAAGCCCACCTTGACGACCCGATATCAACAGCAAAGAAAGACGCACTGAGGAACATGTGCAGCACTATCCAGCTGAAGCTGCGTCAGATGCAGGACTCCTGGCTAAGCAACAAAGCTGATAAGATCCAAGGCTATGCTGACAGGAATGACATGAAAAAGTTTTACGATGGCCTGGAAGAAATCTATGATCTCACCACATCTGGATCACCACCTCTCCACAGTGCAGACGGTTCTTCTCTCATCACTGACAAGGACAAGATCCTAGAGAGATGGGCTGAACACTTCGACAGTGTACTCAACCGCCCCTCCACCATCAACAACGAGGCCATTAACCGTCTCCCACAAGTCAACGAGTCATTGGATGCCATGCCAACCTTTGATGAGATCCTGAAAGCAATCCGCCTGCTGTCCAGTGGCAAAGCGCCTGGTTCAGACTCGATCCCAGCTGAGATCTACAAAGAGGGCGGCAGGGCACTGATTGAGAAACTCCATCAACTCTTCCAAGTCGTATGGCAGCATGAGACACTTCCGCAAGACTTCAAGGATGCCTCCATCATACATCTATACAAGCGGAAAGGAAACCACCAGGCCTGTGACAACCACCGTGGAATATCCCTGCTGTCGGTCGCAGGCAACTGCCGTGGCCAGAGTGCTACTCAATCGGCTCATAGACCACCTTGAGCAAGGTCTCCTACCAGAGAGTCAGTGTGGCTTCCGGAAGGATTGCAGGACTATCGACATGGTGTTTGCTGCCAGGCAGCTTCAAGAGAAGTGTCAGGAACAGAACACTGACCTGTGCTCCACCGTTGTCGATCTGACCAAGGCCTTCGACACTGTTAGTAGAGAGGGTCTGTGGAGAATAATGGCGAAGTACGGCTGCCCAACAAAGTTCATCGTCATCATACGTCAGTTCCATGATGGCATGCTGGCTAGAGTGCAAGACCTCTGCACCATTCCCAGTCTCCAACCGAGTAAAACAGGGCTGTGTGCTCGCCCCCACCCTGTTCAGCCTCATATTTTCGGCAATGCTGTCAGACGCCTTCAGGGACTCGGATGCAGGCATCAGCATCAGGTACAGGTATGACGGGTCAATCTTCAACCTCAAGAGGCTCCTAGCAAAAACCAAGGTTTCAACAGATACCATCAACGACCTCCTGTTTGCTGATGACTGCGCCCTCAACGATGCCTCAGAAGCTGACATGCAACACAGCATCGATAAGTTATCTGATGCCTGCAACAACTTTGGGCTCACAATCAGCACCAAGAAGACTGAGGTGATGCACCAACCCGCTCCAGGGAAGCCCTACGTTGAACCCAACATCTCCGTCAACGGACAAAGACTCAACGTAGTGGAAAAGTTCAGATATCTTGGCAGTACACTCTCCCGCACAGTTGTCATTGACGACGAAGTCAACACCAGACTTTAGCAGACTCCACAAGAATGAGTGGGACAGAAAAGGCATCACCACGGAGACAAAGATCAAGGTCTACAAAGCGGTAGTGCTCACCACACTGCTGTATGGCTGAGTCATGGACAGTTTATCAATGCCATGCCAGGAAGCTGAACCACCTCCATACCACAAGTCTGAGGAAACTCCTTGGCATAAAATGGCAAGACAAGATCCCAGTCACAGAGGCGCTCACCAGAGCCAACCTTCCCAGCATCCACACCATCTTGATGCAGACCCAGCTATGCTGGGCAGGCAATGTAGTTCACATGCCGGACCATCGGCTTCCCAAGAAACTCTTGTTCGGCGAACTCCAACATGGCAAACACTCTCTTGGAGGCCAGAAGAAGCGCTTCAAAGACACTCTCAAAGGGTCACTGAAAGCCTTCAGCATCAGCCACAACTCGTGGGAGCAAGCAGCTATGGACAGACCAAAGTGGCGGGCATCTGTTCGCAGTGGCGCAAAGTCCCATGAAGCCAACAGGATTACTGCAGCTGAGCAAAGCAGGGACAGGAAAAGCAGAGCTTCCAAGTCTCTAACAGCAGCCACCATCCCCTGTCCACACTGCACTAGAACCTTCCGAGCGCGTTTTGGCCTCACAAGCCATCTCGCACCCACAGGGACAGACTCTCCTAGCCCCAGGATGATTAGATGGTCCTCGTCGAATTGATGGACGAACACCAGGGGCCTATTTGCCACCACGGACTTACAATCACTCACTCACTCACTCAATCACTCACTCTTACAAACCCGGTGACATAGGGTGTAGTGTACTTATACCACAAAAATAAAACGGTACGAGCGTTTTCACAGTAAAGATAGAAGATGAAAGATTCACACTTGTGAGCTCGCATTGTCGTCAAAACATCAATTTTGGGTGACTTTACGTCGTTGCTGTGAAGAGCACCGCAAAAATATGTGCTAAAATGCGTCCCGCTCAAATGATATTCTTGTTTTGTGGCCTTCTCGTTGACGACCGCGTCGTAGATCTGTCCCTGTTCTCTCAACAAAAACAACTTCTGTTCCAGTCTTCCTCCGTCATCACCACAACCAACAAAACAGACTGTTTTCCCAATCCCATAATGTAATACGTTTTGTGGGTTCTTTACACAAAAACAACACAAGTTATTTACTCTTGGGACTATATCGTGTTTCGTTGAACTGGATATCCATTGTTTCAATGCAAATAACCCCCAAAATGAACTGTATTATGGGAATCGTGAAAATAGCGAATATTCACTACTTGCACAAATCCCATAAT
>NC_090890.1:32407716-32437716 GCF_036669925.1 Montipora capricornis | reverse complement strand
TGATTCTTCGCTTCAATCAATTATTGCGTTGTCTACCAATGAATTCTATCACAGGTTCCCCTTTGGACAGCCACTCCTCTTATCACTCCATTTCTGATCTTATCGCACCTTGTCTTTCCAATGCTTTCCACAGGATTTCATCTCAGAATTGATGAGCTTTCTGATATGATGGGGGAGAAAGGACCACGTTTACGCTTACGGGAAGCATTGTATTGGAGTAAATACAGCGTTGAAGACTAAATTGCTTTGTAACTTTGAAGGGAATCATATTATGCTTTGGAACTGGTATCAGCTTATCAGCTAATGCTTGGTACTTAAAAGTGGCCTTCTTCAGTCGAGCCTCTATCAAGGTAGCCGTTTGCAATCTGAATTTAAAATACCGCAATTTTCCACTCATCCACTGAATTTTATAGTGGTCTTTACAAGATTCTATTCCAAGGAAGTTAGTGCCCGATAAATTTCACTTACAAATTTCTATAACACGAATCGATCATTCCTATATTCCCAGGAGAAGCCGTGGCAGTCGCCCTTGCTTCGGCTATTGTTGTCTAATTTTTATTTACGGAAACGCACGAACTAACAAGGGAACCAACAAAAAACGCTCCGCTGAAACACTCCAAGCCGCTTCACTTACTTGTCCTTGTTCACTGGATGCCGAAGCGTTCCAAATTGCCTCTGGATCATCATCTGTTTCAATGCCACTACATTCTCAAAAAATTCGTCCACAACAGTCAGCTAGGTTTTGGAGGACAACAAAAATACTAATTTTAGTTGACAGCGAGATGCACAAAGTTCAGAACAGCACATAAAAGTGAAAAAACAGCCGTTCAACGAGAACCAAAATTCATTGGGAAATTTTACTTTCAAAGTCACCAACAACTAAAAACGTCTCTTTAAATTTAAAATTTGTACAGGAAATCGTACGAACGCAAGTGCATTTCGTGATGTGTGGTCACGAGTGCAGTACGGTGGCCCACAAGGGCAATACACCAATATATATTCCAGTACAACAATATATATTCTAGTACAACAATATATATTCCAGTACAACAATACTTATTCCAGTACAACAATACTTATTCCAGTACAACAATATTTATTCCAGTACAACAATATTTATTGCAGTACAACAATATTTATCGCAGTACAACAATATTTATTGCAGTACAACAATATTTATTGCAGTACAACAATATTTATTGCAGTACAGAATGATGTATATTCAAGTACAGATATACATTTTTATTCCGTGACAGAATTATAAGTTCCAGTACAGAAATATATATTCTAGTACAAAAATATGTATTTTAGTACAAAGATGTGTATTCCAGGACAGAAATTTGTGTGTTCCAGTACAGAACTGTGTTTCAGTACAGAAATATATTCCGTTCCTAGCTCTCCCAAGGTCGAGGCTAAATAATTTCCCCAGACCTCTTTGCGGTCGTCCCCGCGTGTTTGATAATGGCGGCCTTCTGTGGAAAGTGTGGCTGTATGCTTCTAAAATCGTATTTTTTTTGCCCAAAGTGTGGAGATAAAATCTCGCAAGTTGGAACTACTAGTAGTGTTAGTAGTAGAACGGCGACTAGTGCAAGCACTAGCACAAGCTCTGCATCTTTTTCCGCGACCATTTCCAATTTCGAAACATTCAGAGAGCGAAAGGAAACGGAGAGGCGTTCGTTCAGTGTCAGAAAGAAGTCCTGTTCCAAGAAGCAAAGAATTCAAGATTCAGAAGTGTGCATCACCGTGGGGCTAATGAAAAACAGGAAAACTGTCAAGCGAGGGGAACGACTTCCCGTAAAGTTGTCGACCTCCGCAACTGCGATAGACATACTAGAAGCTGCCAAGAAGAAACACGCAGCATACAATAAGAGATTTCGTGCAGGGGAATACCGTTTGGTTTACAAGGATGGTTCTGATGTTGATGTCATTCCTGGAACTGACGAGCCATTCAGTTTACGGCGCTACAAGGAAGAATCGGGCTTTGGATATGCACGTATCAACTTATTTCTGCTGCCAGCCAGCACCATTTTTGATGAGTTGCAGGAATCTTTGCAAGAGACCGACTCTGATCTAGGTGACGATCTAGACGGGTTAGAACCCGACGCAGACCATCAAGAGTTGCTACAACCAGTGGAATGGCTGCAGCCGAGTTGTACCTCTGGACACACGTACAACGCTGATGCTAATGCTTGGTCCAGAGAGACAGAAGGGAAAATAGAGTGCCCGACTTGTTTCAAACAGTTCCCAATTGACGAAGTCAGCCTGCATGCTGATGAATGCGCTGATGCATTCTGGGAGAGAGTTGGTGATGAAAAGGAAATTACCCTGCAAAATAACGTTGAAGATGGGTTGTCACAGAAAGATCTGAAGAGTGAAATTTTACAGCTCAGACTGAGGCATCTTAAGGAAAAAGAGGAGGCTGTTCGTGTCACTGTCCGGAGAAAGAACATTTGGGATGATTTCAAGCGTTCACGTGAACGCTATTACACCCCGGACAGAATTCTGAAGGTGACGTTCTCTGGGGAGCCATCAGTGGACAGTGGAGGCCCAAAACGGGAGTTTTTTGCAGGTTTTAATTTGTTTTCTTTTCTTTTACAGTTACATGTAGGTTTGTAATTATTCAGTAATCAGCTTTTTGTTAGTGGCAAAAATGTAAGTACACTGTATTTACTACATTACGGCTTAAACTTAAATTTTATTTGATATAAAATGATCACCCTTATAATGATAAGGCAGTAAATTAATGATGTGAGTATTTTTGATGGTGAAAAAGGTGCAAATAAGTATGGAATTCGTTATGTCTATGAACATTCACTTATTAAAAAAACATTTGGTTTCGATTGGAACAAGGATAGCTGTTCTTGGTCAAACAACAAATTTGTCAAGAAGGGGGGGGGGGGGGTGGGGGGAAACGTTTGTTGACAGAGTTTTATTGTCATGTTTTAGAAGTTTTAAGCTATGTTGAGACAAGACTGTTTGTGGAAGGGATTCCATCAAAATCAACCATTTCTCTCAACCGTGGAGATTTTAAACTGGCCGGGGAAGTGATGGCAATGTCCATTGTGCAGCATGGACAAGCACCAAACTTTTTGGCACCTGAGATCTATGCATATTTCAGTGGAAATCTTCAAATACAAGACATAACATCTCCAAGCCACAGGGAGTTTTGTGAAAAGGTGATATGCTAAATTTGTATTCATGTGCGGAACAGAATTTGATTTGCTTTGTACAAAGCACAACTTGTCTATTAGCAGTGACAGCAGGCCTGGCAGCTATATGTATATCTTGCATTTTGGTTGTTAAATATCAAAATGCCCATCCATGCCAATCGAGGCCATCCCCTTTGGTCAACGATGTAGGAATCAGTCTTTTCCTCTATGATATTCAATCAGGAAAAACATTAATCTTGCTGAGACACATTTTTTAGGATTCACTTTAATTGTGCCTTGATGGTTGTAAATATAACTTCTTAAGCATTGTTGTAGGAATGTTTGTCAACTTCAAAGCTCTATAACTTGCACTTTTATATTTAAACGTTTTTAATTGCTACAGTATAATTGTCATTGTCCTATTTGGTGGCAAAATTGTATTTGTTGTAACTTGTGATTCTGTTTAGTGCCTGTCCATAACTTTTCAAGTGCAAACGTTTTTCCACCATTTTGCTCAGCAAGCAAAGATATACAGAGTAAAGAATTGTACATAACTATATGGCCCGGTATTCAAGGATTGGAAGATACAAATAAACTTTTCAAATCTGCAATTCAACTTTAGATTCAAAGAGCAACAAATGAAGAGCTCCCAGACATATTGCAAGCAGAAGATGCTTATCCTTTTCTTGAAGAGGTCGGTTATCATGGGGTGCCGGCAAGGGAGACTAAAGAATCAATTGAAAATGTTGTGAGGTAGGTTTACGCAATAATAAATTTAAGTAAGTGTGGCTCACAATACTTTTAAGTTTACATTGAAGGTTAACAAAATGAAGTATAATTACAATGATGTGGAACTTGAACACAGTTAGTCCCCCGTAAATGAAATGTTCAGAAATTAGGATCATTTTCACAGAAAAAAAGCAGTGCTATTTTTTTCCAATTGTGTGGCTGTTTGCGAGTTCGATGTTTTAAAGTGGTAGGTATAGTTTGCAGTTTAATCAGAACGCAGTGTGACAAGACAAGGAAGTTGTTTATTTCACACGAACGCAGTAATTCCACTCTGGACTTCACAACAAGCACACGCTAAACTTGTTAACAATGCTTCGACCTCCGTCGCTCTCGTATAAACACACGGCCTCTGCCTTGATCTCCACGTAACCTCTCTGTTCCACTTAACAAACACGACCTCTGTCACTCTTCAAAGCATCCAAGGTCTGCACGAGATGTTCGTCACACTTCAGTAAACACTACTGTAAAACTCCTCAAACATTCCTGGGATAAAAACCATCTAAACACTACATCGATTCGCTTATATACTTTACAGCGAAAGATTCTAGAACTTCCTGGCTTTACTAAATAAAGTAATATTACAATAAGAAACTATTTACAGCAACATACGCAAACGGCTTAAAATGGGATTACTGAATCACGATGATACAACACTAATTAAATATCCTAGAAGATTCGAGACGAAATTAGCATATTCGCGAATGATCCAAATACTAGTCACGCAATAATTTTTAGTAACAGTGGCCATATCCAAACTGTCAGTGAGACAACATTGAAAGCCAGAAATAAATCTGTCTGAGCTTTAAATCAGCCATCAGAGCCTACTTCCCCTTGGAGAGATATACAAGGAACCTCCCGTGATCTCTTATAGAAAAGGGAAATCGCTTAAAGACATGCTTGTTAAAGGAAAACTATAAAGGATTTTATCAACACAATGAGCACAGAGCGGGAGTCGGACAGGTCTGTCAACCCCATTTTAATATGCCTCTTCATCCTCTTGTCTGATTCAGATCAATCTGCATAAATTTGCAAGTGGGCAAGGTTCTCCCACAGTTGGTGCAATTACATGAAGGTTTGTCCACATGTGGTGTCCTTGGTGCAGTGCAAAAATCACCTAAATTGTGGGAATCAGCATTTGTTTCTGGTGCTGGTTATAGTGTTACAGCCAACAACTTGATAGAGGAAATACAACCTGAATTTAGTGTTAGCCAGATGAAGAAAGAAAAAGAAGCAGACTGTTACCACTATTTGTGTGAATTTATTCACAGCCTTGAAGCAAAGTGTAAGTATCAAAGATAAAGTTATGTGGTCGTGCTAGTTACCTTGTCCAGTAAGGCTTCAAGAAACTTTAAAAATCGGACACCAATCTTACTATAGAAACATAAAGATGATGGCATGTATTTCACACATTACATAAACAGTAATCGATTTTCTTAATTTGAAGACCTATTGTGGCACTTTGCTGTAGCCTACACCTAGATGCAAAGGTCTTGAAGCCTGCAAATCTAAAACCAAAAATCTTAATGAAGCTAAAAGTAAGGAAAACGTATAATTTCTCCAGAAACGTTTTATCCACTTAGTTCCTTGGAAAAACTATGCTCAGTCTACCGACCATTTACGAAAAATATTAAGAAGAGAGTGCATACATCTTTTTTTTTTGTTGTCAGTTTCATGCCACAATCACTAATGTTGGAATTATTATTTGCAGCCATAGAAGAGCTTGGTGTGGCCGATTTCCTGAAATGGCTGACTGGCTCTCGCAACTATCCTCCCCTTGGGTTTCCCAAAAAAATCAGGTGCCAGTTCCTTCACGGATGCCCGGGTAGTTGTAAATGCAGGCCAACAACCTCCACTTGTGACTTAGTGTTTACACTACCTGTGCATCTCAACACAGAAGAAGAGATGGGATTGCTCATGACATCTGCACTGACAGATAGCTTTGGCTTTACGTTGCTGTAAGGACAAAAGCAGCCAAGTTATGACTTTTGCACAATGCTGTAGGTGTGATGTTCTGAAATGTCACAGTGTGAATAGTATACAACCTTCAGTGTTGGCCGGCACAGATAATTGTGTCATGTCCCCCTTCCTCCAGCTATGTAGTTTATTGAAATTTGGTTAATTATGCAACAATAAATCTGATCTTTTCTCTGACCTTAGCAGTTCTGTTTGTTCAGTCCTAAAATGGCTCAATCAATAGACCTTATTCACGATGGCCGCCATGTTGGATTTGCTATTATCATGCAACTTAGCTACTCACATCTGAGGGGGCAAACAACAGAAGTTCGAGAGATTATAACGAACATTGTAGCCACACAGACAATTGATTTCACGTTCGTTGAATGTTTATCACCTAAGTAGTAAAATAGAAGAATAACTTAATTCCAGTCTATGTTATTTTCAATATTTCGACGAGCCGATTTTCCGCAATTTGCCTTTTTTCCAATGTTTGCTCCCCAGCATAACCATTGGCTAATTTGCATAACAATTTGAAAACCAACATGGCGGCTATCGTGAATAAGGCCTATAGGCCACTTCGGAAAGTACCATAATACTCTTTGTTTGTCCACCCAAATTTTGCATAAGCATTGTTTCCAGTTTCTCTTGGGACTTACAATGGTCCCAAGAGAAAACAGAAGCGATGCTAATGCAAAATTTGGGGGGACAAACAAAGAGTATTAAGGTACTTTCCGCAGTGGCCTATTCCAGGCCTTATCATAACCCTTCCCCTGGCCATTTAACATCATGTCGTCCAAATGTTCCTCTGCTCCATGGTGGAGTCTGCTAGTGCACAGAATATCTCCTCAATAAGGTGTAAGCATCAACGCAAATACCCACCATTGAAACAGTATGAAAATTGCAGTTTCTCTGAAGTAATATAAAAGTCACAGTTTAAAGGTTTCAAGCACCATTTCCTGGAACCAAGATGAGACAAAAGTGCTACCTGCAAGTCACGAAAATCCCAGGTACAATGGTCAACACATCCACACAATCGGTTTGCCCATGGAGAAATAGAATAGGATTTAAGACAGCAAGTGTGAGGTTGTGAGGATGGTGTCATGTGGGCTTGACTTAACATGACAGTTGTTGAGTAATTTGACAAAAGGCCCACTCCCAACCTGACCTTGCCTAGCCCCACCAAGTGGACTGACAAGTTATCAAATGCTCAGGGAATAATGGTTGGACCTGAAAAAGTTGGAACCTTAAGTTCACTGTTCTACCTTCTTGCCACTGACAACAGGTCGAGATATAAATTTTCGGCCTCTTTCCAGTCTTTTGGTTCCCGTAAGTCACTGTTAGACAACACATAATTGAAGTAGTCTTGGTATACATTTGTTTCCTCCTCCACCAGCAAAAAGTTCTCCCTGAAATGATCAATCTGTACACTTGAGATGGGTAGAATCAATCCGTCAACTCCACCGTGGTCCTCTGGCAGGGAAAACAATTCATCGGGTCTGCCAGGAACTGTGTCATGCCGTGAATCTCTTATGCGGTGCGTGTTCCAATGTTCTTTTACAAAATCAAGATCTTTTTGGATGATTCCCGAAAACGAGAACCAAATGCACTCTTTTTCGAGCTCACTGCCCAGGTTGAATTTCCCATTTTCAATCATATCTTGGAAATAGTTTATCCACCATGTAGACCGGTTTCGGCGATAGAAAGACCACCATCCTTCTATCCTCTGATTGGCAGGAGATGGGCCGTAAATATGGGCATCTACATCCTGTCTAAATTCGCACTGCATAGCAGCCATTAAGACATTCTCAGTGCCACAGTCGGTTCTTAATTTCACTGGACAACCACCATAATCGTCGACGCAATCAACAAAATTTGATGCTGCTGTCTCCGGAAGGTTGTTTGACCTAACCACCCGAAGCCACATGATCTTTCTGCTCCACCCATCAATGCATCCATGTATTGGGAAACCATATGGTTTGAGTTTGTCGTAACCGTCCACGTGCCAACAATGGTTGGGACCTGGCGCTCTATATTTCCTTCGTCTTAGACGCCGTCTTCTCCTGGTTTCGCATCCTTCAGGGTCAAGTTCCCTCATAATCTCTTCTACAACCCTCCTTGGTACTTGAATACCTTTCATCGATAGTGTATGCCACATTGAGCGATGTCCTGCCATACACCCAGGACCTTCCATTTCTTGTTCTATATGTCTTCGCACCTCTATCTCGTCGTACAAAGCCAGTTTTCTACGAAGGCCAAATTCCTTCAGCCGATTCTTGAGAGTTCGCTCTGACATCTTGATGCCGTGCTGCTTAGAAAGCATGTGTAGTATACTCTTGTACTCAAATCCTCTTGAGAAATAGAAAGTTATTATGGACTTCTCATCACACAGAAGCTCTCGCCCGCAACTGGTACAAAATTTGTGCTCATAATTGCTAATATCGGCTCCACACTCACAAATGCTCAAGAAAGCCGCCATTTTGTAACTGCTTAACGTTCCCGCCAGCTGACCGCTGAGTGCACTGGGAATTAAGCCTCAACTCCATGGTTGCCTCCATCCACTACGCTCAATTTTAAAAATAATTGCATGCGCTGTATTTCTGTACGGGAATGTACATATTTCTCTGCTATAACATATTTATGTTGATATACTAGAACACACATCTTTGTACTGAAATACATATTTTTGTACTAGAATATATATTTCTGTACTGGAACTTATAATTCTGTCACGGAATAAAAATGTATATCTGTACTTGAATATACATCATTCTGTACTGCAATAAATATTGTTGTACTGCAATAAATATTGTTGTACTGCGATAAATATTGTTGTACTGCAATAAATATTGTTGTACTGCAATAAATATTGTTGTACTGGAATAAGTATTGTTGTACTAGAATATATATTGTTGTACTGGAATATATATTGGTGTATTGCCCTTGTGGGCCACCGCAGTGATGTTTTGAAAGTCCTCAAAATTCACGGCTCGTGCAATTTGGAAACATCACGAGTGACCATAAGTCACGAAATGCACGAGAACGTTTATAGGATTCTTTTTTTTTTTCCTTACATGCTGTTTCCATAGCAACTTCCATGTTGCACCCTATAACCTATTTATGCATTCGTTATTGACCAATCAGAAGCGCCATATTTTGTTGAGTATACTATAAGTGTTGTTTTAAAGTGCCTATACAGTGTTTTCACCCACGTGATCAGTAAGTAACCCAGTTTTTCCACCGAAACAAAAAAAAACATTTGCATGATAATAGAGCTCAATTCCCGGAGGATTAGTTGGATACACTAACATGGTCAACACTAATGGCCATCCGTCAAACTGACATTGGACATTTCCTTACAATTACACGACGCTATATCCCATCTTAATATGAAAAGCAAAATGAAAACAGGCAGAATTAGAGCTTTAGTTCAACAAGAAATAGCGTTTCTAAGCAAAGCCGCGCTGATCTACAGTATTTACGCGGTCTAAAAACCACTTTGAAGACGGTTAGCTTTTACTTGTTTTGCTGGGTACTACTATGTCAATACTCTAAAAAATTCGATTTTCCAGGAGTTTGTCTCGTTAGTCTAGTGGATATTGGAATATGCACGGAGAACCAGTCAAGCCGGATTCAACTCTTTGACTCGCCTAATTTGAATGTTCTCTGCACATTGAAATGTCTCAAGTAGATAGAACGTCGTGTAAGTTGAATAAAAAGGGAAATGTCAGTTTGAGGGATGGCAATGAGTGTTGACCCACTAACATGGCCGCCGTTTCATTGTTTAGCTACACCAACATGGCTGCCGTGACGTCACGAAAAAAACTCTCTCTAACCCCCAAAACGTTTTCTTTGCCCAGGTGAATCGTTGTGTCATGCTGAGCAAAATAGGGCAATTTTTTTTTATTTTCGGTCAAAATTGGAATTCTCTGTGAATTTTTGAAATACGGTTTTTCTGTCCCACGACTGGGTAAAAGGAAGCCTGGCACTAGTAACGTAAAACCCAGTGCAAACAAAGCAAAAGCAGACGACAGACAACAACAAAAGCGAAAGACGTAGTATTTGAAAACAGCTGTTATTCGCCTGGCATTTGTTAAGAGCAGTGACATTTATTAAATGGGGTTGAACGACTTCATCAGTCTGGTTTCCAGTTCAGATTCTCAGGTCTTTGAAATAGAAGATTACGAGTTAGAAGTCGAGGGCTCGCCAAAACGCGATCGGTCAAGCAAAGTCAATGTGGAAGAAACGCATAGGCATACCAACGAGCCGCTAGCCGAGGCAAAATGCCGGGCCAGCGTTATATGAGCAAGAAAGAAGGACGCGGGGGAAGAAATAGAGAAAACAATCCAAAAGCGCTTCAATGGATCAGTTTCGAACGTTGCTACTTGCTCGCTCTGACCGAACTCACAAATCAGAACGATTGAAGTCCGGGTTTTACGTCACAAATTACACTCGACCCATACCCCTTCGGCGAATCTGCAGCTCGGTAATGGTGTTTCAAACCTCGATTTTCCGCCACTTCAAAAATTCATAGAAAACTCCAGTTTTGACCAAAAATAAAAACTTTTGCGCCATTCTGCTCGGCATGATGCAAAGAAACATCTGGGCAAAAAGAATTGGGAGTTATAGGAACTATCTCGCATTCATTACACCTTGTTCCATCTATGCAACGTCGGCGAAGCATGCCATAACTGAAAAGGTGTCGAAATACGGAAACATTATCCAGTGACACATGGCCATCTTATCACCTTCCTTTGCAAATTAGGGTTTTAAACCTGTTGTTGTACTTGACGTTCCAGTTGACGCAGCGATGTTTTTGGCATAAAGACTCCTGTCCAAAAATGGTCGTTGCCGATCGTACTCTTTTGGCCGTCTATTGTTTTCATTCTTACTTAATACGTTCGTTTCACGGGGTAATAACACCGAGGTCAAAATAGGCAAATGATGCAAATTCAATTGACCTCGCAACAAGGAGATTGAACCAAGTTGAAAAACCTCAATCAAAGAACGTAGAGAAAAACGTTTTATCTAGAGCTGCGTCAAATGAGTACATGAAAAGATCAGAGAAAACTAAGCAATGTATACTAATGTCGATCGATGGAAATGAACTTTCCACTACCAATCTCTCCGAAAAGATAAGTACTTGGAATCCTTCTGAAACTAAAATTAAGAGTTGATCAGCACTGAAGACAAACTCTTTTTTTTTCCCTTTGTCCGGGGCCAATTTGAGCGAATTTGTCCGACTCGACAAATATTGTTTGCCCTGGCGCATCCGCACTGCTAGTTTACAGACTGTCAACACTTATCCTAAAGTCGGATTTCTGGATTTCTGGTGCTGATGGCGATACAAATAGAAACCGGAACTTGTCAATTACTCCTGTCATGAAAACAAAAGAAATATAAGGGCTTGGTTACTAATTTCTAGTGACCAAGCCCCTATATTTCCACCGCGCGCCATTTCAACGGAAGAGTCTGCTTGCAGGCTATTCCTTTAATAAATTTGTCCGAGTCAAAATACTTCGTCTTTGCAGGACAAACTATCCGCACTGATAAAAGTAGTGTTTTGACAGATTTTTTGGCTAAAACAAACAGGTTTGTCCTCAGTGCGGATCGTAGCTTTTACTTACCATCGAGTAATGCGAATCAAGTTTGCCGTTGTTTTTGATGTAAGGTGGGTAACCAACATCCTCAGCTATAGCAATAGCCTTTTGAGGCAAAAGAACACAAGAAATAATATAATTCGCAGGACTTATGTACGGATCCCCACAAGCACCAACAACTGGGTTATTTTCCGTGGTCCTGAATTCACCACAGTACAGGGACCGAACTAAGCAACGACAACGGCGACGGCGACGGCAACGAGAACGTCACAAATTTGCATATTTAGTGGGCAAAAACATTAGCTTTGCACGCCCTGCACGTGCGTTTTTCACTTTTGTCCATTTCTTTGCCGTCGTCTGAAAAACAACGTGAAATAGCCAAATCTAGGTTTTCTAAAGGACGCCAGCACTTGAAGAGAAATTTTCTTTCCTCTCCTAAATTAAGGGCCGCTCGGACCAGTGTCATTCTTGAGAAACTACCACACCCTTTTCATATTAAAATGGTTGAAATTTAGTCACGAGGAGATTATAATAACGCGAATTTATATTTTGAGATGACATTCCCGTGGACGTTGCCGTCTTCCTTGCTTAAGTTCTCTAGTAGTATGTTCCATAGAGGAGATATCTAAAAAGTCACCTATTGGCCAGAACCTTACTGGCTTTGGTTGGCCTATTTAAAAACACAACAAGAACGTTTCTAATCTCTTCCTTGTACCGAGGTTTATAGAATTGCCGTCAGCAAGAAATTGTGATACTTTTTCGTGGTTCAAATTATAAGAGCACGGTACAAAATATTTTTCTTATACCTTTTCTCTCGCTTGTTCCTTCGTCGATGAATCCATCCAATCTTCTGAATCCAGATTGTTAATAAAGGCTTTTCGAATACGTGTGGTCATATCCTTTACCTAAATGGATATAAAAGAAAGCAACCAAATGGTAAATAATGCAACAAAGGAGCGAGGGAGGATACCTAAACTTCGAACCAGGATTCGAGCTAGGATCAGAGCCAGGATTCGAGCTAGGATCCGAGCCAGGATTCCAGCCAGGATTCGAGCTAAGATGAGCTTTCTCCGCTATTTATTCTCGAATCTCTCGGTTAGGTTAGGTCTCGCGTCGGTTAGGTTAGGTCTATTTAGGTTGGTTCTAGTCTAGTTAGGTCTAGCTCGGATCCTGGCTTTATTCTTAGTTTCTCTCGGAGTGAGGATCCCTTGAACATGGGATAACTTCGGGCTATATTAAGGTTCGAGGGTAACTTAAAATCCAAAGTTCTTCCATGTGCAATCGATAACGACGGCAAGCGTTAACATAACTATGTTACAAACTCAAGTATAATTGAAGCGATTAAAGGAAACCTTTAAATTATCAAAAAACGGTTCGTTACACAAATTATTTCATGTCGAAAAAATAAAAAAGCAAAAAGCAAACAAGATGATTTCCAGTCTTTTAAGTACCAAGGTAATGAAAGGGAAAAGTACGGAGAGAGAGAGGGCGATTGCACCGATACACTAGTTATGGCCAATGTGGTCGCTTGGTTTAGCCTGGGACCAAGCTCCCTTGGAAATCCTTCTTTACAACCGCTGCTGAGTAACTGTACATTTTAATCGATAAATATAGTTTACGTCATAGAAAGTGCGGCGTCCGGGGTTTTATTCACGAGTTGTTTGTGTCAAAAACCCGAACGAGCGAGGAACGAGCGAGTGAGAGTTTTTGACACAAACAACGAGTGAATGAAACCCCGTACAAAGCACTTTCTATGTCGTGAACTGTTTATTACATATAAGACGAGAATTTTCATTAAAATAGTTTTCTGAACGCAAATTAGAAACAAAAACTCACTAACAATAGAAGCAAGTGCAAATTTAATTCAATTCAATAACAAAGTACGATTTGCACGAGATGCACAAGTGATTGGCATGGAAACGCCTTTACGCTATCGTTGATTGGTTATACTTCCACATATGCAATAGCTGTACGCCATTCTGATTCGCTGTATAAGCCTTTTCCACATGTGAAAATTAAGCGTATATATTTGTACAAATAAGCTTTATGGAATAAAATTCTCATGTTATGTGTAATAAAGAAACTTACAGTGTGTTTGGTACTTTCGTCAAAATCCGCATCAACAAACAATCTGCCAAGGCTCATATCCATCGGCTTAAGCATCTCCCCAATACAACCTCTCCATCTTTCAGACTGTCGTGGGCCCAGCACCGCTGTTAAATATGCGCGTTTTGCCTCGACAAATTTATCAGGCATTGCCCCAACGAAGTTGTCAACAACTCGCCACATAATATAATCCTTGACAGTGGCCTCATCCCTTTATAAACATTGGATAAAATGGTCAGTTAACATCAATAGTCTTTGGGACCCAGACGGCAGCCGGAAGTGAGCTATTTTCCTTTTTGATTAGCTCATTCATTGCGCAAAGGCGCAAAGGGTGGGGTACTGAAATAGGACGAAATCTTTTGTCTTGAAATCACCACGTTAAAAATGCTAAGAATTTTTTCACTGATTTCAGTGATTGCTTTAAAAACCTGGGAAAGACTTCTGTCCTGGCATACGAAATGTTCACTTCCGTTTCCGCCCGTGGCTCAAGAAAGTCGTGTGCTTGAGCTCCCTAATAGCTATTAGGTTCCTTTTGGACTTCAAACTGTGAATCATATATATCATCACATCCTCTCCTATATTTTTCTTTACCACTCGGATTTTAGAGTAGCTTGGTGTAGCTAATATCTCCGAGCATTTACCCTCCCAACCATGATATAGCGAAGATATCGTTTTATCACCTATTTATAGGGAGCTTAAGCAGGCGCGCTTTTGAGAAGCGAGCGGCAACCGGAAGAGAATATTTCGCGTGCCAGGGCAGTGGTGTCTCTTAGATTTTTATACTAATCATCTGTAACGGATTAATGATACTTAGAAATGTAAGTGTGGTTGTGTGAAGACAAATTAAAAGGGAAAATAGCGAACTTCCCGTTGCCGTCCGCGTCTCAAAAAACGCGCGTGCTTAAGCTCTTTAATGTGCCAACCAGAGCCACATTAGCTGTGGAAAATAGGGTCTTTTGTTTCTGTTATTGGCTCATTTGAATGACGAAAGCAATGTTTGTAAACAGATATCTTCGCTATAGCAGAGGGGACAAACCACAACACCGGGAACTCCGTGCGTAATCTTTGCGAACAGTGTGTTCCTGGTTTCTTTTACGTCCCACACGGTTATGAACATTGCAGAGACGGGGAGACGCTTTTTCGTACTTATGCGAGAAGACTAGAGAGTCTAATCATTTGCAACGGTCATTACAAAGGCAGCACTTTTCTCCTCAGTTATTTAAAAACCCTTGTATCATTTCAATACATCACAAGAACATTCACACTAGTTTCACTTGTTTTAAGTGCAAGATTAAGTTGCACACCTCTTGACACGGTTTTTAAAATCAACAGCATCATTAATCAATTCCGGGGGAAAAGACCCTGTACCACTATCCAAAAATCTTCAACACAACTGATTCCTTGGCTACAGTAGGTCTTTAGTAGCATCACGATCAGCGTTTTCAACCGCTGTCCGGTTGACTCATCGGATTACTGTGCGGGAGGTCGCGGGATCAAGACTCCAGCCGTGCCAACACACAGGGTCATTGTCTCATTCAACGGAATCTTGCTGAGATAACTCTCACCGGCAAACGAAATCAGAAGTGTATTCGTTCGATCGGATATAATGTGTCAACAAACGAGGATGAGTAATGAGGGGTATATTTGGCAAGGATGCAAGAAGCCTAAATGAAAGTTTGACACTTGGCATACGAATAGAAATCAATCGCCAGAACAGCCTCGTTCCCAGACTGTTTCATCTCCCCACCTTAGACGGAGCGAGGGAAGAAAGACCCTGGTTCAGGCTGGTCACGTGTCTTACAGACAAATTGTCCACCTTGGGAGGGGTCCTGAACCAGGGTCTTTCTTCCCTCGCTCCCTCTGAGGTGGGGAGATGAAAGACCATGGGAACGAGTTTGTTCCCGCAAAAATATCTTTTTTAAAAGAAATCAACGTCATGGAGGAAGCGTGGGCAAGTAGTTAGGTCCGTCGATAGCCTTGAGATCCAGAGATCCCTGGTTCAAGACCCGTTCTGACCGTTCGCTGAATTGTTCCTTCAAGTCCCTAGCTCTACTTCTCGGCTGCACTTGTAAATAGCCAACTGGTTGCCGCCGTCCAATTCGGGATTCCTAAAACGAAACTTGATGTGTCTCATTGGCCCAAAAAGCCGCTATGGGGAGTAGTCAATTTGAAGAAATTATTACTATCAAAGTTGTGTTGTATTACATCAAAGACATATAGGAATGAACGAGAAAATACTTACGCTGCATGATACGCGTTCGCGATCCCCTTGAAGATCGGCGCGTCGCCATCTTTTTCTCGAACGTAAAATACTTTTTCAGATGAATCGAAAGTTAGGCCTTGGTGAGAGAATGCAAATTTCAACCATTGCAAAATGAAGTCTTCCTGTAACCGAGGAAGGAAAAGGCACATTTATTTTCATATCAACTGATTAAACAGACGGACGAGAGGGTGGATAGCCGGACTTTTGCTTTCAAAAGGTTAGAAACCTCTCGTTGAAAAGTGATTCCATAGCTGGCCAATTAATCGAAGTTGCATAGAAATAACGCGTACCAACAGCCATCAGAACGCTGGTGAAATGCTGGCAACTGCACACATAAAATACTGCTGAACATGTCACAACAAAGCTTACGGACGGTGCCTACTAATTCAAAGGTATTTTTGCGCGGTTTACTGAATATGCGGGAAAAGCAGATGTTAACAAGTGTTATTGAAATCCAAAAAGAAAATTGGGGGTAACCACGCATTTCTCGAAGATAATTAATCAACAATATTTGTAAAAAGTTTTAAAATACAAAGCAATGTTTGGCGTTCTATTCCAAATTGAAGCTCAATCATCTTTGAAAAATGCGTTGTTACCCCCAATTTTCTTTTGGATACCAAGATCACTTGCTAAGTTCTGCTTTCTCCGCATAGTTTTGAACCGCGTAAAAATATTCCTGTATCAATAAGCACTAGCAATTGGAAATCCGAGTATCTCGAGATGCGCAGAATGTATGCGCAATAACAATAGTAGGCACCGTCCTTAAGGTGCCTTTAGTATCTCTGCTGAAGCTAGAGATAAAGTGAGAGAATGTTATAGATCTAAGGAATAAAACGCTTACCTGAAAATCAGTTTTAGTACAAAACACTCCTATCGTACTGTCAATAGAGTCCAGAGATCGTCCTGACCGATGATGCTCTTTGACGATTTCTACCAAATCTTCTGAATAAAAATTGCCTGTCTTCGTCTGTAGAAAATAACAGAAGAATTTGTGCACAATCACCCTTACGTACACCACCATGAATACTGAACTATTATAATAAAACACAGCCACGACATTCTGAAAGCACAAAGTAGCAGCGGCTCCTTTCCGTTTACACAAATTTCAGAAAAGGTTCGATAGAAATTAAAAGAAAGTCCCACAGAAGAAGTCATTTCTGCTATATTGAAGGTCTCAAGGCAAGGGGATTGGGGGGAGGGGGGTTCAAGATTTCTAGAAATCAGGGGTAGAAATGCGAGTTATTAGATCAGTGCACACCTTATATGTTTGTTTGTTTGTTATTTATTTGTTTGAGCAGGTTGACGTTTTGGCAGCTATTCAGCTGATGTGGACTTGCTATAACCCACCCACCCATATACTCACAGAGGACAGCCACAACACCTGAAACTTCATCCCCTACTCTTCTCGAATAGCGTGTGGGTTCTTTAACGTCCCACAGGGAACTAATGAACATGGAAGATATTTGGGAGACTGTGTCTACGGTTTATTGTCCTTATCCGAGAAGACCTGACAGCTATTCAGCTGATGTGGATCTGCCATATCCACCCACCCACATACTCAAAGAGGACAGCCACGACACCAGGAACTTCATCCCCTACTCTTCTCGAATAGCGTGTGGGTTCTTTAACGTCCCACAGGGAACTAATGAACATGTGAACATGGAAGATATTTGTGAGACCGGGTCTACGGTTTATAGTATTTCAATAAGCATCTTAAAGTGTCCCCTTATTCTTCTCTGCAATTTTATTATCACCTGTGTCTTGGTGTACGCAACAGAAATCGTATGAACTTGCTCGTGCATTTCGTGATTTATGGGCACGAGATACTTTTTGAAAGTTCTCAAAATTGCACGAGCCGAAGGCGAGTACAATTTGAGAACTTCAAAACATCACGAGTGACCATAAATCATCAAATTCACGAGCACGTTTATACGATTTTATATAAATTATATACTCAACAAAATTACTAAATCGCTTTGTTTCCATAGCAACTTCCGTATTGCACTCTATAACTTATTTATGCATTCGTCAATGACCAATCAAAAACGCGATATTTTGTTGAGTATATAATAAGACAATTAACGTCATAAAGTGTCCCCTAAAGTCTATTCCTGAAGTAAAGGTAAACAGCTAGATTTAACCCAACATAAAAATAACACCAACCCTACCTTATTGTTGAAAATAAGTGGCAAATGCTTAGACTTCCAGGGTCACTTCGAGTTGGATATTAAAATTGGGCCTGCATTTGTGGACATAGAGCGGCTTTCAAATGAGTGTCGTAAGACCAAAACCAAAGTAATTACTTTGGCCAATCAAAAATGGAGGAGACAATCCAGTAAACCAATCAAAATTCGAAGTACAAGTAATTACACGTAGCCAACACAAAGCGCGGGAAAATGTGCACACGCGAGCCACGATTGGTTTCGGCTTCACTTCTGATAGGTTGAAAAAGTGAAAAAGAACTTTGAACCAATCACCGAGTGAAGTAATGCAAAACCAAAGCAATTCGCTACTTACTTTCGACACTCTAGAGCGGTTTTCAATTGAGTGTCGAAAGTAATTAGATAATTACTTTGGTTTATGATTACTTCACTCAGTGATTGGTTCAAAGTTATCGCGCCATTTTTTCAACCAATCAGAAGTGAAACCAAAACCAATCGTGGCTCACGCGTGCACATTTTCCCGCGCTTGTGTCGGCTACGTGTAATTACTTCGAGTTTTGATTGGTTTGCCGGATTTTCTCAGTCCTTTTGGATTGGCCAAAGTAATTACTTTGGTTTTGGTTTTACGACACTCAATTGAAACTCGCTCTATTGAAAACCGCTCTAGGTGGTGGGTGGTACTTTCCAGAAGAATCGTGAGAATTTTTCTTTTCTCGCCGTGGGAAAGGCAGGGGTTTCCTTTTTGTACCGTCAACCTACATTAGCAAGAGTCTCTTCGAAGTCATAAATCTTCGTCATTTTCGTATGGGACTCGGTTCCTCCTCCAAGTAAATCAGCAATGGTCTTCATGTACGTTTTGTAAGCATTTTGAATCTATGAATAAACAAAGAAATATAAATAGATATATATAGATATTAAGAGGGTTTTTGCCCAGTTCACACACATTACGCATCCATTTATGCAAACACGGGGTTTTGAACCTGTTACAGTTCTAGCGTCCAATGGACAGCTAATATACCGTGTTACAAAATTAACTAAAAAAAAACAAATTACAGAACTGCACAATAACACAACAACAAAAGTAAGGTGAAAAATAAATAATTCCCTTTAAAATCTCTTTCCTAATTTGTTGAATAAAAGCATTAATAGTGGGGGAAAGCGTGTATTTTTTACATCAGTCAGACTGTTCCAAAGCATGGGTACCTGGAATCTGAAGGAGTTCAGCCCGTAGTTTGTAGTGTAAACTCTCAGTACGTTTAATTTTCTGGTTCCTTGATCTAAAATTCTTTGTGTTGATTCGTTCGTTCAGTAATCCACTGAGATACAATACAATACAATACAATACAATACAATACAATACAATACAATACATAGGGGCTTTTCAGGGCCAATGAAACAATCAACGAAACAACAGAACACAACAACAACAACTGTTAAGAATCCCAACTGGCCGGAGGCAAACCAGTTGGCTATTTACAAGTGCAGCTATGAAGTTGAACCAGAGACTACCAGGAACAAATTCAGCGAGTGGTCAGAGCGGGTCTTGAACCCGGGATCTCCGGATCTCAAGGCAAGCGCCCTAACCACTGGGCCACAATGCCTCCTGATGTATTTAGTTGCTAAGTTGTTTTATGCTTTATAAGCAGAGATGCAGACATGTTGTTTTTTTCAGTTTCCCAAGCTTGGTCTACGAATCTTCTTCAGTTAAAAAAGAAAACTGCATAATCTTTGGACAACCACTGTCCTACAATGGACAAGAAAGACTGATCATTAAACGACTTTTTTTAAAGACGACTGGATTTCTAAATCCCGGTTGTCAGCTAAATGTATCGCATTCTGGCGCCAAGTGTTATCAACCTCAAAGTCTAAACGTTCAGAATTTACTAACATCTAAGAAATAAATAATCCAAGGCTGCTGCCTAAGAAAAATTTTCCGGAACCCTTCGGGCTTCCACCATTAAAAGTTAGTACCCCGAGTCATTTTTTCAAGAGGCCTCAATTAATTAATTAATTAATTAATTAATTAATTAATTGAAAGTGAGAATGAGTCACCTTGTGATAACTTAGGCGTCCGTTCGGGGCACTCGTTCAGAAATTTGGCCGCCCGCGCTCGCAAATAAGGCGCCCCAGGCGACGTTAGGCACCAGCCTTGTATTCTCTTAGCCATCGTTGGATATGAAATTAAGGACTTTACGATCTGTGACCGCAAAATATTACTTTGCACTATCGTACGTTTTTCGCGATTACTGCATCTCTTTCGCGTCGTACAATATGGGTGAAGTGTTCTAAAAAATTAATTGATACGAACGGTTTCAGTGTAATAAAAGGGAATGAAAGGTTGACATTTGTATCCTCACGTTGTCGTCAAAACCTCAAAATTGGTGGTATCATGTCATTGTGATGAAGAGTACCGCAAATATGAGTGCTAAAATGCGTGCAGCACGTGCAGTACGATTATTTTTCCACTTTTAACCAATGATGTTATTGTTTTGTGGCGTTGTGGTTGCAGTTGCCGTCGTTGTTTCGTAAACTCCCTATTGGCTATAGCCAACGCGGCTCTACTCGCCTAGCATTTGCCTAGGCTATTTTCCACATCTCATATCAAACGCTGGTTAAATATACAGGATGGGTTAGGAGAATTTGACCAATGCTTCTTTTGAACTCCTAAGTTGGATTTGTTCGAGACCAATAATCAACATTCGTAGGGTTAACTTAAGGGAGGCTATAAACATTTGAATTACCATGGAAATTAAACCGTTCGACAATTGCTAATGGAAAATAGATTGTGGAATGGTCAAGTAAGTATGTATATATGTATATATACTCTGGATATTAACCTCGAGACGCGTGAACAGAGATTCAAACGACTCGACCCGATCAGAAACACAGAATATCGAGCTGTTAATTATTCGACCGTACCTTTTTTGAGTCTTTGTCGTCCGAAGTGAAGAAGGTAGCGCTCATTCCTAACGACGAGGGGCTGATCTAGGAATCAAAAGTTAGCTAACTTTGTCAATAAGGAAAGATTTCTGCCTGCGGGAAGGCACTCAATGCGGCACCCGAAGTACCGCGGTTTGTACGTTAAGCCTACAACGCATTCATGTTGGGTCGCCCAAACAATAGATCTCTCATTAGCTTCTTTGGTTTGCCATCCAGCATTTGAACATGTTCGATTATTTCTCGTGTCTATGGAGGTTGGATGAAGTCCATCTGCAGTGGTAATTCCTACGCAGGAGTTATTTCTCTGCTATAGTTAAGTGACGAAGTGAGTTGAAATTAACTGAGTTTGCCCTTCAGTTTTATTACTTTGGCTTCATTAAGTGTAGAGGACAATCCGAGGTTACGGTAAAAACTCATTCACGGTTTTACTCTTCAATAAATTCTCAAATTTTAATTTAATCCCTTAATTTAAAAAGACAAAGACATCTAAACTTTTAAACATGTGTTATGATTCTATATTCATTGCTCCATTACACAAGGCAGACCACCGTTCATTGAATAATTCTTCCTGCTTACCGATAGTATGTGACTTTTTGAATCCATAAGATCTGTCCCTACACTTAACGACAGCAAGGTCTGCACATTGAGATCCCGCAATACTCGTCCCATTTTTTCAGCTACACTCCATGAATTCGTTCCATTCCCCGTCACTGACCAGCCGCCATATTTCTCAATCAAATCTGCCAAAGGACGAGCTCCTCTTTCATTAATAGAAGAGATATTCATGCATGAATTGTAGATCTTAGCGGTCTTCGAGATCGAGGAGTCCTGAAAGAATTTGGAAAATGAAGAACATTAATTTTAAAAAGCTACCATTTTGGAATGAAGAGTATAATTTACGCAAACTTCGAAAATCAATTACACACAGGGAATTGTAACAAAAAAAAACACGCGTTCTTACTCTAAGCACAGACTTTCTAAACTTGCAGCTTTATCCGAACAATAGCCTGCAGTGCAGGCGTTTATTAGTAGGCACGAATCGCTCTTTTTAAGGATGATCTCTTTAAGCAGCCGCCATATTGGATTTAACATGGGCGGGGCTTGACGCGAAGGGCAACTCTCCGTTTATTTCCCACCCCTTCGGTTGCATTTTTTCTCTCTCCCGGTAACCATCCATTGCTTCAACAATTCAAGATTGCAGACAAACACTTCGCTAAGACGTATACTGAGCGCTCGTACGCTAAAACACGCCTCTTTGCAGGATATACGAACAATTTAATTGATGTCGCCATCGCAATCGTTCCCACTTACGAACAGACGATAAGCTTGTGCTGCGTCTGCTTCCCTGTTACAAGATACGTAAAAAAAGACTATAATACTCAAATGCAAATGCACCTTAGAATAGACGGAGATGTTCTGCAGCGCATGTCGAAGAACCTCTAAATTCTTCTCGTTGAGGATCGTAAAAGCATTTATCTGACTCTCATTGGGAAAGAGTTTGTGTTCCTTAAAGAAGCCTCCACATGCGTATGAATAAAAGTCATTACATGGATCCACGCTTTTATCCAGCTGGTTTGAGATTACTGCAAATTTATAATAAAATTAATATTGGTTAAAAATTAATAAAACGCCATATCCTTTTGGGTGTGATGTAGCAGGTAGGTAGGTAGGTAGGTATGTAACGTATGTAAATTGGCTCGCTACCCTAGCCAAAAACAAAAGACTAACCTATTGAATCAATGGCTTAAACTAAAAAACAACAGAAGCTGCTTACAATACGGGTTATGGCAATACTCTGTTTTAGTTAGGAGAGCTTATCTCGTCCGACGTTTATCAATTCTACGGCGCGCAAACAACGATATTTAAAGGTTAGAAAAACATCAACTAAACTTCTCTGCACGCTCTGCGTGCCCTGCACTTGCGTTTTCGATTTTCATTCTCTTCACTGCCGTCTTTCGCTAAACAAGTTTGAGGAACTTCAGTAAGTGGGGATGAAGATTTCATTCCCTCTTCTAACACGTCGTTACTTTCATTCATAAGTAGTTGTCATATTCATGTCTTTCCTGAAACGCTAGAATTGTCGGGTAGTGCGGATTACCACAACGGGTTGAACATAACGCCATTGGCCATACAGGCTCGATTTCCACCACTATCTCAATTCCGCAGCGCGGGCTCCTTTTCCGAAACAACAGCTGGTAATCGAGCCCTACGCCCCTTGTATGGCTTTCCCATACGAGAACGTTTAGCAGACAAGCATTGAAAGATATGGATATTGCCTTAAGCAGCAAAAGCCTTCTTCAAGGACCACCTTCAACCGACAGGCTTTTCCACCGTTTGTTTTTGTTATGGAAATTCGCATTGCTTATCGTACCGTACGTGATCAATATAAATGGGATTCCGCTGACCATTTTTCACGGTCCTGTGATCCATGACTATTTCCCCGTGGTTATTTTATCTTTATTCATTGTGAAGTTTATCTTTTTTTGTTCCCTTTGGAAACATGCGCGGTCCTAGTGAGGGTTTATATTGGCAACCTTCGGCAACCAAATGCAGTGTAAAAGTTTAAACGTGACCATTTTTGCCGCTGTAATCCGAATTTTCAAGCACGAGTCTCTAGTGGCAGAAAATCGTAATGATAGTTATCACGTGAATTAAGATTGGCTTGACTTCGTGGAAACGTGCAAACCGCATCGTTTTCGATGGGGGTTCGAGGTCGTGAAACGGTTTAGATTGTTAGACGCTGCCTAAATGTTTGCAAGCCTTTACCAATGTGGCATTTTCAAAAGATAACGGGACTCGTCCTCCTTTGACCATAAAATTTGATCCACGTTGCAATCGGGCCACAGACTGCCGGTGGGTGATAATCCGGGGCGAATACTCCCACCCCTCTCCCTTTTTTACTCCTCACTCGGGGTGCAGGGATGGCGCAATGGTGAGAGCACTTGCCTCCCACCAATGTGCCCTGAATTCGATTCCCAGACTCGGTGCCATATTTGGGTTTAGTTGGATGGTTCTCTTCTCAGTACCGAGTGGTTTTTCCGGGTACTCTGGTTTTCCGCTCTCCTCAAAAACCAACATTTGATTTTAGTTGAGTTAATTTGTTGATTTTAGTTTACTGTGTCCCCAATTAGTGCTCCAAGGCTAGAACGACTAGATGCTCAAATAAAGTTCCTTTCCTTTCCTTTCCTTTTCGCTTGGAACAGAAAGCCCACTTACACTGTAAAATTCATGGAATAACGTACCTCGAGAGATGTTGTAGCATAATGCAGTCTCACAAATCTTTGCTATTAATAGAAAAGATAAAAGAGAACAAAAGTACTTCAATTAACTTCAAAACACAATGACTACCTTAATAGGCTCTTCTAGACATGGTTGACTACGCAAAAGAGAAAAAAGGCACGCATGCGCACATCAGGCATACGAATAGTAAGATTTCGTTACTGTTCAAATGAAATATAGCTGGCAGCTAAGGTCTCGAATCTGTATGTTCGCTACAGGTACATTTTTCACGTTCGCAAGGGGCTTACATTTAGTATGTCATCAAAAGACAAAATTCTTCCGCCGATTTACCGGATGAAGATGGTTTCAAGAGAAAAATGTTTCTTTCAGGTTGGAAGGACAGGGTGTGTGATGGAGAAGACTGAGTTATTGTAATAAGAGCGGATTATAAAAGACCTACATATTTTTATTCCACGATAATAAAAAAGGAGTCCACTGAACTTAGGTGCACTACCGTTATCTTCACTTACAAGTACAAAAGTGCGACGTTTCGCTGTTGCTTGATGGAACTTTTTTTTTTATTTGTTCCTCCAATCCCTATTTATAATACATAATTAAGTGGATATAGGTTTAAAAAAAAGAATAAATAAACAAATAAATAAACAAACAAACAATACAAATAACAACAACTTAAATTATTTGACATGAAAAATTGGAAGGAGAGGAGAGGGGCACATCTAGATAAACTAATGTTGTGCCCCTTTAAGTTACAAAAGGACTTGAGATTTTTATTAAAACAAAAAAGTTAAAGAAGTAAAGTTTCATTAGTATTGAGCAAGGTACCAGCGCAAAAGTGCTTTTCTAAATAATTTTTTAGATGGTTTGTCCCTAATGAAATCAGGGATATTATTCCAAAAGAAACATCCGATAATGCTGGGGCAAAATCTCTTAAGATTAGTTCGAAATGAAGGTATGAAGATTTGATTGGATGATGCACTGCGGGTATTGTAATTATGTAGCTCAGATACCAATGAAACAGGTATATTAGGAAACTTTTCATGGTGAAAATAATCATTAAAGAGCATAAATGTATTCAGTTTAACAATATCAGGAAATTTCAAAAGTTGCAAGGATAAGTAATGTGGAGTTATTGGTTCCATTAAAGGGACATCATTTATAACACAAACAGCTTTCTTTTGTAATTTTACAATTTGAGACACTGGAGCATTATAATTATTACCCCATGGTGTACAAGCATAGGTAAGGTAAGGGTATATAAGGGAGTAATACAGACTAACAAGAGTTGCATTTGATACATGACGCTTCAACTTAACGATTATATTAACATTTTTGCTGATTTTGTTACATTATGTAATCAATGTGGTCATACCAAGTAAGATGACAATCAATATACACAACAAGATATTTTACACGAGAGGACTTCTCTAAATAAACGTTTGCTACAGTTAACGGTGGATAGAGATTGTAACTTTCCTTTTGATGAGGCATAAAAATAATATACTTTGTTTTTGTCAAATTTAAGGTCAACTTATCACTACATAACCATTCATAAATAGCTGGCAAGTGATTGTTAATTTCACACAATAAACTGTCAAGATCACTTCCAGAAGCAGTTAAAGATGTATCATCTGTATATAATCTAGTACAAAAAAATGTTGAGGTCTTTGGAAGGTCGTTAATAAAAATAATAAACAGGAGAGGTCCTAGAATCGATCCTTGAGGTACACCAGTAGAAATAAGACATGAATCAGAAGCAACGCCATTTACATACACCTGTTGTTTTCTGTTTCTTAAGTAAGATTGAATCCAATTATATTCACTTTGTTGTAGGCCAAAAAACTTAAGTTTATTTAATAAAATTTGATGGTTCACTGTATCAAAAGCTTTACTTAAGTCCAGGAATAAAGAAACCACATAATGGCCTTGATCAAGAGAGGAGGTTATTTCTTCAATAAGATCAATTAGACAGTCAGAAGTTGTGAAGCCTGGTCTGAATCCATATTGCTTTGGGGAAATCATTTTGTTATTCGTAAAGTAGAACATTAGCTGATTAAAAATACATTTCTCAAATATTTTACTTATGGAAGATAGAACTGAGATAGGTCGATAATTATTACACACGAAACGAGAGCCTTGTTTAAAAATTGGAACAACTTTTGCAAGTTTCATACTATCAGGAAAGATGCCTTGATTGATAGAAAGATTAAGAATAAATGTTAAAGGACGGTATATTTGAAATTCTGCGGTTTGTAATAAAAATGGATGAATCTTGCCACACCCGAATGACTTGTTTCTATCCAGATTTTCTAGTAATAAAAATATCTCTATTTCAGAGACATGTGAAAATCGAACTTGTTTTTGTTTCTGAGAAAGATAAGAGGTAGGGCTTTTATTAGATTTAGGCAGTTGTGATGCTAATATATAAGGAACATTAGAGAAAAAATTGTTAAGGCAATTGGAGGTAGATAAAGGTTGCTCATATTGTTTATTATCAGAAACCCATAAGGGTTGAAACGTGTAACGCGCGTTCACAGCTTCCGAATATTCAGTGCGAGCTGATTGGTTGATTGTTTCAGTGCTAAGTACCATATTTGGAGATCCCTCGCTCTTGTTGTTCCAAATATGGTACTTAGCAAATTGAATATTCAGAAGCTTGTTTCCCAGCGCACAAGGGGCCGTTACAAGTTTCAACCCTTATGGGTTTCTGTTATTATCCATTAGTAGTTTTTCTATGTGAGAACTTATTCTTGCATAATAATTGAGTACACGGCCACGGATGGCACTTTCATCTAGAGTCGCGGTTCTAAATTGTCCGTGAGTGCAAAACATACCCAAAAAGTTTCCTTTGTAAAAGAAGCAAAATGTTTTTAACTCACTGAGAAGCTTACATTATGTTTCACTGCAACATACAACCAGGTCTAATTTAGCACCCCAGAAAAACGCACCAAAAAGAGCACTGCACACTGTGTCATTTTAAATTCCTTCGGCAGTGCAAACAGTTCGGCTTCAATGAACTTGAAGTGCAGTTAAGCTTTAATCAACCAGTTGGGTCTGTTAGTAAAAGATGTTTGAAGTATTAATTTATGATAATGTATGCTGCCCAGCTGATCGTTTCTACTGGATAAATAGTTTTTCACTTGACATAATTCTGTTGTTTGCATTGCATCGCCATCTTTGGTTGTACATTTTAACATCAATGTCTGGCTAAAAAAAATAATGTTACTCAAATATGCCCCAGAATGCTGGAATGTTGCTTCGCAACACGCCGTGCTTGGTAAGCAAGCATAAATCACTTCAGCCGCCTAATCAGTTCAGATCATACACACCTTTTAGATTTCTAATGACAACCCTGCACTACCTGCTTCGTATGTCAATCAAGCAAGACAGAGAGAACAGAACATTGACCATAACTCAGCCTAACTACGTAGAGAAAGTCCTCACAAAATTTGGAATGGAAAACTGTAGACCCATCTCTACCCTACTTGAGCCCACAAGGAAGTTTCAACAGTTATCACCAGATGAAGAGCCTTTCAATGTTCAGACTTAAGTTACCAACATGTGATTGGATGTCTAACCAATATGTCGACAGCAGCAAGACCAGATATTGCTGCTGCAGTTGGAGTTCTCTCTCAATATACCGATGCCCCAACCACCATCTATGAAGACAACCAAGGTGCCATTGAATTGGCAAAGGTACCACAGCAGAACCAAATAAATTGACATTAGTCATCATTTGTCTGCGAAAGAGTTCTATCAAATGAAATCAGAGTGATTTACTGTCCTACTGGGGACATGCTTGCAGACATAATGACCAAAGGAGTTGGAAAACTGTCTTTTGAGAAACTGAGAGATTTATTAGGTGTTATTGACATTGCCTGAACTTCAGATAAGTTCTTTTGTTTTTTTCCATAGTGTTCATTTAGTTCTTATTAGCCATGCATCATGTTTATCAAGTGGGAGTGTTTGAGGTATAAAATTATTTATGATAATGCATGCAGCCCTGTTGATCATTTCTATTGAATAAATATTTTTCCATGTGACGTAATTCTGTTGTTCGCATTGCGTCAACATCTTTGGTTGTACATGTATGTCCTGGCCGCTTCGCGGTGTTGTTGTTTTTCATCAAAAGGTCCTGTTTGGCAGTATGAATTGCTCTCTTTCTTAAAAAAAGAGAAGTGTGTTTTAGCACTGACTTCAAAAATCTTTAGTTTATGTTTCACTTTGTAAATCGCTGGTCTTTCATCTTTTTAATCTAAATACTGGCCATTTGCATTCAAAACAGCCTTTGCTCGTTTGCAATATGTGGGGGTAAATAGGCACGAATACAAATATCCTGAAAAATGGCCTAAAAATTTATCCAGAAATTCTCCAAAAAATTTCTATAAATCCCAAATTTATCTCTAATAATCTCAGAATTTGTTCTAAAAATCTCGATTCTGGGATATTGGAAACTGGAACGAGAAGCCATTAATGCGGGTTCAACTCTTTCCCTCGCCTATTCTGGATCTTCGCTGCTGCTGCATGTTTAAAATGTTTGTTTCTTTGTTCAGTTGTTTTGAAGTTTGTAGTAGATTGTACGTCGTGTAGTTGAATAAAAGGGAAAATGGCCATGATTGTTGACCAAGTTACTTACATACTTGCTTACAATGAGAAGCTCAAATAAAAGCAATATCTGAGCTTTTTGGCCTTTCAGAAAATAAGCTCTATACCCACCGGGAAATCAAAATTATTGCGTGTCTTTGTTATCCCACTCTAAGTTTAATTGAACAGAAAACGCTCGAAATGAATATACAAACACACTGTACACCTACTCAGTCATTTTTTCACCGCGCGCGTCACGCAAAGATTGTCACGCTTCATAAAATGCTGATAAGATGTTACAGCGTCCAACATCGCGAGGCCAGTTTTAAGCATTCTTTGGAGTTTTGTCTTGCTCGTCAAAATACATGAAAACTAGTGAAAAAACTCCGCGATACAAGACGCTAAAACACCGAATATGATATATTTATTCAAGACATGACTCTGTAAGGCAGCTGAGGACTCATGATCATAATCATGCATATACTCATGCCTCATACAAGTCACCAACAATCAATCTATTGCATGCTTTTCCCGATATCATTGTTGATTGGTATATTCGATCAAAGTGGCCTGCTCTTAGGCGTGCAAGACCTTCGAATTCTAAAGGCTTCAGCGTGAGTAAATCGACGGTTTTAAACTACGAGAGACACTTACGCCTGGTTAAGACGAACGCAACAGCGAAGATTATTCCACCCACAACCAATAAAACAGCAACTGCAATCATGATTCTTTTTGGGCTCCCACAACAGCAACGACGAAGCCGGTACGTCACACTTAAGTCTTCGTCCTGAACCAGGAGGTCTTTATCGTCTACCTTTGGATCAGCCATGTTGTTCATCATTTTCGCAGATCGCAGTCGTTTCGAGTACGCTTAATTCGAAGTTAACTTCCCAGCTATTAAACTCTTCTTCGAGCTTTCTCAATGGGAAGTTCGTTCCACGTTAAGGAGAGTAAAAATGACCTATAACGATTTTTAACTAACGAGTTAGAAATGGGAACGCTAGGAAATGAGTACTTTACCCAACGCAAGTCAACACGTGACACAAAATGCTTTCCATAATTCTGGTTTGCGGTTAAAACTAAGACCCGGGGGTCTCAGCTTTTGAGACTTACGGTACCTCATCAATACGGTGGCTCATTAAGGACACACCTTTCACCATTAATTCAGCCACATATTACTCATCTTGCAAAATAAAATGCACTGCAAACAAAAAATA
>NC_090890.1:32395216-32397716 GCF_036669925.1 Montipora capricornis | reverse complement strand
TGTCGATCCGAGGCTCTGGTGACGAGAATGGTGCATGCAATTCACCTCCTGTCACCCTCCGGGCGTCAGAAAAGGGTTCATCAAAGGCAAAGCCCAAATTTGAAGAAAATATCGCACAGTGCAAACACAGTTTACGCCACAGAGGCTATCTAGATAACCTAATTTGTGAATATGTCCATATCTGAAGAATGTCGGCTTTAAAGGATGAACAAAAAGCGTAAAAAAGATTTTGCCGTTGGTTACATAATATCTCCTATCAGTGCCTTATCTCAAACTGATTTTATCCACCAATTGGCAGCTTCTACAAAACCAACCCTTAGAGAATCCTCTCCATATTTCGTACAGAAAAGGGAGATCCTTGAAAACTCTGATGGTCCTTCAATTTCGTATCTTAGAGACCAATAGTCGTCGTGTTTGGCCTGTCTACGCCTTGGACCATCGGCAGGGTTATGCGAAGTCACCCATGACGACTGACGTTTTTGACACCGGAGGTGTTTACAGATGGAAGTCAGTTATATGTTTCTAACCGGTTTTTCCGAGGCTAGAAGCGGACTTGCACATAGAAAGTTACAGGACCTGGCACATAAATGTATTTATGTGATACATGAAAACCGTCAATCATCTACAAACAGGATGACATGACCCATTTAAGCTTGATTAAGGATATCTGAGACATTTGACGGCTAATATTGGCTTGCCCATTTGACAGTTGACGGTAAAAATATTGCGATTTTCACGGTTCACGGTTAAATTTTGGGCCATTTGACGGTTAACCCCATTGAAACCCTCTAATAATCTTTAACCCGCCGTAAAAACAAAAGACGAATTCAGATAAAACCACATGTCGTCAGTTAGCCCCAAACTCATCGCTGTGGCTCGAGTAGAGATCACTTTTTCAGTACCCTTGAAGATAAAGCTTTACCAGAGAAATATTATTTTCGAAAAGTATCAAGAAATATTGACCCGAGGGGGAGGAGGAAGGATAAGTCGGAAACTTAGTACAGTTCTATAGCTAATGAATTCACAATAATTAAGTTTTAGTCGTCTGCCTCTGGTGAACCCATAACGAGTAAATCAAAGGGAAGAAATACCATAGTGTTTCTCTTCTGTTCTCCCTTTTGATAACACATGGGTGTAAGTTATTTTCTCACTGGCGGCCTCATCGCTGAACTTCCTCTAAAAAAAATTGTTTGAAAAAATTTTTGAGTTTATCTCTACCAGGAAACACAACAAATAAGATGTGAGTTCCCACCTTTCTAATGAACATTTCGTGTGGATAGGGCATAGAATAATCGTATTAATTAAGGGTCTATTAGTGGTTCAAACGTGAAAAGAACCGCTCGCTTTCAAGGAATTTTTGCTTCCAGCAGTTCAGTAGCGATTGAGCAATAATCTTATTTTGCAAACATGCACAGTTCATACGTAATAAATTACCTGAATCTTGAAATGCAAACTGTAAAGAAAGAAAGTCCAGTTTAGGGAGTGCGAGTCTCTAATATGGATCTAAACTAGAGGAGCATGCTCAGGTGAATTAAGGCCGGGGCCCAGATCTATTTTATAAAAATAAGTGAGGGGGTGGTCTAACTATTGATCCATTTTATATAACACGAAATAACTATGGGACATCGTTAGCAGCAATAAGATGAGAAACCTTAACTGCTGTATAGGATGATATATTATCACGTGACATGTCAAAGTTATTTTCACCGCAGAACTCTCAGCTAAACGGCAACCCTTTTTATCATTTACTGGTGGCTGGATTTACCTTTATGATGTTAACAATATTGGATACATCATTTCTGTGCTTGGACATTTCAAGATAATTTTAAATAAATGTCCGAGAAAGAAATCACTTTCCATAGGGGACTGGGAACTAGTACAAAATGCCGTATATTTCCAAAACTAAAGACATATTCAACAAAGGCCAAGCACAGTTCGTTTTCCTTTACCATTTTGACTAATCTAAATAGTAAAAAGGTAAACTCTGCTAACGAGCCAGGTGGTCCATTAGGCCGGAGCTTATCCCGGCTTCTGTTGCATGAAGCGACTAGGAGTATTTCTATACCCCCCTTGATGATATGCCAGTCCATCGCAGGGTTACCCTCGACATTAAATTCGCCGGGACCCATTTATACACCTGGGTGGAGAGAGGCACCGTGAGAGTTAAGTGTCTTGCCCAAGAACACAACACAATGTCCCCGGCCAGGACTCGAACCCGGACCACTCGATCCGGAGTCGAGCGCACCGATAGTAGCGAAGTGAAATAAATTTAAGCATATAAAACTGTTGCCGTTTTGTATTTTGAATTTTGTGGTCGTAACAAGTCACGTGACCCCATTCGCATACGTCATCCACATCAACAGAAAAACTTTTGTGACGTTATTAGTCTGCGGAAGTCTTAGGTTGTTATTACTAAACCTTCAGAAGGTAGACCACCCCCTTACTTTTTTTTGCGATAATTTGGAGTTAATTTGGAGCCCGTACCTTATGGCGCAATGGT
>NC_090890.1:32372716-32390216 GCF_036669925.1 Montipora capricornis | reverse complement strand
TGGTTCAGCGATGCTGTGTTGCTATTTGTTGTGGAGTGGAGACAAAGTTTAATGTGAAGAGCGCATTTATTCAAATCATTTTACAGTGCAATGCGCCTTACCGTGGCCACCTAAAAAACTTTCACATTTGACAATTACGTGTAAATGCGTCAACTCAACAACCCATGCTACGGTGTTCAACTAACTTTCCAATCAGGCGTGACTGTCAATCAAATTCACACATCCTGATTGGGGGACAATTTCTAAAAAACTTTGTTAGGTGGCCACGGCACAGTTAATCGAGGGACTGGTCATGAAATCTTAAAACCTTTCAAAAGCGAGAACAATGTCGCAATCGATGTTGAATTGACCGAGACCCTGCACAATCTTTTGTTTTCGCTTCGCAAGGGGTTCGCAAATTATATACGCATAATTAAATCGAAGGATTTGATTGGTTATCTTCTTCCAAAAAGGTGTGTTTTGTGCAGGGTCAAGGCCAAAAATACGGACAAAAACATGAAACAAAACAACTTGTCGAGTTTCATAACCATCTCCATGCATTAACTATGGCCACGCTAAGGCGCGTCGCACTGTAAGTCATGGCTTATAGTTTTCCAGGAAGACTGAATTTGTTTCTTGCCTCGCTGTTATAAATTTGCCACATTTTAATTACCGGACACAATCATCAAAAACTAACTTGGACGCAGTTCTAAACTGATTCTGACCAGGGGCCCGTTTCTCGAACCCTGCGAGCAGAGTCTCTTTCGATCTTCCTAGAAAAATCGGGTCTGCCAGCGGCCTCGATTCAGGGACATTTCGTATTGAGCATGAAAATGTATTTGGGTGTCAGTCACGCATAACCAGTAACTGCAAAACCACGAAACGATTACAAACAGTAGAGACACGCAGAGTTCGAGAAACGGGCGCCTGGTCACAATCAGTTTAGAACTGCGTCCAAGTTAGTTTTTAATGATTGTAACCGATAATTAAATGTGGCAAATTATAACATCGTGGTCAGAAAACAAAATTCAGTCTTTCTGGAAAACTAGAATGAGACAGAAACCTGTGTGAGCCATTTAAAGTGATTTTTAATAAAAAAAATAAGCGCTCTTCACATTAATTCTCTGTCCAGACCATTCCACCCTCCATGCCGTTCCTCAATTTTTTTCTCGGGATCATTTGCGGTCCAAAATGGGGATCATTTGCGGTCCGGGATCATTTGCGGTCCAATATGGGATCATTTGCGGTCCTGGTATCATTTGCGGTACAGTTTGGGGATCATTTGCGGTTCTGGGATCATTTGCGGTCCTGGGATCATTTGCGGACCCGTACAGATGAACACTAGCTTTGAAACGGACAGGGCCTCACACATTTTCAAGCATCTGGAGAGCTCGTTAATATGTCGCTCTGCATGGCTCCCGTGACAACTTTGCCATCATCGATCAGGCATCTTCGCGATTTGCTCTTAAAATCAAAGAGGCGTTGCACATATTTTGGGACAAACCAACACTTAACGCACAGGTCAAACATGTTAATTTAAAACTTTCGGTTTAATTTTGAATTACTATTGTCATAGTCTTACAGTGCGAAGCGCCTTACCGTGGCCACCTAACAAAGTTTTTAAAAACTTATACGCCAATCAGGGTGTGTGAATTTGATTGACAGTCACCCCTCCTTGCAAAGTTCGCACGTTTCAAGTTGAACACCGTTGAATGGGTTGTTAAGTTGACGTATTTATGCGTAGTTGTCAAATGTTAAAGTTTGTTGGGTGGCCACGGTAAGGCGCGTTGCACTGTAAAATTGCTATTATTATTATTATTATTATTATTATTATTGTAATTTCTCTAGTATTTATATTTCACTGGAATTTATTGTTCATTTCACACTGAAGACGGCAAAGGCAAATGCCGAAACATGTCTGTAAAACTCAGGAGTGTCGTGTTTTTCTTTAAATGAATCCGTATTTGCTTTGAAACTGCTACGATCTCCTCAAAAAAGCTAAGTTTTTTTAGCGCGAAATCTAACGGGCTTCACAATCATATATGACTGAATTGTGAAGAATTAAAGAGATTATGACCAAATTGATTATTTTTATTTGTATCACAGTTCCAGACAGGGGAAGTGCCCACTGGTGTTTTCTTTTGTTTTATTATACCAACCGTGTTGTTGGCCACTGGTGGCTCAGGAAGAATTTTATCCAGAATAGGATGACGTCCATCTTTTATTGCCAGGGTGTCCGTGAATTCTGGTCGTACTGAAAAGTCGAATTAGGGTACAAAAAGTAAATTGCAATTGTTGACTGACTTATTGCCATCAAGTTTAAAACGAGTAGGCAACAGGAGACGAAGGGAAATGGCGATTGAGGAATTACACTTGACATCGAAGACTGAGCAAATACAAAGTGATGCATATTTGAAAAGATGCAATTTCCAATTGTGTGTGTATATAATACACTCAACAAAGCTCTCTCGATCGACATCCTCGAGGAATAATTTATCTGTATAAATTGTTTTCAGTTTTGCAAAACTCTCATTCGGCTGTGAACAACTATGATCACTGAAGTTTGAATGCTCTTGTTTGTACTATAACGTATAAAGTCTTGTGTTAGATTTTAATTGCCCGTCGGCTTTATTAAAATAGCAAAAGTACAGTCGGCCTTTTTATTCATTTTGTCGCTCTAATAGTCGTACCCGTACAATTCGAAATGAAGTGGAGCTTCTCTCGTATACTCATTATCGAGTAAGTTTGTTAAGTGTATTATAAATTAAGAAAATAATAACTTAAATTGAACTAAGATAAGAATAACTTGAGTTTTGAATGGTTTAACAGGTCAATGTACTTGCCTGAACATTTTGCCAGGAAAACAAACACCGCTGACGTCCTATTTGAACTTTCAAGTAATGAATCGCTTCCCAGAGGAAAAATTGGCGTTTTAGTTAAAAGTTTCGCAGTACTCCAAGTGCAAGGAAAAACGTTCACGTTACTTTTGTCGACCGATTATCGTTGAATCTGAAGGTAAAAACGGTTTTCTTGCGATAACTATGAGAAAACACCATTCTTGAAACAGAGTTAGATTAAACAACTGTTCTGCTCAGACCTATGAGGTTTGTCGGCGATAAAAATCGCATAAAGAAATCTCATGGAATAACTGTTATGATCTCTTCGGTGAAAGCACGCTTGCAGAAGCAGTTGATCTTCCATTAGGCCTTATTCACGATGGCCGCCATGTTGGTTTTCAAATTGTCATGCAAATTAGCCATGTGTTATGCTGGGGGGGGGGGGGGGGGGGCAAACACTGGAAAAAACGCAAATTGCTGAAAATCGGCTCTTCGAAATATTGAAATAACATTGCAAAAAGTCCATTTTAGTATTTAGAGCTAAGTACCTTTTATAATAATTTTATATCTTTTGATTGCCTTTGACATTTTGGCTTTCTACTTCGTTATCTGCTCATTTTTCACTAAAAAAAACGTCGAAGTAACTTGTGTAATGATTGTATATTACTGCTTAGGTTGTAAACATTCAATGAACGTGAAACAAATCATCTGTGTAGCTAAGATGTTCGTTATAACCTCTCAAACTTGTGTTGTTTGCCCCCTCAGAAGTGTGTCGCTAATTTGCATGAGCGACACATAATAGCAAATCCAACATGGCGGCTATCGTGAATAAGGTCTATTAGGACTGACCACAAAAGTCACAGGCGCCCCAAGCTCACAACTCGGTTTTGCAACGCATGACTATCATGTAGTTAAAAGGGTTAAGTTGAAAAAAAATGTCTTTTTCGTGCAATAAACGTTCCCTACTTCAAATATGTTATTCACTTCTGTTTTGTGTCGATTCATAAGCCATTTTAAGGCTGTTTTGTCGATATAGTGAAATCAGTACTCGTTTATATCGTCTTAAGCGAAATTTTATAGGGATTGAGGACTTTTGAAGGGAGATCAAATTGTGGAGTGATATTCGGTTCCCCGAGGTGACGAGTGTGCAGCCTCCGCGTCCTTTAAGATGGTATAAACGAGTACTGATTTCACTATATATCGATAAGACGGCCTTAAAATGGCTTATGAATCGACACAAAACAGAAGTGAACAACATATTTGAGGTAGGGAAAGTTTATGGCAAGAAAAATACATTTTTTTAAAACTCAATTTTGAACTTTTCGCGCTATAATGTTTCTTGTTACTTAATAGTTAGATGCATTACAAAATCGCGTTGTGCACTTGAGGCGCCTGTGCAACAGCAAACAAACTGATGTTTGGTCAAACTCACCATAGTTAGAGAGAGTGCAGAGATGAGCAAATGAAACCAGCATATCCAACACACTGACAAGCTCAGCAAGTTTGTACAAACAACCCACATGCTCGCGAATTTCACTCAGAAGCTCGGATACCACACTGTGTATTAATTGTGGATTAAAATGTTGTTCAATTTCAAACTGTGCTTTTTACTTCACATGCCAAAAAGACATGTTATTTGTAATGAACTTACACGTTGGTCATAAGATATATTTCATTCAAAGACTCTTTTATTCTGTCTGAAGAAAAGAAACATAAGTGGTGAAGATATCAGTTGAAATTCAGGGAAACAATCAAACAAAGAAAAAGCATGTTAAGCTGTATAATGACACGTACCATTCAGTTTTATCTGTAGACGTGCATGTAAAGATGAACAAACACAACAACTCGGTAAGACGATTATCTTTGAGTTAAATTTTAAAATATTATGAATAGCCAACCATATAAATCCATTAATTAAGAGCCAACCAATACGTCCCCTCCCTCGGGATCGGTGCCCTGGGAATGCACCGATTGTTCATATAATTTCCTATAACAGAGTGATGCTACTTTGCATACCAAGGACAAAAATGCTAACTCTGGCTTTACACGTAAAGTGATTAACCCTGTAGATGTTCGAAAAATGTGCTAAAGTAGAAGAAATTATTGGAGGATAACAAATTTATCAGCACTGTAATTATTGAAGCCCTTGTTTGCTTTCTAAAACTCTCCCTTTTCGTGCCAGTCTATAAAAGCTCAAATGACACCCAAATGGATCACCTTTGGTCCCGTTTAGAAGGTAAATTTTAACTTCTTGATGAGCATCCTCGCCAGTTTTATGTAGGATTTATCTCTCTCTACCCCTCTATCCGCCACCCCTTCCACAGATAGTCCAACAGCATTGAGCTCTTTGGTTTGTTCTTTTGCTTGTAACCATTTTAATGAGTGCGTTTATGCGCTTACCCCAATTCAATTTTTCCTTCTTGACAACGTTATATAACTCCTTGTTACAAGTCAGTTTATTTTTGTGTTAGAATAATACTTACCAGGTCTACCGTCGTAAAGCTAACTACGCTCCTGGCCTTCACCGTCTTTAAGAATTCACCAGGGAGTGATTTGAGGTCAATATCTTGATCCCTGTTGAGAGTTAGCTGTACAAAGAATCCTCGGGTAGCGTTAAAGCCGGTCTTTAGAGGAAGGTTGTGCTTTTCACCCAACTGCTTGATCATTTCTGCAAATGCAGCGCTCATGATTTTATTCCCGGAAGCGGGAACGATAAAAGGGAAGCACAAAAAATTGAAGCAAACACACTTTGTTCAGCAGTAAGGGTAACGCATCGAACTGGATATTTTTCATTGTTCCAAAAAATGAAGAGAAAAAGATATGAAATTGTAGTCGCAGGTCCTCCTTGATCAGATTAGAATGGAGCTTACTATTAAAAGGGAGATGCGCATCTTACCAGTAATATCGTCAACAATCTCTGTGTAGGTTCTCCGAGCCACGTCCAGAAGGCCTGGCGAAAAAGAGTGAATCATTCATATAACATGCAGATGTGGAAATCAATGTGAAAATTCAATCACCGTTAAAGGCTACTTATTTTAAAAATGCCGGATGGTACACAAGTAATAATCCCATGCAGGACCGGAGTTCAATAAAGTGGTACACATCCAAGTGTATCTATTCCAGGTACTTTTAGTTAGACATGATTCTTTTTCTAGTCATTGCAATCAAAATAAGACCTTACCGTTTATGTGAGGCTGTCATCCATATCGCATCAAAGTCGAAATTTGGTCAAGTATGATGGTAAAAAGAAGTCATTATCATTAGTATTAAACCTCCTGCAGAGTGAATTGAAAGAGAGCATCCAAAAAGACAAAATATCATCAGGAAGAAGGTAACATTCCTCAGTTACCTTCACTGCAAAGCATTTCTGCGTCCTCATGTTGAGAGTTCCCTTTTGATATCTTGTATCATCGTGGATAACTGTCTGAATCCTCTCCATTATGATTGAAAATCTACTATCGTTGAGAGACTGAGACAAATAACACAAATTTCTTCAGCTCATGTTCGTTTCAATACAATACAGGTGTGTAAAGAACAAATGCTTGCCAGTGTCATATACTATGTTATATACTTCGTCCATTCTACCGAGTTCACAGAGATCATGCATTCTGTGGAAGGATTATGTATGCTTACCATTTACAGCCTGCGATTCAATTTCAATTCACCTGCGACTGAAAAAAGCCTACATCTTCACTCCGTTTACCTCGTAATAAGCTTTGAATAGCTCGGCCTCTGTTTCCTTAAGGGCGTCTCTGAGAGGCTCTACCAGTTCCAATGTGTGTTTTAAATAAATGACCGTGGTGATCTTGGACTCCGCGGTTTTGACGGTTTCTTGTTTGGGGATTTGAACGCACATTGAAGTTAGATGATCAACATCCAAGAAACGTTCAATCACTGTAAAATAAGAAAAAAGAAAATCTGGCACTAACACTGAATTAACTCATGCATGTACGATACTAAAAGCACTAATATCAACAAAAAAACCAAATGTATTGCCAAACGGAAATGGCAAATATTCAGAAGTCACTGCTGAATCATGAGTTAAACACCGATAGGTAACAAAACGTAACTTATTCCTGAGTCACTGCTTGGCAATTGAACAAGACAAAATCAAGGCAATGTACTATAGTAAGATAGGGAAATCAAGCACTAGAGGAACGAGGGACAAAGACTAAGCTTTTATTTAAGCGAGAGATGTTTCATACCAAGAGATCATCAAGGTGATGATCCCTTGAACTGACATTTACTTGTAAACCTTCTGAAACATTGAGTGTTGAACTTACCAGACTGCAATCCGTAGAATAGGTCCTGGATCACATGTGAGAAAAGGGGCGTAAACGATCGGGAAAAAATAAACATCTTAAGGATCAAAATGTATTGCACAGTATTGTACATTTATTGTACATTTATGTATTGTAAATGTAATGTAGGCTACAATCATTAAAAGATGTATAGAACTTATTCGTTGGCGGATTAAAATCCAAGCTTTTAGGTTTCCTTCTATTTGCAAAGGTTCCCCGATCCTTGCATACGTACCTCATGTGGCACAATGGAATTTCCTAAATACACTGAATTTATTTCAGACATTTGTACGTATACTAGTGAACTAGGAGGCAAAGGCATTGAACTTAAGCGGTATAGACAGGTCAACGAGATTGCCTGTAATCTAGTTCTTGTGATTCCACACCCACACTTCAAAAGAGAACGATAAAACTATTTAAGAAGGCCGTACAAACAAATCCAAGCATCATCATCGCCATATGTTAATCAACAAAAGAAGAAAGCAAAGCATTCACTGACCTCCTTGTCTGTAAGTTCTGAAACATTAACGTAACTTATTAATCAGTTACATGAAGAATCCAATGACCAAGGTATCATCTGACGTGAAGTCAAAACCTATGATCCTTTTAGCTCTACTATGCATTTGAAATGAGTTTACACACCTGCTACGCTGTCCAAACGTACGTTTGTGGTTTCTTCATCTGGGAAAAAGACAGAGGGGAATATTGTCTACATGCCTACGGATATTTGCAGAGGTGTTATCAGTTCATCTCCACAGTATCAGTTTAAAAACATAATATTTCTCCAAATTTACTTTTAATTGATCACATTTAGGAGCCCCCTTAAACACTACCTAAAATGCACGTACCACATGGAGGTTGAAGAACATTGGATCTTAAGAGACGAGCTGTAAAAAGAAATAAAAGTTGTTGTGATAAGAAAGAAGAGCAAATCCACGACGTCAGAAAACTGAAAGCCATCAGTACTTGTATTGGTATCTACCTCCTCCGGAAGTCTTTGTGTGGTTCAAAACGCCGTAAAGGCAATGACCACTCTTGGGGTCTCTTGCATTTTGAATTAGTTCCAGATTTTTAGCGGTGGAAGCATCTGTCAAAGTGAAGCAATATTAACTTAGACAATTGAAATGTACGATTTCGTAAACTTGAATTATCCGACTTATGTCTATAAGTAGTATAGTATCGGCGACATGGGATGCACGTGTTGTTACACATGTCTCTTCGGGTTACACCGCGTTGCGTCATGCCCCAACTTGCCTTTAATTTATGCATGCCCCCTTCTTTTGTCTTTTGATTGATGAGGTCATTTGATAACTAACTGTCAAAATGGGTCTAAAGGGTGCGATACTACTACTTATATATATAAAATTAAGCCTGTATGGATATTTAGTTAAGAATTAAAATCAATTTTGAATACACAGTCTGAGTCATCAACATCAACTGAAATATAAAATGAATAGTTCGCATGCAGCCCGAACCAGTCAAGAATTAAAGTTCTTACAGATTCGTTTAAACTACTGCTGAAAATCGAGCGACTTGTCCATAAATTTAGCCTCAATCTTCTAGGTTAGTCTGGAATTCAAATAAATTTTGATGAGTTAAAGTCGTTGACTATGTGAAACGCAGACTATCACGAAGCATTGTTTTATTGATTTTAATTTTTTTAAAATGAAACGAAGTGGGTCGCAAGTCTAAGTGAGGTGGAAGGAAGGGGAAGAGGTTTCCTGCACTGGTAGCAATAGTTGCATCGGAAGAAACCGTAAGACGTTCTCGTGACTCACAGTTCCTCTTAAGTCAAGTTAATCATATACCTAACCTATAATCGCTGTCTTCTCACTTCCTTTAAAGACAACTTTAACGGAACCAGGAGCGTAAACAATGTTCTGTATAAACTCGACATACTTAAGCAATGCCTGTAAATTATCAAAATGTCATTAGATGAAAATAGGCTGAATCTAATTTTACCACAACAAAGAGGGGGTAGTTGCAAAGTGCTTCTACGAACTATAAAATTGACGCAACATACACTGCTAATTAATGAGGGTACTTAAACTTGATGACAATAATAGTGATGATGATGATGATGGGGATAAGGAGGAGGAGGAGACAGAAAAAGATCTTAATGTTGGTGAGGCATTAAACCTTCCTGGACACTTACGGAGGCTGTTGCCAAACAATAATACCTGAAAAAAGGAAACAAAAGAACAACTTATTTAAAACCTAAACGTAGCGTTCCGAAGCATGTTGATCAGATGGCCGATAATGTTACATGGTGAAAGGAATATTCAACATGAAACAAACGGTTTTAGGTTAAAAGGTGAAGCTATGTTTTTCAACTCCATGACATTTTGCCCAAATTAAATAAGCACTTCCCAATGTTTTCTCCAACTACGAATACTGTGGCCTACGGAGCACGAATCTTGCTAGGTTAGTAGTCAATAAGAATTTGGTTTTATCAACGGTGTTGATAATGTAAATTGGCCACCGTACAGAGATTTTAAAAGCTGACGTTGGATTCGCTCTGACGAAGGGCTAACGCTCGAAACGTCAGCTTTTAGAATCTCTGTACGGTGGCCAATTTACATTATCAACTCCGTTTAAAACCAAATTTTTGTATACTACTTCCCCACCAACGTAGCACCACAGTTTCTTTAGAAACTACCCCCTTCATTCATTTAGTAGCCAATAAGGACTAGTTTATTAACGACGCCAGCTACGCCAACTAACTTTGAAGCAACCTCCATTTCAACGGTGTTATATTCTGGAACACAAAGCTGTTTCACGTACTCTAAACCTGCAATGAAACAAGGTCGTGAATCAAACCACCTGGGTCGAGTTGTTTGAGGCATCATTAGTGGTAGATTAATGAACTGCAGGGGCCGGTTGCTCGAAGCCTGGTTAACGCTAAACGTTTGTTAAGAGGCATAAAAACCTATAGGTTTCCATGGTATTCAGTTAACGCTGGTTGGCGCTGACCATGCTTCGAGGAACCGGCATGATCAATCAGAAACTTCAACATTCCACCTGGCAACCTCCACGAACACGCATTCGAGCTTTCAATTACATCATTCAAATGACCCCTTTCCAGGGTTAAAAGTTATGTTCAAATGTTTCACCTCTGCGACGAGAAATTTAAAAAATCCCTCCAATCAAGGCCTGCAAAGCTATGCCGACTTATTGTATGTTCATTTGCACTTTAAAATTATCTTTCAGTTACAGACAACACGAAAAATCAGGAGAGCTTTTAAAGCCTTTCCATTGTGATCCACTTGCACATAATAAAAATTCTCTATCACGCGTACAGTTCGTTGGACTCACCGTAAAAAGGTAATTTTAAACCTGTAACTTCGAAACTTCCAGCCTCCACTGCTTCAGTCAAGGGTTAAATTTCCACTCCTTTGTCACAAAAGATGGTCAAATGCCCGAGGTATGTCGGGGGGAAGGAAATCGCCTTAAAACCTTTAAGTTGTCATAGTTTTTTTATTCAAACAACTCGGCCTAAAATCAGGGGCCGCGGAGTACGTTTGAAAGTGGGAAGGGGGGAGGCTAGGTTTTTGTATGGATCACGGAAGTGTGAGGGAAGGGGGGAGAGGTTTACACAGTAGCGAAAAAGTGAACTTCTCGTAAAGAAGCAGCAACTGCTAGAAATCTAAACCTAATTTGCAGGTGACATGACTCTCTTACCAAATCTTGTCAGATTTCAATAATTTTTAAAGCGGTAGTTATTTATTATAATCAGATATTCTAGTCAATTTTTGTAAAAACCATGGGAAATACCTTTTGCTTCGTTGAAATATTTCCTTTGCACTGCTGAGAGATTTGTGTATGGAAGCTGATCACTTAGGAGTTTGAACAAAGTAGACAAATTTCCATTTTCACATGCCGTATTGGGCATAATTATCTGCAAAATGAACACAGCAGACAGAAATTATGACGTCCCAACGAGCAAGAAATCCAGAGACAAATCGTCAGTTACAAGGAGAAAAGGCAAAAATTAATATAAAAGGAGATAATTTAGTAAATAAATAAATAAATAAATGAATAAATACGTAAACAAACAAATAAATATAGCTCGCAATAAATAAATATATAAACCGACATGCTTCCCTCGAAACCTCAAAGTAACTTTTCGGGTGCATTTCGAATACCCTAATTTTCTCTACATGAAAACCTCGAGGGACAGGCTCTTCAAGTCATAAACTGAAAATATTTTGTTGTTGTGTATTTTGATTTTTTTCTGTGCATGAAAATATATGAAAAGACCAGCCTTACGTAACAGGAAGACCGAATTTTAATAAAAAGAGATTTGCCCGTAAAAGGTCATAGAGAAGAGGAAGAAAAACAAAGCGAAAAGAAAATGAAGATCAGCAATGATAAAACAGGAAAAAGGACATGAGAACAATTAAATTGCCATTCTAGGAGTCCCACCGAATTAGTTAAATACGGTAGTATTGCAAAACATACTTCCAACGGCTCCAAAATCTGCAGTCGTGTCAGCACCTTCACATATGTCTGGTTATCTGAGAACTGTAACATAGCAGAAACATCAAAGTTTTTTTTTTAGACATTTTTACTGGGTTTTTTTTTAAGCCTTCAACGTGCAAACTTGATAGAAAAAGTACCTTTTCTATTTGGTTACGTAAACAGAAAAGCGAGATTCCGAGTATGTCTGTGATAAGCAGTTGGCTTACTTGTGAAAGAACTAGTTCTGGCTTTTTCAGATCAATACTGGCCATGCCAATCTCTCCTTTTGCTAGTCCACGTCCTTCAACAATTGCTAAAAGAAAAATTTGTTGGCAGCATCAAGTACCTTTAATTTTAAGTTTTAAAATTGCAACTTTTATTATAATAGAGAATTTTTGTAAAATAAGATATCTCATATCTCTTTTGTAAAATAAGATATCTCATGGCGCTTTCTCTTAATGTGGTACTAATTAGCTCACAAACTTAATTTTATAATATATATTCTTGTACATTTATCTTCTTGATTTTCCTGTAAACTTGTCTACCTACTCTTTTTAGTCACGACATGACCCACCTAAATTAGCATCTGCTACCTGTGGGCATGTCCAATTTGTTAAAAATACCTATTTAGAAAATACAGAACTGAACTGAACTGAACTGAACTGAACACAAGGCTAAAAAGAGTACTAAATGATAATTCAATACTAGTGAACTGGACTGGTGTAAACGACTTTACATCAGAAGTACCTAATTTATACCCGTAGAGTTAAATCTCATCAAGTTCCCCAGCATCCTTAGGATACTGTTACGCGAAGCTATTCTTAACGAAAAAAGAAAAAAAAAAATTGCAAGTCGGTCAGTGCGGTGGCAATTGAAGTGTTAAAGTACGTTTGTTAGACATCAAGTCCAAATAAGGCCATTGATTTCGCTCTGCTCCAGTCAGGTGAATTGTCACTTCATGGCTCAACTCGTCTGAACGATTGAACATTTAGTCTCTGTGGCGCTGGCTAAAGCGTGCTGATATGGACCGTCCCCCACAGCGAGAAAACTTACCCACTACAACAGAAGAGGTAGGAACACCAGGCTTAGTGCTTGATAAATGTGGAGTTCGTCGTGAGCTAGGAGTCCTGTGCGAGGTGCTGCTCGACGTGACCAGACTGGGACCTGGAACAGGTGTCCGAAGGGTGCCGCTTGGAGTTTGTGCTTTGCTGGAACTTTATGCAAGAAAAGAGTCTCACAACTTTTCATACTCAGCCCTTTACAACCTCCATAAATTTCACTGGATTCCATTAGGACTCATCTCTATTGTATTTATACAGTGTCAGTTTTAGTAGCCCGCCTAGAATAGCTCTGCTAACTGCGGGCTACAAAGGCCTTTTTCTCTATTGTTAAAATAAAGTCTCTGTTGTTGTCTGTTGTTGTTGTCATTTTACATCATGGTCCATTGTTTCTTTTCTATCGTTCTTTGTGCTGCGTGGCGACCCAAATTTGCGGGATTGGAGTCGATTAAGCTGCAAGCAAGTTCGACTGAATATTGAAGCGAATATGTTTATGGAATCGAGTCTTGGATTCTACTTAAAAATTTCACCCTTTAAGTTTTGCGGGAAGGGGTGCTGCTTCAAATGTGTAAGGCCAAGTATCATTAAGGACGGTGCCTACTAATTCAAAAGGTATATTTGCCCCGGTTTATACACCACTTTCATAAATGGCGACCATCTTTACATTCTTTTGTATTTATGTTAATTAGACCTACTGCCCTCGTTTGAAAGCAAATATTCTTTTGAAATTTGCTCGTCGTAGCGAGGTTAGTAGGGCTTATTAGCATTAAAACAAAAGAATAATTTATTTGGTCGCCATTATGAAAGAGGTCTATGATTATGAAGGAAATGTTGATATTGACATCCAAAGAGAAAGTTGGGGGTAACCACGCATTTTCCAAAGATAATTCGTGAATAAGATTTGTAAACAGCTTTAAAATACAAAGCAATGTATGGCGTTCTTTCTCAAATTGAAGCTTAATTATCTCTCAAAAATGCATGATTACCCCCAATTTTCTTTTTGGATACCAAGAGCACTTACTACAATGTACTTTCTCCGGATAGTTTCAACCGGCGCAAAAATATCCCTGCATTAGTAAGCATCACCGATAGGAAACTCGAGTATCTCGAGATGCGCAGAACGTATGCGCAATAACAAGCGGCGCTCTAAAATATGTCAAAGAGTTATAACCTTTGGGACCTTATAGTAAACCCGTTCCTGGACTCCTTCTTACCCCCCTGATAGGGACTTTACCCCTCTGCCTGTCTGGAGGGAGGAAAAGGGAAGCCAGGAACAGGAAGAGAACATTGAAGAACTCCCCCAAGAGGAGACGTTATCCCTAGGGTACTTGGACTATGAAACTGCGAATTTCTTTCGCGTCTCAAGAATTTAAGCAAAGGCATCCCTAAAGGACTTTTGAGTAAAACGAACTTCGGTTTATCACGAAGAGAATGCGCCACATAATTAGTACAGACCTAGAACAGTTGTTTGCTGAAAATGTCCTTGAAGATGTGCTTGGCCTAGGCGGTAGGAAGGCAGAAGCTGAACCTCCACTCAGAAATGAACTGCTAGAAGCAGATCCTTGTACACCAGTGGTTCCAAAAGTAGAGGTGTCGAGCTCGAAGCCTACACAATGTTTCGTTTATAACAAAACAGAAAAGGAGAATATTGTGAAGGAAAATAGTTTTGCCATTTAATACCGTGAAACAAGTTCTTAGAGATTAATACGGCTCAAACTTTGAAAACATAGAACAGAAGTGTTTCTCTAAACATTTTTTCTGTGAGAAGGGTTATCCACATATTAAATCAAGTTTCGGAAGAGCATAAGTTTTCTTACATGACACCAAGACAAAGACTTTCTAATTTAATTAAGCTTAGAAAGATTTGGAAAAAGCTACGTACGCCTAATGAGGGACAAATTAGTTGTCCTCACACAACTTATAACGTGTTCCTCTTATGTTCACAGGTTAACTTTGAATTTATACACCCAGCCATAGGGAAAAGAACCAAGCTCAAACTTTGGACTCTAAACTTAAAATGATCAAAAAAATACTCTCATTCAAACTTGTATCGTAGGTCAGCTACTTACTGTACTTAGCTTGTCTTATTGTTGACATCAGGTTCACTGATTTTAGCTTCTGGGATCGAATTTGCAACTCAAAAATCGCCAAACGACAAATTTAAAACTAAATTCTTTCAGTTGCACACCAAGGTTGACAAAGAAATGGAGAATTAATGCAAAAAAGGAGATTATCAAACACAAAATGGCGGGAAATTTGATTTGACGCGGGTGGCACGGCCGGTGGCGCGCTCGGAAAATGGCGGGAAGTAATGCCGATTTAGAGGAGCCTCATTTCCGTCGTAGGGCCTTTTTCCAGATGCGGGCTATTTTGAATCCCTAGGCGAGGGACTGAAAACGTTTGTTTGGCACCCTATCACATAAACTAGAGGCTTCGGGCACGAACTCTATTGTCTTTGACCAGCATGGCCGCCGGGTTATAAAGGTGGCACAACATTTTGCAATTTTTCTTTTGCTGTTAAAATTATTGCATTTTTGGATAAACCGATTTAAAATAATAACTTATTGGCCCTAGAAATTTTCAAAACATTTGGTTGACAGGCTGTATCATTTGCAAAGGACCAGGCATAACAGGCGCAAGGAAAGGTGAACGACATCTCCCAACCTCAAACTTTTCTTCAGGAACTTGAGTGTAATGAACAAAATGACTGAATAAAATGAAAACAAGACCATGTCCCTTAATTGCGTATATCCAACGACTCCGTGGCTTTGGCGAGGCGAGGCGAGGCACCCTTATTTTCGCTTCTTCCCAGATTGAGCGAAGTGTTTTCCTAGCCTCCCACGCAGACGTTCTTGGGGCTTCGTCACGCGTTCCTCTCCCACTAACGTCTGCTGAAACGAAAAACCACTTCCGTTCGTGGACTACGGACCAATCAGAGGCCTTTATCCAGTACTGAGTAAACTCGTATTGAACGGAAGTGGTACACAAAAATTTTTGGTTTTATCAACGGAGTTGATAATGTAAATTGAAATACGGTGTGTGTACGGTAGTCAATTTAAATTATCAACTCCGTTGATAAAACCAAACATCTTCGTGTACTACTTCCATACCGACGCAGCACCACAGGTTATTTAGAAACTACCCCCTTTATTCATTTGTTGAACGGAAGTGGTTTTTCGTTTCAGCAGACGTTCGTGGGGGGTGGAAGGTCTGCGTTGAAGGCTACGTGTTTCCCCTGTCTAGGAGAGTCCTCACCATCGAAGATCTGATTACTAAAACAAAAGACTAAAATCGCTTTAATTGAATCCACGACGTGAACACATGAAGCGAGCACATAATGTACTGTCCCTACTAGTTTCTTTTCAACGGTAAGGAACCAAAATTACAATCTTGCGGCTACTAACTACACCACTTTTAACTAAACTTGCTGCAGTCAGTCCGTCCGTGTGTAAAGGGATCATTTGCTCGCCGCTGGAATTCGTTCGATTACACTTGTTCAACACCCGTGTATTTCCTCTTTCACTGTGTCCTTCTTTCAAAGCCGTCTAGTCACATTGACATAGAAAACAGATCGAGAAGTCAAATAAACGAGTGCAATGTTTCTGTTTCCTTAGAGTTCCTGCTCTTAATGTCCGATCAACATTTAAAGGATGACGCAGAAACTTAGGTTAAGTAGTATAGCAACGCACAGAACCACACAACGTACAATGGGAATCAGATGTTCATGAGCCAGTATCAGCCTCAGTCTCCATTGCTTCCGACCCCGGATCAGCCGCCTCGTCCTCGTGAAACATGAACTCTGTCTGATATTCTTTGAGAAACTGGGCCGAGCGTGCCTCGTCCAAGAATAACGAGTAAACACGTTTGATGTCATCGACGTTGACCTCGGTTCCCTAGAGGCAAGATAAAATGGGTAAACTATAGAAAAAGCACTCACGTGAGAACACCAAGGTAAATACTGGGGCAAGGATAAATCTTGGTTACAAGATTGCAGTAGAATGATCATCTTCCACGCTGTAACATCCTCCAGTCCTCGCCATTCCCCTAGCAGATTTATGTAATTCCTACAGCGTAACACGATCAGAGATCTGGTGTTTCGATTCTCTTGTACTTCACCCGCTCCTTGCCTTTTTGCGTCTTAACTACTTCGACGGAAATCTTAGAAAAAGTGGGAATGGCAAAATAACCATTTCACAACGAATATTTAAGGAGGATGGGACATTGGCGAAAATTATTTCCGCCTCATATCGTGGAATCTATTATAACGTCATGCGCAAACCTTCGTTCTGGCGTTTCGCGTCATGAAGCCCAAAGAAAGAAATGGCTGCGTGACGAAACCTTTGCGTCGCAAGCCACATGTAAGTACATGTATCTGCACATGTGCCAAAGACGCAGTATACTCTTACGTAATGTTGGACGAAAACCGAAAGGAATGGCCGTCATTCTTTGGTTTCAAGCCACCAATATCGCTTCGAATCAAGTGAGCAAGCAAATAATACACCTTTATATGGGAAAGGCCGTCCCCAAAACATAAGCCACACCTATTAAACACGACCTTCAGATTTGGTTTCTAATACAGATTTACAGAGAACGCCTTTTCAAATTCACTTCGCATGCTCCAAGCAATCACTCGATAGTCAATTCTTGTTCCAAAGCCTTCTTCTGAGCCCATAAGCAAGGAAAGAGCGTTTAAAGTCCTGCGACGGCGGCAAATTGAAACTGGAAGGATGTACTTACACTAAACCTCGTATACACATTAACCTTGCCAAATCTGAAGATTGGTAACTGCAATAAATCCGCATCAAATAAAGTCCCACAACCGTTCAGTACCTTTCGTTTCCGGCACACTAGACTGGCGGCAGTA
>NC_090890.1:32335216-32365216 GCF_036669925.1 Montipora capricornis | reverse complement strand
CTTTTATAAGCGTCGTAGTTCGAAATTAAACTGCTTCACGCCTTCATTCAACATAGTTTTAACCTTTTATTTGTTCTCTACGATTTTGAATGGAGTTGAAGGCGTTTGAGCACTATTCAACAACATAACTAACGCATTTTTGGATACTGAATCAGGAGAGTGTAACTATAGTATTAAATTTTAAGTAATCAACTTTTTTTTTTCAAATCGTTGGATCAAAAGTCGTCTCAGGTTTCAAACTGTTTAAACAGTCCACACGCACAATGTTTTTTCTTTGTTCCAATTTTTGCCCAACAATTCTGGCATTTGACTATTTGTCTGGTTCAGACCCCGGAAAACTTGATTATCTTAATCTCCTCGGGATGAAGCGATGAAATTTTAACATGTAACCTCAAATAATGTCGGAATAGGACGTTTGCGTCAAATTGAGGATTTGCTTCTGACTTGCTAAAGGAAAGAGGTTTGGAAATATCAAACCTATGGATCTGGATCAGGTTTGAGCTAGGATCATTAAGCTATGATGATTAAAGGGCACCCCTGGTCTCCCGCTAAAACATTCCAAGTGAAAGGGAGGTAGGGGTGCACAGTGACTTATCCGCTATATTGGACACACAGGTGTATGGTAAGGATCTAAATACCTGGTCCCAGTCGTTCAAAACGTGGATAGCGCTATCCACCACATAAATAGCTATCCATTGGATAATAGCGCTAGGCCTTATCTACCGGATATATCCAGCGGATAAGTCATAGCGAAACCAATAGTGATTTATCCAGTGGACAGCCCTATCCATCGTGCAAACAACTGGCCCCTGAGGGAGAATGTTAGAGACTTGATTTGACTGGTGCACAAAAAAAAGAGTGTGCACTGTATGTAAAGCACACACGTTCTAAGTTCAAAAGGCTGGGTGGGTTATGTCGTGGCAAAAGTTATCTGGGTGCCAAAGGCTAAGAGGCAGAATTTGTTACCTGAAAAAAGGGCCAAAAAACCCTGTGTTCTGCTGTTTATGACATCGATTTCGTGAAGAGTGACAGTGTGAACAACTTCTTTCCTTTTCTGTATTTCACCTTCAGGGCACTGAACAAACCTGGTCTGGAAAAAAAAACAAAAACAAAAAAACAAGATTTGGGCGATAATTTGACTGATAATTTGACTGTAGAAATACATTTTAACTTTTAAGGTGATAATAATCTCATACACCAAGGTTACAATGCAATTACCTGAGGCCCCATGGCATCATAATCCCGTGCTCGGTTGAATGATCGGCCAAGTTTGGAGACTTTCCCTGTAGCTTTGTCAATAGTTATAATGTCTCTAAAATTAAAGAAAAGAACATCCATTAGATGATGTGCTTTACTTATAAAGCAAAGTGTAATTGCCTGCATTTTACTCTTTTGATGGGAAGGGGTCTCAGAGATATAACCAGGAGGGAATAAGCATGAGCCACATCATTAGAGACGGTGCCAACTACCGGTAAGTCAAAAGTATGTTTGCCCCAATTTATGATTATGCAGGAAAGGTAGATCTTAAAAAGTGTTATTGAAATCCAACAAGAAAATTGGGGGTAACCATGCATTTCTCAACGATAATTCATGAACAATATTTGTACAAAGCTCTAAAATACAATGAACATGTACAAAGCACTGCATGGCGTTCTTTCTCAAACTGAAGCTTAATATCTCTAAAGAATGCATGGTTACATCCAATTTATTCTTTTTGGATACCAAGAGTACTTACGAAGATCTACTTTCTCTGCATAGTTTTAAAGCGTAAAAATATCCCTAATTGAGATTTCCTCAAAAAAACATCTCCTCAAAAGGGAATAAATTTTAACAACTACTGTAACAGTACATGTAAATTTTAAAAAGTGATGATACCAACCCAGCCTGTACTTTTTCTTTTGTAAGAGATTCTATCATCTTTGTTCCCAAATCGTATATTGTTTCCATCTCTGTAGTTTTTAAAGTAAGCTTGCCAATTTTGGCTCCCTGAAGGATTTGAGAATGAAAGACACATGTAGATAACTTAATGCCATATGAAAATAAAATGCAAATTGAGAGGATTTGTACAAAACTGTTTCAAGTGATTATTTTTTCTAATAATTTGGAGGTATTGAATCAATCCTACTAAAGATTTTTTGAAAAAGTATTGCAAATAAATTTTGCAGGTTACACCGAATATTAAAGATCATGCGTGACAGCGAAATGCATGGGGAACTTTTATTTTCTTAGTTTTTATTTGCAGTAGACCAATTTCGATATATTAAAATTCAGCCAGAAACAAAAGGCATCATATCGAGGCTCTGGGGAATAAATATAAGGATTTGTATAAGTTTATCCCCAGAGCCTCGAGATGATACCTTTTGTTTACGACTGAATTTTAATATTTCGAAAGTGGGCTATTGACTTGAAAACATGTTTTCAATTAGGCACTGTTTACTTCAGGAAATAACCAAAATAATTATGGAATAAGTCACCAGCAAAAGTGATCCATAAAGTGTAAAATCCTGGAAAAAATCATCTTCACTTCTTATTTAATGTGATGAAAGCTAAACATCATATTGAAGATTTGAGTTTGTTAGTTCTATAGCTATTCTGCTCAAAGGAGTTTGCCATTAGGATCTTTGGTTTTACCCCATTCTCAAATTTTCTTCAAAGTAACTTTGAACAAAATGTACATGTAGCACACCTCCTTAATTCCTCCTCGACTGCAAAAGCTATAAGATTGATGCTTAACCCATTGAACCCTTGAAGTGAGACTTAATAGATTATACTCTGTCTACAATGGGGGTGGTTTAGGAACTCGTCAATTGGTTAAACAAAATTCATTGTGACAAAGTAACACACAGTAACATTTGGTTTCTATCAAACCAGGGGTTTCATTAGAAGCCGATCACCGTCTTTGTCAGAAATTCGCCAGTCACTGCTACTCTACATTGATTTTCACTAAAACATTTTGTAAAAGACAAGAGTGAGCGCTGCTTACATGTACATTGATTAGGCTGGGCATCTACTTCAAAAGTTATCAAATAACTTGATAATAAAGTCTGTAGTATACACTGATCACCATAAAATAAAGAGTAGCCTACCGTTCCACTAGCTGGTCTGTCAATTTGTATCTCAACCACTTCACCTTCAATGATCTCTGTCTCTTCCCTAAAAAGTTGTGAAAAACAAAGTTTTTGGAAAAAAAAGATCATCAAAACATCTCTGTGATTGTCTTTAATTAGCCACTTTTTAAAAGAAGAGTATCCACACAATCTTTCATAAGGATTTCACTTAATTCACTCGCTCACAGAAAAGTGCCTTGTTCAGCAAAATAATTTTGCTTCCAAATTTTTGGCAATTAATTATTAATTCAAGGCACATACCAACTCCCAGTTGAATTAAATTTTATACATTGTTAAGGACCCCTTGAGTTCGTCATTATTAATAATTATTATTAAATATAGCCATCATTTCATAGACCCAGGTATCTTTTCCTTCCTGTCAGCATTCCAATGACTGTGTTATTGATGAGAGCAAATCAATAAAGACAACACATCATTGTTCATTTTTTGTGTTATTTTCCAATTAATTCTTAACAAAGGAAAAAGAGTTCTACTACAGTAAAATTTACAATGTATATTGATGATTAACTGTGTTTTTTCAGGTAGTATGGGCTGAAAGTTTACTGGTTAATAACATTTTCCTCGAAATACATTGTACAACCAGAACTTGTATCATTCATGTAATCAGATTAATTTAATGAAATCATATTGTCGAATACACTCGTCTGTGAAATTAATATTTCATGGTGATGGATGTACTTCACAAGTGCTCAGTGGTCAAACTTGTAACCAAGGTACAATATAAGACGTTTAAAAGAACTGTTCATCTCACTTTATTCGAACACCTATAGACCTTCTGAATGCCTGTGTCAGAGCTTCTGTCTTGCCCATCTCCAGCGAATAAATTTCACTGCCAGCTATGCCAGTAAAAGGGGTATCAGGACCAAGCGACTGTGCCATACCTGAAAATGTATTGAAAACAGATGCATTTCATATCATTATAATCAATAATAATAATTTAAAAACCTAAGCTTTACAGACAATGCAAAAGTACAAGTATTGACCAGTATATACACCTATCACAAAGGTTCTAACGTTTTGTATGAAAACGTTTATATTTTACCCATAGCAATTGCTGTTTTTCCAGTTCCAGGCTGCCCTGCAATCAAAACTGCTCGGCCAGCAATCTTTCCTTCCTACGAAAACAAAACAATCCAGTGAAGGGCCTGCTGCAAAATTCCTGTACTGTCCATGTAATTAGTAATTATGGCAGGCAAATGCCACCGAGGTCTTACATGTATTATTAAAGCCTAAGATTTCCGACACCATTCCTGGTTTGACGTGGACATCAAACATGTTTTTAGAAATAAAAAAGAGTAGCCTCTTTAACTGCTCCCAATTGGAGAATAAAATTGTCTGGTGTCTCCCACGAGTCATTCTTGAGTGAATATGGAGGTTGTTAACCCATTGCCTCCTTGATCACACCCCCCCTCAGGGTTGTATATAAGAGCCGGCAGCCGGCGAAGTTCGCCGGCTTCTCTGTCAGGTTTCGCCGGCTACTTTCATTGTTTGAAGAGTCAAGACATTAGAGGAGATGATGTTTATGAGGTCTAAACTACTTGGGCTCAATACAAATAAAAATTTGCAGTGCCTATCTTTTCTGAAAACACATAAAAGACTTCTGACTCAATGGCAGTTTAAAAACGTTATGCTTGAGACTTTCGTTTTGAAAAAATCTTGCTGCGGTGGCGGGAAAGTAGGAACAATATGATCTGTTGTCCGCCATATTGGATTTCGATATCTTTAAATAGCCCCCGATTGTATCTTACAGGAAGGAAAAATCACTCAAGGACGTTTTAGTCCGCGCAAAACTTCCTTTAATCACGCCGCAATCATAAAAAAACTTGTAAACAAAGAAGCACTTTCAAAAGGTTTGTTCTCAAACCAGAAGGAAATTTACATATGATGTTCTGCTAGCAACACGCTCAGCCTGCGTTCACGCATCTCTTACCACAACTCAACTGAGGAACAAAACTAGCCCCTGATCATTCACTAACCGCTCCTTCGTTTTCACTTCGAACCTTTCAGTTGATCATTTATAGCGAACGTAAAAGCTGAGGACTCGTAGACTTTATTTAAACACTTGAACGTAACGCTCCTCGGAGTTAAATCCTACTTGCCCGCGTAAGTGCTCATCCTCTCGAGGGCATCTCTACGCTTCAACATGACAACGGATCTTTATCCAATGTCACTCTTGATCAACTCTCACTGCTTTACGGAACTCCTAAACTCTTCGGAAAAAACTACATCACTCTTAAACCGCTCGAGTGATTTTCAATTTTCGAAATTACTACAACCAAGTTCCGCAACCATATTTTCCCGCTAATTACACAATGGAACGAATGTGTGTCATCTTCACACCTAAACAGGATCGAAACATCCTTTACGCCATTGGCGTATCCTCCAATCAGCTTCTTTATTTAACAACCAATCAGAAGCCTTTGCTGGTCTAGTCCTTCAAGTATGTGCCATGTTTACAAGTTGTCAAGTGGCAATATTTCCCATGCTCGTTAGCTCCAGCAAAACCACCAAAAAGATACAAAAAATATCACTCAACTTTTTGTTTATAGGGTTGTATTATTGAAATGTCGCTTCGTCTTTCTTTAAGTAACATGGTTTTCATAGTATAATTGCAGCTTGATTCACCCCTCTAATGTCTGAGTTTCATGGCCCAAAATGTCAGGAAATGCATTTTCCGGCATTCAGTTTTCAAAAATTTTCCGGGGGAGCATGCCCCCGGACCCCCCTAGAAGCGATGGGCAAAAGCCCATCGTATGGGTCCTCCGGACCCACAACTGTCTACTTTGCAAAAAACCCCGGCTACTTAAAACCTTAAAGAAAACCCTGCCCCTGACAGGTAAAATTGTCTGGCGTTAGACAGGAGTCAATGGGTTTAGGGTCAATGGGTTTAGGGTCAATGGGTTAGATTTCACATTTATTTATTTTGCCAAGAATAAAAAAAATTATATATATATATCAAGCAATTCTAAATATATACAGTGTAATAGTTAAAGGAATTATATTAACATTAATTACACAAAAGAAAGAAAAACTTATTCCTGGCAAGGAAGTTAAAAAGGGGGGCTTATTACTATGAGCTCCCTTCCTAACTTACATGTACGACTGTACACATTAGCCTGCATGGTAGGCGTTAAAAGGGAAGAAAGGGAAAATGGGAGGGTGGCTCCCAATTTTCCCCTCGCGCATTTTCCTCATGCGTTTTTCTCCCCTTCTCTCCGCATTATTGTGCCTGCCATGCAGGCTAGTACACATTAAATGACTGAGCGGCAAAATCAGATTAAAATCATTATACATTAAAATAAACAAGCAAGCAGAACCAGACACACTAAACATAAAGAAACATAAAAAAAGCAGCAAAATAAATAAACAAATAATGTTTATATATAGGAGAATCAACTAAGGAGAAATGCCTTCAATCTAACAACCATTAACCAATTGCCTCGGCTGGGAGTGAGACTCTCTCTAATGCCAGACGATTTTACTTTTCAATGGGGCAAAGGTTCAGAAGTCAATAGGTTAATGATTATAATAATTTCACTGGGAAAAAAACAAGAAAACAACACACCTTGATCATTTCTAGAATAACACCAGCTGCTCTCCTAGCTGCAACTTGCCCAACCATTCCTTGGGAAACCTGTAGAAAAGTCAATCATGAGTATCTCTTAAACAAATTTCAAACTCCAGTTATTATTGTGATAGATAAATCAACAGTTCCAGATTCAAGAATGGATGAAGTCTGGAATACAATTGTTATTTTAATACGATGCAACTAAAGTCATAATATTATTTAGACCGTACCTGTCTTGCTTCTAGGGCATCATCTAATCCAAGACCACGAATGTGTGAATGAGCTCCTATTAAATTTAGGTAAAAAAGTGTATACTACGGTAATCAATGTTATTTTTAGCAAGCTTAGTTTGTTCCAAGTGGAGTAAGACTTTTTTAGTACTGATATTTTTCGTGTCTCACTTTTTGCATTAATTTATTAATGCTTAATTAGTCCTGCTTCTTTTCCTGCTAGCAGAGGTCTTATTTCTTTTTGCGTTCGCTAGACTGACGAGTACGGGAAAAGAGACCTCTGCCACGGGTTGAAACTCGTTGTGTTAAGTGTGTGCGCGGTGGTTACTAATAGCAGCCGAATCCTTACGTGATACTTCACGTTGTGTGGGACCACTTAACAACAGTGAAAATACTGTAAAGGAATGCGCAGGACACAGAAGGCTCAAGTCACAATCAGCAAACATATCATGGGGAATGCGGTTTGAAAAGTGCCGTACAAGGTTGTGGACTGCGGTTGGATCAAAGTGAGCTTTCACCCGCGACAGAGGTCTGTTTCCCCGTACTCATCAGCACAGGGAACCTGTTTCTTTGAAAGGCAGTTCTTTGTTGCATGTGGAAGACAGTTTTGCCAAGAGCTTAGCATTTCTTAGTGCTCCACACAAAATAACTTTCCTATGTTTTCAACTACAAGATTTTGCTTTAGCCTAGTTTTAGGCAACATGACAAAATGTACAATGCGCCATTAAATATTAATAATTCTTTTGTACATAAATATTTTCTAAATGAAATGGCTGTTTGATTTTTCAAAAACAAAAAAAAAACAACAAAAGGAAAATCGGTATTAAATTATTTTTCTCCCCAGTACATCATTGTGTCTGCTGCTCCAGAATGCAACTTTAAAAGACTTTTCATTTAACGTCAGCCAATTTGAGTAAAGATTTAAATCGGCGGGTGTTAAAACACAGGTCGCATTCCACAGGTCAAGGTACATGTCATTGTGCTACAAACACAAAAACAACACCATAAGTGTCTCCTAGCCCTAATCACTCTGCGAAATGTTGTTTCAGGTCTAAGGGAAACGTTTGGCTTAGTTGTTCATCACTGGCGCATTGACTCCTAGTCTCTTGTCGAATGTGACCTGTATTTTTACACCCGAATGATTGAAGTTCATGCAAATAATAATTTGCCACTGACCTATTCTTTCAATTCTTGTTATGTCTCTCACTTCCTGAACTTTTTGTGCTGCGACCTGCAGAGGCAGTCAGCTAACATTAGTAATAAGTAAAGATGTTGATAATTATTACCATGGCAAAATTTATGTACAAGTACATGTATTCTTAGTTGCTGTATTTTCTCCTTCTTTAAATGAATTTCATTTACATTTCAGGCTTTAAGGAGAATTGGAGAAGCATACAAAGAGAATGACATCCCGTTTCACCCTACAGATTCAGAGATACAGAATCTACAAACGCTGTCAAGTTATCTTTACGGCCACAAAGTTTGACAATTTCGCGAGCTTATTGGAATCTCTGTGCTTCAAAAGGCTAGATAACAAAATCAGTTATCAATAAAAGATCTACGGCTCTAACGCGATTTCCAGTTATTTTTTCTCCAGGGAAAACCAAAGAAGGATTTTGCTGTTGCTGCAGCACATGTTCACTTACCGCCGCCATTTTGAACGCCGCCAAGAGGTCGTCTCGTACTCAGTCTCTTGACCGATGGTTCAGCGAGAATTAATGAACTTCTGCCAACCTGATAATAAAATACGCACAAAGAATTGGTTATCCCTTAATTTTTGAACCAACGGCTGTACACGAAATAAAAACAAGGTCTTTTGAACGCTGGTTATTATCATCAATATGTACTTTCCTTTTTCCCTTTGGCTCGAATCTCCCGGCAACTACCCGAGTACCGACGCAGTTCCAATGTCTTCCGACGCTAGAACGATGTTGGTGGCGGCAGTTCGATTGTTTTAATTTCTACGCGCAGACATTCTTTTGCAAATTTCTCGTTTTTCTATTGAGAAGATGACAACGTTGAACTTTGATGAAGATGTCGACGAATTACAAGACAAGACAGAGGTACAATTTTGTTATTTTCCTCAATAACTTCATTTCAATTGGACAATTGCGGAGGTATTGGTCCCTGGTCTCGCCAATATGGCTCCCATATGTTTCGCGAGGACTGTCCTTTGCAAGCTGGCAACGTCCGACAAACATGTCCTACGGTATTGCGCCAAAAAAAAAAACGTGCCAGTTAATTTCAGACCGAGACAATGGGCATAGTTAGGGATAGCACTTCTTTTGATCGAATTAACCGACAAGACGCGTGCTTTCGAATCATATCAAACAACCAGGCCTCAGTTGTTCGAAGGGTGGATAGCTCTCCAATGGGTAACTCCATTGGTTTTGCTAGTGTATATGCGCAGAGTAGCTGGTATGCTATAATTGAATGAACAAGATTTGCTTGCATTGCTTGTGTCGCTAGTGAAAACCAGGATCCTATTAATTCCTACGCAAGTGTTGATGTTCTAAATATCTTGTGTTTCAAAAATAGCCAGTGTGCTCTAAAATGTCTATTATGTCTCATCTCAAGTTCTAGTCTATAGCTACACAGTCTAAAATAGGTGTAAAATATTATATATACATCATTGGTTGTCAGATACCAAACTTAACATCATCTCCTATTATTTTTGCAAGTCGAGCTACTCATGCCCAGCTACTGGAACAAGTGAGCCAACAGTCCTTCATGGAACTACTTCTGACGTTCCTTCCAGCTCTGCCACTGGCAGTGCCAAACAGCTAACTGTCATTGCTGCAATGCCATCTACAGGTAAATTAGGTTGTGAGGTGTACTGGGATTTCAATAACAAATTGCAAATAATAATAATAATAAGGAAACTATGTTCAAAATCAGTAGTCCAAAGTACATTCAACAAACCCTTAATTAATTAATTAAAGAGGCAACAGACACAAAGTACAAACAAAAAGTCTCGGAACAACTATGGCTGGGCAACTACGTCACTCAACGACGGAAAGACAATGACATCTCTGAACACTTCAACCCAATCATGAAGTGGAAAAACATACCGGACGTCGTACTAAGTGTACACACCAGTATTCTACAACAGCTCGTCCCTACAAAGGTTTACAGGGTAAAGAAACAAAAAGAACAAGGCTTAGATTTAGTGTGCACACTGTGCCACAGTGCAGAAGAATGCGGCTGAGTCTGCTATTGCCCAAACAATCTACAAGGTGAGACATGATAGAATGTTAAGGCCGATTTACCATCTCTTATTATCAGTAACATGGAAAACGACGACTCCAAAGTGTGGTATAAACAAGCAATCCTGAAAGCAAGCACGGAAAATGACAAAGCTAAAATTCTCTGGGACACACCTATATATAATTATATAGATAAGGCACCAGAGAATGGAGCAAACAAACCAGACATGACGATCTTTGATAAGAAGAACAAGGTTATCATCCCATCCCAGTGGAAGGAACTGTATGTAATATTGGACAGATCAACGATAGGAATGATTATAAGAAGAGAAAGTATCTGAATTTAAGACTGGGTCTCCGAAAACTCTATCCCGCCTACAAGATCAAGCAAACCAATATAGTGCTTAACTTCCTGGGAGATTTCAACTCCACCCTAAAGAAAGAAGTCTCTGATTTAGCCCACAAGAAAGATGTTACTAAAGTGCTAACCAACTGTCAGAAGTGGATTACCGGTATATCACAGAACTGTGAAATCACCAAAAAATTCCACAGTTTGAGACAAAGAAACACACATTTTTTTTAGTCCACAAACTTTTGCCTAGACACTGTCTGCAGCAAGTTTCAAAACAAATTGTAAACTGAAAAGTTATTCAACAAAACAGATAATAAACAGGTATGCAGAATGCTTTGGTATCCTCAGGGAGTGGTGCCCCTGCCTTGCCAGCTGGGTTGACGGATGAGTGGAAAAAAAAAGAAAGAAAGAAAGGAACTTTATTCAAGTGTCTAGTCGTCCTAGTGCTGGAGTGCTAATAATTGGGGACACTGTAAACTGAAATTAACAATTAACACAAATTGCTGGTTTTTGGAGAGAGGAAAACCAGAATACCCGGGGAAAAACCACTCGGTGCACAGTAGAGAACCAACAAACTCAACCCAGATATGACGCCGCATCTGGGTATCGAACCCGGGCCACATTGATTTGGTGGGAGGGAAGTGCTCTCACCACTGCACCATCCCTGCACCCCAAAGCCTCTGCTTGCCTTAACTGGCCATGCATATGAGTGGCAAGTACTTTGCCTCCGGGAGTGGCTCCCCTGCCTTGTCAGCTGGATAGATGGGTGAGTGACTCAACTCAACTTTTTATTAAATGTTAAAGCAATAACTTAATTGGCCATCAGCGGCAACTACTTTGCCTAAAGGTGTTGTGTTGGCAAACCTTCCTTGTCAGCCCAAGGACTAGAAAAACAATCCTTCTGACTGTTCTGATGTCCTTTACCTTAATTTGTTGAGTGAGTCCACGTAATGTCTCCAAGGAATTGCCAAGTCTAAGAACAAATACCGGTAGATCACATCCTTGAAATTCAGCTATTGGACTGGCGCCTAACTTTAATACCTTAATTATTGTTTGGCTTGGCTTTGCAAAAGACACCCTCGTAATAGTCTGATACAAGATGATGTTTATTGAGCAAGTCTCGTGATTTATAGGTGTAAGACACCAGCTCTTGACCAAGCCCAACTAATGGAATTGTATATGTGAGGCTGTGGTAAAAAATGACATAATCCAGATGTTGACTTTGCGTTCAGTGACTTTGTTAATGCCTGCCACTATAATTCATGTGACGTGACAGTGCCCACTTTGGCATGTGGTAATTTGGGCAAAAAGACCTCACTGCATGGCTCCCTTGTGAGTTAATTTCTGCAATAAAATAATGATAACATTATGGTTTATTTATGTGGTGCATCCATACAGGAAATGGCGTTTCCTTTAAGTTATTTTTTTTTCCGGGGAGGAAAGATTAAATAAAGAATGCGAGGGTGCCGACCTGACTAGATGTAGTCTTGCACTGTGTTCTAAAGGGGGTGTTTCAATGCTGTCAGGTAAGAAAATTATGGCAAAGGTACAAACAGTTTAAGTTTCGTGATGTATTAATATTATTTTACCCTAATCCTAATCCTAACATTTTTAAAAATCCATTAATCCCTGGCAATTACAATCTTTGCCTGAGATTTGTCAAGGTTGTGAAGTCTGGAAAGAAAGCTTGGGACCTTGCTCTTGAGTTTGAACTGGCATTAAAAATAATCTGCCTGCAAAGCAAGGCTGAGTTTAAGATGGAAAGTAGCCATTAAAATAATAAGGCTAATCAAATTAAATTCTTTTCAGAGAAGCTTCTTAATGCTCTCATGAAACAGACCCAAGAAAACTCAGTTCTTCTGCGACAAGCTCTAGCTGAGCTGAAGGAGTTAAAACAGCAGGTCCAAACCCAAAGAAAGATTCCATTTACCGTCAAAACTTGTGGCTTTGAGGTACGTGGTGTTCAGTAAGTATAGTGTTGTCTTCAGTTCTGTTCTCGTCCCAATAGGCTTAAATTAAATGCCATAAGATTTTGTTAATTGGGTGACCTGTTGTTTGGCAAAATTACATGTAGGCAGTGCTACTGGATTGGTGGCTTTGGAAAATTAGACAAAGCTCCTGTTACCTCTCTAACAACTCTTAGCATTATGCATACATGTAGATGGACCTAACATTTAAGCCCATTTAAATTACTGTAATTCCAATAATTTGTTATTTCAAACAAGCAGCATTTCCATTTTTAAATTTGTTGTTGTTCTACAAGAATAATTAATTTTATGCTTTTTAGTTAATACTTAATACCCAAAATGAGTTATAGACAGACTACATGTACCCACAATTTGCTTATAATTTACAGTATTATTACAAGAAGTGAATTCAAAATAAATTTGTATTGTTATTTCTAACTAATACCCTCTGAGACATGCAAAATACCAGTAGTGGAATAATATCTAACAGTAATTTTTTTGTCTTAAATGACTATTTTTGTCATTGGTTTAATTCACAGAGGGAGTTAGTATTGAAAGCAAAAGAGGTGTTTGTAACTTATGGGCCATGGCTTGTTCAAGGAGCACTTGAAAGGTTGAAGGTATAGATCTGCCGTGGATATTCATTTGTTTACAATGAGAGTGTGATTGCTTTGAAGCTTACCAGTACATCCATATAAATTGCTGTCATAGACTTTTAGGAGCTGTCAAGGCAAACATTCAAATAAAATACACATGTAGACAAGTACAGTTTAAACGTGTAAATTGTATTTCTAATCAATGATTATAAATAAGAATCAACACACTGTGAATATGTTTTTTCCATTTCCAAAAAGTTATTGCTTTGTCATCAGTTGAGAGGTCTCTGAAATAGAAGACTGTGCCTGAAAATAAGGCGAAAAATAAGGAAAATCTATGTCCTCTTGGGTGGGTTATGGATGAGTGACTATTTGGGGAGATCCTGTGCTGTATGCCATGGAGAGTCAGGCTGTATGTAGCCTTGCAGCTATCAACCACACCTCTCAACTCTGAAATAATAGTTGAGCTGACTTTCTGTGAGTCCATCTTAATGTGACTCCTAAGTTACCCCAGTTTTCCTTCCTCAACAAAAATCAACATCTGCAAACTGCATTTATAATTGCACCCTAGAGCAATGGAGCCTTGTACATGTACGGTAATTGTGTTGTGACACTCACCTACAATCTCGGACAAAACTGTTGAGACATTGACACAAATTCACCTTCATTTTTACACACCCCTGCTTCCTCTCCCATTCCCCTCCCCACCCAGTCAATGTTGCTGATTATTGTCATATGTTCTACAGTATATTTCCAACCAAGATAAATCAACATTGAGTGCGGGGGAGGGAAAAGGGCAGCTATTAAGAGGAACATTTGGATAAGTTGTTGGAGTACCAAAAATGTTGCTTTGTCTCAACAGGTTTTGTCCGAGATTGTAGTTTCTCTCAAATAGCAGCTGTAAGTAAATATTTTAAATGAAATTCAATTAACCCGTTGACTACTGGAAGTGAGACTTACCAGATTTTACCCTGTCTAACACCAGACGATTTTATTCGCCAACTGGAGAGTCCTAGGGCATTTGAGGTGTCATAGGTTAATGAAGTCAATGGCAATTTTCACCAGCAGCCGTGTACATGTATGTTTTAGAACCCTTGTCAGACATTGATTCTGGTACATGTATTTCGTGTAATAATATTGATCATGAAAACAAGCTTAATTGTTCCTGTGTTTATAGCATTCAAATAATCACTCATTGTGTCTTTTGCTTTCAGGAACAAATCGCATTATTACTGGGAGGAACTGATAAAGTTGACGCACATCATGTTTCAAGTTGTGTATCATACTGCAAGGAAAAATACACTCTGTGGAGGGCAGACATCAGAAAAAAGGTGGATCCATATTGCATCTGAAATTGAAAGACTTGCATGTCCTTAATTAAAGAGATGATGCACATTATTTCACTCAGTTAGGCTGTAATTTAACCATGTTAACTGGTGCATTTTTGTCATTACATTGGACATAATCCTCTGACTAATATTTAGTGTCAGAATAGAAATTATGCTACCATCTGCCAAAGTGTGCAGTGTGTATTTTTGTTTTTCCTGGTGACACCATCAATTTACTCTGACCTCTCTAGAGGAAGGATTGTTCTACTACACTGCCATTTCTGAAGAATAATATCATTGATTAGTCATTGAATTTCCATTTTTGCTGCAGGTGCTCAACAGGAAGTTAAACCACTTGAAAATAAATGAATTCACAGCTAAACTGTATGCACCCTTCAAGAGCAAGGATGAAGATATGAAGAATGCTACTAAAACTGCTATGTTGCTGGTACAGATTCCATGATTCTTATCTGTTACAGTCAACAAAAAGCCTTGCTTTAAGTCTGAATGTTGCAAAACTTAACATGTAGGAGGTAAAATGGTTGTTAAAATAGAGAACTCTTCACCTCAAAATGGGTGCATGATTAATAAGTATGTCGTAAATTGCCAAAAAAGAGTAAACATGTTAGCATTATTGTTTAATTTATACCTGTTCTATCCATCAAATAAAATATTAACATTATTTTTTTCGCAGGTAGTTTTGTTATGAAGCCCTTCCCCCAAGCTCAGCTCAGCTCGAATTCCTCTCTCCTTAAGGGCTGGTTTACACTACAAATACAAGCCCAAGCACAAACACATTCTTGTAATGTGCCAGCATATTTAAAGCCTCTCACCCCCAAAGTGGCTTATTGTTCATTGTTAAAAAGCACTCTTTTTGTCAAAAAGCTAGTTCCTTCTTGTATGATGCTTCTGCTTCCATCAGGACTGTAGACCAGTTTCTCTTAGGCTAGAAGGATCAACACTTGTACTGGAAAACATTTTTTGTGCAGACCAAGCTGTTATTAAAGGAATGGCATGCATGTGAACTTTTAACTTTACTGTAACAATACATGTCCAGTGGTAACTTCCATTTTTTACTCCTTCACTGCAGCGTAAATTTGCCAATGAGAAGGGATACTTTGAAAACACATCAAAGTCAGACTTCTGGGACATGTTTGTGGAGTTTGCCAATTCATGGAACAAGATTGGTATCCCAAACAAGTGGGCAGTATTGCGGACAGAAGATGAATCAAAGTTTATGGAATCTCTGGAAGCCGTTAAAATGCAAATGCAACAATCATCATAACTAGGGTTGACAAACACAAAAGCCACTTTGTTATATATGAGTTTTTTAATTTCTTTTCTTAAACTAAATATAATATTATTTTTACATTTTACTGTTACAATGCAATGCGCCTTACTGTGGCCACCCAAAAAACTTTCACATTTGACAACTACATGTATATACGTCAACTCAACAACCCATGCAACAGTGTTCAACTTAAAACCGTACAAACTTTACAAGGAGGAGTGACTGTAAATCAAATTCGCACACCCTGATTGGCGTATAAGTTTTAAAAAACGTTGTTACATGGTGGCCATGGTAAGGCGCGTCGCACTGTAAGCAGTGCCATTCAGAGTTTGTGATCAAAACTGAATCTTTGCTACAATTGTTTGCAATAAGCTGAGCAGATTCCAGCAGGTACAATGAGACATGAATGCCTGGAGCCTGTGTTTGCAGTTTCATTTTGCTTACATGACTTTTATTTTTTCTTTTACATGAAGGCAACAAGTCTAGGCATTACTGAAAACCTTGTTAAACTTTTAAGTCCAATTTACTTCTACAATGTTTAGTACCTTTGTTTTAATGATCACAGAAAATCAGCTATTTTGTTTGATATCTGTTCATGAATGGATGACTGTTAAAGCCATACATTGCTCTATATTTATAAACAAAGTTGTGATCAATTTCTTTTATATTTTAATAATGCAACACACTTCCAGTTATCAAGTATTGTCACAAAAACAATGATGAAAGTCATTGATTTCGTAGTTTAAGTGTTAAGTGCTAAACAATATCCAACGATTTTCTAACCTTGCAAATGATCATTACAGTTGCAGGCTTCATAAAATAATAGTGCCAGAGACACCTGTATAAAAATTATATGGTTTATACTGATCTGTTGCTTAGAAATCAATGATAAATATATTATTATGCTGATTGATCTAGAACTTAAGCTAGGACGATGGCTTTGGCTATAAAAAAAATTATGTTTACTGAACAAAAACAATGACTCTACAATTTGCCCCCCAAGTAGCATTTGACGCTTTTTTACTACTCTTGTCCTCACCAATATTTTCCTGTTTTGTAGACCTGACTTCAATTAAGACTCAATAATTATGCTTCCCTCATAACAAGCATTGAATCCTTTGCATGAGTGGTCATTGGCAATCTCTCACAGAATGATAAGATCATCTATACAGATGTAATCCCAGGCATCCTGTGAATTTCTTTGTCGTTTTCAAACCGAGATAAATCATCCAAACTGTCCCACCAAGTGAACAGGAAATGCTGACCAATCATCTTAAACCATGGAGTAACTAATGTATTGTTTGGATCCTCTGAAGCTTTCTGCAATAGTTCCCTGATCTGATTCTGTGAAGCGTACCAACAGTCTTTGACTTCATTAGCTCTGGGGTACAGAGAAACAGCTTTTTGCATGAACAAAACATAGTCTATTTCATGTTCCCCCCATAGTTTACCTGACCCTGCTCGGTAGTGAATTCGAGTGAGAAATCTGAGATCCTCCAATGATATCTCATCATCTGTACACAAAAAGACCAAACAGACCAAAGCTTGTTATGTGTACAATGCACTCTAAATGGTCTGATACAAAAAAACAAAAAAAACTATTGATCAGATGAAAAAATTGATTTTCTAGTAAAACTATAATATTATACAGTACATGCAAGAACAATTAACCATGAAACAGACAATTTGTACAACAATTAGTCATTTAGTGACCTTAAAACTGGCAGACTGTGATAATTAATGCCCTGAGCAATGGATTAAGGAGTCAAGTATTAATTTTTGTAAAGTGCCTGTTCTACTTGCACTTGTTGTGATACTTCCACCAAAATTCAGAAGTTGCTATTGTTGTACATGTGGCCTCCGTAGCAGGCAGTTTGGTGAATTTTAGATGCTTCTTTCCACCAGCTGGGGTTGGCTTTTGAAGGATCACTTGAATGCCACGTTCCTTCTCCTTGCCCCTTCCCCCTTCGCTTTCTCTTTTGACTTCCGTCCAGGTTTCCACATGGCCATTACATTCAAATGATCACTTGAAAGTCAACCACAGTGGAAAGAAGCAACTAAAAATAATTCACTAACCTGCAATTAAGTGTTCTTTTCTCTATAGAGGGCACAAAAAGGAAAGCCCTCTTGAAAGAAACGAACACCTGATTGCAGGTTAAAAGTTCACCAAACCTCCTGCTATGTCTACTACTGTTGCTATGCAAATTCTGTGGTTTACTGCCATCAAACTCTCCCCTCCCTTATGCCTGCAAATCAGTGTTTGCTTGGGCAAGTGGTAGGGTTAAAGTTATATACTAACCAAGCGTGAGGGCCGTACTGGGGAATATTGGCCCGAGGTTGTAGCAGTACGGACCGAGCGCAGCGAGGTCCGTACAAAAACGGCCGAGGGCCAATATTCCCCAGTACAGCTCGAGCTAGCTCGGTTAGTAAGTAGTTTATTATATGGCTTTTTAATTACCTTTTGCTTTGTTTTTGCAAGCCCGTAATCTGCCCGTGGGCAATACGGGAGAATAATGCCCTACAATTCAGTCACAATTAGCCAATCAGGGCGCGCATTATATCGGTTACAAACACGAGCCATATAATAAATAGTTATAAGATTGGTGGCAATGCCCCTAGTGTTTTGCATCTCGTCTGCATCGGCAATTTACTCATACATGTACATTGACAGTTGACCAATAACATCACGAATAAGTTGAACAATGACATTTACGGCCAGAGTTTTTGTAGTATCTACTGACGTTACATAAATCACTTGACTCTGCAGATGACTTCCGCTCAGGTTGTCGAAACGTCGGTCAATTTCTTCTCAAGCAGTCTTTCTCAGGACTACATTCACCCTGGCAATTGTACTTTACTTAATTATGATATGATTCCTTGGTCTCAAACCATTCCCGACATTAGTAATTCATGCATGCCCCTGAAGTGTGGCCTCTAAAGTGTTTTGCATCTCTGCTTCTTTAGTTATTCTCTCTTCTCACCTTACATTATCCAGGACGAAAACAAAAGAGCTCTCATTAGCCTCTTTTTTTTTGTCCATCAGCAATAATTGTACATTGCATCATTGTCAGCTTGATCTCAGGAGACTGCCCCCCCCCCCCCCTGCCCACCTTTTTCAGAGTAAGAAAGTTATTAAGCACCCCCCCCCCCCTTCCCATTCTTCATAATCAAATCAATAAATGATGGGCTGTATGGGCGTTATTAATTAATCACGAAAATATCACATCCTGGTTGCTGCAAATGAATAAAAATGTTGCAAATAACTGGTACAAAGGTATAATAAATCACTCAAATCTCCATATTAGACAGTCATTGCCCTTAGTACAAAAGAGAAAGTATGGAACCATAAGTCTAGTCTGTTTCTTTTTTTTCTGCTACCAGTTACTGGCGGTAATGCGTTTCGTTACATTAAATAAGCCCCCCCTCCCCCTCTATCACGTGCACGTCCCCCCTCAAATGTGCTTGAAATAAAAAATCCCTTGTGGGTTTAACAGAGGATTTACGGTAGTTGCAAACCACCAATAGAACTGTCATTCTTAGGAAGCAAAGGTTCAAGGGGACATAGTTTTTGCGGAAACATGTGTTTTTGCAGAGACACTAGTACTCTTCGGGGGCACACGGCTAATAACAGGACGTAACAAGTCGATCAAAGTCGATCATCGAAAACGTAGTCGATAAGTCGATAACACTGGATATTTGTCGATAATTGTCAATCGACAAGTTTAATTTGTCGATAAAAGTCGATAATCACAAGATTTTCAACTGAATATCGATTTTATCGACAAAAATGCTGACACATTTTTTAATCGCCCACGAAAATGTAAACAGATCCGTATGGCAATAAAGTTGAATAAAAAACTGTAAATCAATAAATAAATGTACATCGGTAAAATAAAGTCTTGGCATAGCCAATCCTGCTTCATTAAACTGTGCTTGGCAACTGTAGCCTCGTCTCCCGCCATAAACCTTTTTTTTTTTGTATTTCCGATACTTGTCGATTGAAATCGATCAAAGTCGATAATCACAAAAAATTGTGTGATCGACTTTTATCGACATCCGATATTTGTCGATTGATTAGTATCGAATTTGATCGACAACGATTGACTTTTATCGACTATCGAAATTATCGACTTGTAACGTCCTGCTAATAATGATACAAGGCTGCAATCAAACAAGAATCTGAGTTGAAAGTTATCTTCATACCCAGAATTCCTAACTCATAAGAGAGTCTTCTCTTTGCAGCCTTTTTAACTCCAATGTTCTGATACTCTTCCAACTCTTCGTCATTGTGTAGCGGATGACTGCAACAAGTGTTAGTGATGTAACCTGGAAAAGTTATTTTCTTATCCGATCTCTGCTGCATTAGTAATTCTCCCTTTTTATTGAAGAGAAAAACACTGAAAGCTCGATGAAGCATTCCGTGTTCGACAATATTCCTTTTTAAGTGACAATCTCGTTTCGTCTCGTAACCTTTTACTGCATCACTTTCGTCGACCATAATGAGTAACTCCTCCAATAATTTTTCTTGCGTGCTGTCAATTTCCATGGATTGCTGTCCCATAGAGTAGAATTTCCTTGATGGAAGAACACAGGAATGACGCAAAAGGGTGAATGCTCGTGTTAACATTCCTTTTCCCAGCAACATTTTGAAGAACGTTTGTCTGAAACTGAAATCTTCAGAAGTGCTTAGGCACGGTTTCTAAGCAAATTTGACAAAAAAGTCCTTTCCGGGTGGGGATGGAAATCACTTGAATGAAACGAGATGAAAAATAAATACAAAACTTAATCAATTAATCAATTGATTGATTGAACAACTGATACAAAAACGTAACAGGAAGATGATTATTTGAGATATTTATGATAAATCGACTCACTTCATTCATATAGGCAGTTGTTGCAATCGATTTTCTTCCCTGGCCCTCCCATAAGGGGAAATCGGTTGTGCAATATGGCAGTCATGCTGGACGAAGAAGTGTTCCCTCCGCTAAATTTACTGCTAAAGGTGAGGAACTTTCATGATAGGTTGTCTGAAGGAAAATAACTTATCTCGGTCGCAATTATCACTTCTGCTACCTTCCCAAAAGAACTTAAGCTTTAATTTAAGCTTAAGACTTATATTCCATACTTACTGACAAATTTGAATTATCTCTTAGGCCCAATCTAAAGATTTTGTGCGAACTCTTTTCCATGAGGCGTTTCGGTATAGAAATAGCACAGGTACGGAATAATCTGTTCTAATTCTGTTTGAAGGGACCAGAAATATATAGGGAAGATATCTGTTTACAAACATTACCTTTAATGTTATTCAAATTTGCCAACCACAGGAACAAAAGATCAGACCAATGAGGCTCTGATCTGATTGGCACGTTAAAGACAAAAGGTGACGTCAAAGATAAATTCCCTATAGGTCGGGGTATGGGTATATGTAGCTAGGGGGAAGCTGGTGCCACAATTGGTCCAGGGGCAAGTAATAGGGGAGTACTTCTTCCACCTCTGAGGAGGTTAGAGGTACACATCTTTTAGCACATGCCTTTTCATTTCGTGCTTTTTGTTTCATAAAAAACGAAATTATTTACCTGCAGTTTTATATGTGGAGAGGGGAACTTATTACTGATATGATACAAATACCAAGGGACACTGAAAAACGCACACTGCAAACTGTGCAGGCCGTCTGTAAAATGAAAATTCGGTTAGCCTGAATTAGGCCTAAATAACATTCAGTTAGCCTAATTAGGCCTAAATAACATTCACGTTAGCCTGTTTACGGTTAGCCCTCAATAATAGTGAAGGTAACGCCATATTTTACCCCGGGTCTGCACGGGCTGCACAGTTGGCAGTCTGCGTTTTGGCGTGACCGAAAATCCAAGGACTAAGACTCATGCCCTTGAAGTCACCTGTTTCTCAACTGTATGAGAGCTTGAGGACCCCCAAACCTTTACAAGTGACTAAAAAACATGTAACTGTAAAGCAAAGAAAAATATTATTGATTAAAAGTTGAATTGATTGATTGATTGATTGATTGATTTACCACAACATCCAAAAACCTTAAAGCCACTGACAAGATTTGAACATGTATGTATTGTTGTTTTACTTATTTTTGTAAATATTATTGTATAATTTTTTATTTCACTTGCAGCAGTTCATGATTTTTTGTTTCATGGAAAAATTAGGTGACTCCTTTCTCTTGTAGTCCCAATATCTGTACTTCAGACTGTTGCAGATTCTCTAGATGTGGGACTTGATGAGGCACAACAGGTTTGTGTTAGGTTAAAAAGTTTCCAATCTGCAGTAACATCTGAGTGTTTTAGAGAAATGCTTTTGACAATTTTTTAATAATTATTGAAAGGATTTGTTCGATACTGAAGCAAGAATATTGTATCATTCTATAAGGGTTATTATCAAATAGTGACTTCCAAGCCACTGAGCCATGGGCTGGTTTGATTTGTATAATCATGAGGATGATGATGATGATGATGATGATGATGATAATAATCACTTATTTAAGTCTCAAGGTTATTTAGTAGAGCGCAAGTGCTCCTCAGATTATCTTAATAGCTTTTGTTTCCTCTCTAGCGTAAAGGTTTGTTACGGTATTTTTACTTTTTTCCTATTGATATATACATAAAAACACAGCAAAAAAATAATTACGTGAATGTCCACACACACATGACTAATTTTAATCATGACCATTTGAGAGGTGCATGTATCTCCAATCCGATTTATATTAGGACTGTTTTAAATTTACATGTTTAACATCAATGCCTTTTACTTTCTTATGTCAAGTTGTTAGACAGTATTGTTTCCGTGGTATGTGCTGCATTGTTTGAATGTCTTACAGAGCCTAAAGCCATCTATGTATTGTTTCCAGGTAATATATACATGTAAAATTAGATAGAAGAATGATATAATTGTAGAAACTTTTATATGAAACCAAATCCATCATGGAATTGTTTGACACTGTTTGTCCATTATAAGTAGTAGAAAATACCATGTGCACAAGTGAATAGTCCTTTTTGCTCCCTCTAATTGGTTAGATTGGAGATGATTACCAGTAGATAAAAATTATTCATCCCAGAGTCAGTAAAAAGTGATGGATCTTCAGTACACATCAGTGAATATTATTAAATAATAAATTATTGAAAAAAATGCTTGTGATGTCATTAGCAACAACAACCAACAACCATTCATTTATTTGCCAAATTAGAACAATTAAGTATGAGTTTGCATTTTCTGGGTTGAAGCACATGCACAACTAATAGAGTAGATAGAGTGGTTTTCAATTGAGTGTCGAAAGTAATTAGTAATTAGTGGTTTATGATTACTTCACTCAGTGATTGGTTCAAAGTTCTCCTGCCATTTTTTCAACCAATCAGAAGTGAAACCAAAACCAATTGTGGCTTGCGCGAAGCTTGCGCGTGCACATTTTCCCGCGCTTTGTGTCGGCTACGTGTAATTACTTCGAGTTTTGATTGGTTTACTGGATTGTCTCCGTCCTTTTTGATTGGCCAAAGTAATTACTTTGGTTTTGGTTTTATGACACTCATTTGAAAACCGCTCTAAGAAGATATATAATGAAATAAATTAATCTAATTAATCTAAAGGAAGTACATTTAGGGGAAAAAAAGTAATCAATTAAGAAAATTGAAGAAAAAGCAAGTGCTGGCTACCAGCAAATGATTCCACCATGAAAAATGCAACTTTTTGTCTGTGATTTCTAGGACGTGGAGCAAACTGCTGTTTCTCAATTTAAGACTCAAAAACCTTTCGCACCCCATGAGTAATTTACCAGTATAAAAATTGCATCAGCTTGTTTTGATACATGTAAGGTTGTCTTTTATTATGTTTTCGAGTTAACAAAAAGGCAAAATGATCCTGGTGTTTGACGACTGAAAACCTCTCCATTAGTAACATACACAAAAAAGGTCCAGAAAGTTGGAGGTCTTTCGAGAAGTGGGCCCCTGAGCCCAAAAAAGATATAGCACTTGACGTGTCTTCAATATTTTTTTCTCACATGCAAAACTTCAGATACTTGACTGCATCACTCAAAAGCACCCTAAAAGACAGAGAAGAGGCCGATTTATCATCATTACTGTTACTGGATGGACAATATTGATTTCATTAAATAAATCCAACAATAGAAAATTTAACACCAAATTGCACCTTTTTTTTTTAACCAAATGGCCATCAAGAATAACCCAGGGGATAAATTGAGCTCATCATGAAAAAATGTTAATTCATGATTATCAGTGTTGTGTGAACTCATTGAACCAAAGTTTTTGGTCAAAAAGTGATGCAGACTGATGTTGATGGTGTGTTAAAAGAGATGAATTAAATGCATTTATTGTTGCATTTTTTCTTCAGAAAACTTCCATAAGAACCTTAGAGAACTTCTCTCCAAGATTATAGCTGAGAATATGTAAGTCAAAGAAGTATAGAACATAATATTAATTTTCGCCTCTAATGATGGATAAAATGTTAAAATAGCGTAGTGCATTTTCCTGGTTTTTTTCCTCCAGACTGTTTGTAGCAACTCCAAACAATTAGAACATATTGTAATTTCCTTAGATGAGAATGTGAGTTACAATGTAAGTAAATCAAAGAGGTTTCTACATTGTTCCTTTTAATGGATGACAGTCGATAGCCAGGAGTATTTTTCTTTCTTTTAGCTCCAAACAATATTTACAAAAGCTTCTCATCTTTAACTACTTTGCCCCTTAGGAGGTGTATGGTTAGCAATAACCAGACTACTTGGGAGTTGGCAGCATGTCTCGGTAGTTTTCTCTTTGACCGGATAATGCTGGCAGATGCTCTAGATTTAAATTATTCTCTGATCGATTACTGGATTGGTTTGTTACAGTCCCAAATTCAACAGATTCCCAGCAGTCCACTGGTTGGTTTTTTATTTTTTTTCTTCAGAAAGTGACTTGCCTCTTAGTATCGGCCTTCACATGACAAACTTAAGTTGGCAAAGTCACGTTTGCCAATCATTCACATCTCAAATACGAGCTTACCAACATGAAAAAGTTGGCGAGAATGAAGACAAGTTCTATTTGTCGCCAACAGTTTGCAAAGATCTTTGACAACTGTTGTTGTGTCTTTCCCCCACGCCAACTTGAGTTTGCCAACTTGAGTTTGCCAACACGAGTTTGCCAACTTTAGTTTGTCGTGTGAAGGCTGCTTTAGTGCTATGACAGGCAGTTCAGGAGTAAGTGTGTACTCTGTCTCCACTCAAAAACTATTTCCCCTTTAACTTAATTGTTGTCCTTTCTGTCATGTTAACAGGCCTCTTTGGAGAACAAATGCTATAAATGAACAAGGTGCAGTAAAAAAATACCCTTGTATTCAATACACTGTCAAGTTACACGAAAAAGGAGCCACGTTGATTTTTGATATGGCTTATAGCTTTCAGGGAGGGTATTATAAATACATGTAGCTTTCAACCATACAAGTGTCTTACAATAAACAAAATGACTGAATGAATTTTATCAAAATTTTATTTTACTCCTACCAACAATCAGGAACAGTCCAAACCCCCCACGTGACATCACTGTCCCTTTTTTTCATAGTCTCCCTTCCAAAGCTGATTGATTTTGATTGGAGAGTGGATGTTAAAACATCATCTAATGCAATCAGCAGAATGTCTATGCCCACATGCATCATGCAGTTACAGGTCAGTGAGGTTTATGGTAACGCATCCGATGACATCGTTAGCTTGCGTGCCGTCCTGTAGAAACGAAACTGTTCCTTGCATTTCTGTACTGAAACTCTGGGGTTTTGACTTGTGAACATCGTTTAAAAGTACAAATTCTTATTTGTTCGATAAGCGTATTCTATTCAAGTTTCCGTTTCTTTGACGTTAGGCATTTTGGTTCGAACAACTCGCCTTGTGAAAAGATAAAAACAAACTTCAGAAACGGCGGGAAACTTTACCGCACGCGCACAAACGTCGTCTTTACTGCGAATATCGTAAATTCTATTAGCGAGCTTACGCAATAGGACGGCTGGAAGACTCAGGACGGCAGACTGACGAAAAAATGTCGCGTAAGATTGAGAATGTACAGTCTCGCGCGACATTTTTTCGCCATTCTGCCGTCCTGAGTCTTCCAGCCGTCCTGTTGCGTAAGCTCGCTTACGTTTTCTACAGGACGGCGACGCGAGACTATTACGTGACCCAACGGCGCCGTCGATTCGTAAGTTCCCTAATGCGTCGACTAACGCGTCGGCTAACGCGTTGGTAGACATTCGACAGTGAACTCAAAAAAATTTACATATTGAAGTTGAAGGCTGTTATAGTCGAAACGTTTCTGACAATTAATTTCGTTAAAATCATCATTAAAATCATTATTATGATATTACAAAGTGTTAACACTTTGTTTACGCTCTAAAATGGAGGGATTTCCTCTTTACAGAAATGAAAAGCCTTCTCCAAGTTCACCTCCACCTCCTTTTCACTGGAAGTAGAAGTTTCTTTCTTGACCCAAAAGCCAAGTCTCCAAACATTTTAATTCAGAACTCGCTTTCAAAAATTGTCTTCGGATTTGTGAATTTTGTCACGAAAAATTTAGACTCGGAGTTGTGGAGGGAATGCAGCTCCCTTCCCCCCCCCCCCCTTATCTCCACCCCCACCCCCACCACCACAGGTGTCAAGAATTAGTTTCTTCTGTTTGCGATACGCCTTACGTGGCGGTTTTTTTTTCTATCGTTGTGTTCAAGGTTCAAGAAAACGCTGCAGAACAGAACGCTATGCCAGCTGTTCGACGGCTGAACGTGGAGCTAACGAAGGAGAAACTTGACACGATGTTAGATGGATTAGGAAAAATACGGGATCAACTCTCCTCTGTGTCAAAATAATTTGACACTTGAATGTATACATTAAGTGTAACAAAGGTTTTTATTGCCAAGGAGAATGTGTCATAAAATTATGGAATTAGCATCAGAGAGCGAGAGTTGAAGTTAGAACAGTCAAATTTGTTGCCGCCCGAGTTGTGTTCATTTCTTGAATCCAAAACAGGACTGCATTGTTAAGGGCCTACTGACGTGTTTTTTGGGGTGCGTTGCTAAGGATGTAATGGTTAAGTAATCTGAGAGAATTTGGCATTATTTTGGTCAGTTTCTACTTTTTGTAAACCAATGACCCTTAATATGACGTCAAAATGCCACGCCCATGGTCACGTGACCAATAAAAGAAAATACGTGCTGCACTATTTGGGTATTTAATCATAGGTTTCATAATTTGTATTCGTTTTTGCATCCAGCCAAGCATGGTTTTCTTTATATTTTCAAAAATGTTCTTTTTAGAGAGAGAAACGATACTGAAATACCCATTTTCAAAAAAAAAATGATTTGAAAAAATCCATGCTTACCTATATTCTGCATTTGGAGGTGAAACGTGTCATATTAAAAAAAGTTAATTCAATTTAAAGACCGCCGGAAATTTAGCTTTTTCTCCTGGCGACTAGATTTTGAGAACTGGTCGCCAGCTGGCAAATCGCGTTTTGTCTGGTAACCCAGGATAAACAGTAGACAGCGTCTGTTTTGAATCTTTATGCTATGAAATCATTCGGAACTCGTAGCAACAGCACGAATCGCCTTTCTTTTCCCACTAAAATAGTGTCTAAATACTACAAGAAAATCGTTTTTACACACTGTTAATTAATAGCACAAAATGTACTTCTATACTTCGCTTACCGCGTTTACTAGGCGCCATATTGTTTCAATGAACGAAATGATATATAAAATGAATCATGACTTCATGGGATCGTGGGCGCACTTAAACATCATGTGCTTCTTGCCGGTTACGTGTGTTTTTGTGGCCGGAAGACGAAGATTCGCCCAGAAGGTTAATTGAAAATTTAAATCCATCGTCAGTTTTGAATGCTGAAAACGTAGATTACCGAAGGACCTCATCGGAATTAGCTTGGTATTGATAATATATTGATAATGAACCTAGACATCGCATAATGAGTTTGAAATTTGTATGGAACCTTCAAAAAGCAACCTGTACCCCTAACGCAAAGAAGGTTGGAGAACATTGAACTTTTTGTCCAATTTCTTAGACAGGCGATCTTTCAATTTTGACGATTTTGCCTCAATGGTAGAGCAATTGTGATTCAGGTCAAGAGGTTACAAGGTTTCCTGAAGGTTGGAGAACATGTCCCCTCTGTTAGAAAAGTGACACCTGCAAAATTGGCTACACAAGGTGATTAATAAATGGAGATAAATATCGGTAGAAAAGTACTTTAAGGAAACAAATTCCTCTGATTCTAGAGGCTACTGAAACCGTTCGAGGCGCTTCATTTATTTTATCACGGTCGGAGACTGGTACGAGCATTGTGGTTGTGTGGGGGCCTAGGCCGAGCAATAGACCATTTCCGAGTTCATGTCTGCCTCCTCCTCAAAGCGAGTCTAAGTACGAAGTTTTTGTTATGAAAATTAGTTTTTATTCATATGTAAAGTAGAACTAATTACCATTACAAAAACTTCGCACTTAGACTTGCTTTGAAGAGGAGGCAGACATGAACTCGGAAATGGCCTATTGTAGTAATGCGTTTACTCGCGATAAAAGTAGGAGAATAAGAAACTACGTTTTGAAGAGGTGAAAAGAAAGATGATAGAGGACCCATGTTTGCCTTGCTTTGGAAAACACGGACTTAAAACGTTGTGTGCTTCGCTCCCCTTCAAATAACCGTAAAGAACACCATCACCAAACCAAAGACAAAAGTCGAAAACAACAGCGGCTTTGAAGGTCTTTCTCTTGTTTTTTTTTTCTTGCTATTTAATAATTATGACTTTCCTTGCATGCAAAGTAACATTTAAAATCATGTTCTTACGTAAGTCAATAAGGAATTTGGCGACCAAATTTTTCCCACTAGCCGCCAGCTGGCACCCGAGCAAAAAAGTTAATTTCAAGCCCTGTCATTGGTGATGGCAAATTGCTTTTTGTCTTGACGACCCCGCTTCTGAGCTTCAACATCTTTGAAGGAGGCCTGGTGTTTCTCTCTCTGAAGGCTTGGTGACTTTGTTTGGCGCCTTTTGCGTCTTGAAATGTGATCTTGTTCAAAAGCCTTTTCCAAGTACATGATGAGATCATCAACGTCCTCGAAAGACCTTGACGCACTTGTGCTGGTGGCAGGTTTTGGAGAGTATTCGAAGATATCCCAAACGATGCTGCTTGCCGAAAAGGATGTTGAAGCTGGAGTGGTCTCGTCCGGGTACCATTCCCAATTGTCTTTGCTGCTCGGGCTCGATTTCAAACTGCTGCTACTGCCAAGTGTGTGAGTGACCCAGCTCCAGTCCAAGCTGGAGCTCGATGTTGAAGTCCTCTCACCCCAGTACCATTCCCAAATGTCTTTGATGCTCGATGTTGAGGTCCTCTCGCGCCAATCCAAGCTGGTGCTGGAAGAAAAGGATGTTGAAGCCGAAGTAGTCTCGCCCCAGTACCATTCCCAATTCTCTTCGCTGCTCGTGGTCGATTCTAAACTGCTGCTACTGCTAATGCTACTAGTGGACGCGCTCCACTCTAAACTTGCGCTCGATGTTGAGGTCCTCTCGCGCCATTTGCTACTGCTGCGAGACTCGCGCCAGTCCAAGCTAATGCTGGATGTCGAGAGGCTCTCGCTCCAGTCCCAACTTCTGGTTAGGGAAGGTGTCGAGGTGTGTTCGGTTTGATGGAACATTTCCAAAGAAGAACTTGATGAAATAGCTTCTGAAATGCAGATCGCAAAATACACATCAGGCCCTAGTTTTTCAAAGACCAGATTACTTTTATCCAGACTCAGTATAAAATATACTCCACTTTAAACGTTGTCCGAAGTTTTTGGACACGTTTTTACTTAGATGTGCGTTTACTGTGTGCAAGAATATCACTGGTTAAAAAAGGAAAAATACACGTGCTGCACGTGCAGAACGAATTTCCGTGCATTTCTTTGCCGTACTCCACAAAACAACAACGTGAAATCACCAAATTTTAGGTTTTGGCGACAATGTGAGCATACAACAATGAACCATTTATTTCCTATTTTTACTTCAAAACCGTTTGCATCCATCCAGTTACAGGATGGTTCGCCCGTATTGTTTACTAAGTGAACAAGATGGAATAATCGCGAAATACTAGCGATAGCGCTAAGTTATATATTTTGGAAAAACGTTGCCGATGCCGTTATCATTGCTTAAACTCCCTACTAATATCTTTGCACAGATTGAAGTTGTCCGATAGAGATTTATTCGGCCTTTTTAACTACTTGGCCGCGGTCCAGTGGTTAGGGCATTGGGTTTGTATGCGGTTTGTATGCGGTTGACCCGGGTTCAAATCCCGTTCTAGCATCTGTTTTGGAT
>NC_090890.1:32320216-32325216 GCF_036669925.1 Montipora capricornis | reverse complement strand
AACAAGTTGCAAATTTGCGACTTCTCCAGATATTTTAGTCGCAAAGGGAAAAAATTCAGTCGCAAACGCGACTGTATTGGTCGCAATTTCAAGCTCTCTTAAACATTAGAACATATTTAGGACAAATTAATTGTTGTTGATTTAATGTTCTTCAGTTGGATTAGAATATGCTGAGGCCCGTTCCAAACGCAGATCCAGTCATGTGCCTAATCTAGCTCAATAAAGTTCGGCTTAAGAGCGACTTCGCAGCAACTGCTGATTCATACGTCGTCCTCGTAGGTCGGACCAAACTAACGATAAGGTAAGGGCTTGGATAAGGGCATAACTTCTAAGCTTGAGAAGCTTATAAATTGTATTAATTTATGCGTTTCGTTCGGCGCGTGACCCGTAAGAATTGTCGAACTTAACGTTGTTTGCCGCTCTTAACCTAAATCAAATTTATTCAAACGCCTCTCTTCTACCGTGCTTAACTCAACAGTTGGGTTCGGTTAATGACTGGAGCGGTGTTTGGAAGGGGCCGCCTAAGTCTCATAAGTCGCCCATACCGATATCAATGAATGGGTCTGTATCAACATTGCATTCAGTCACCCTAGATGCTGTCCCAAAATTGCTTAGCCATCCCTGCATCAGTTGTCGGTTCAACGTGATATTTGTCTCCACTTAGCTCCGAATAAAACTTTCTCTGGGCAGTCTCCAACAAACTATTCTGTAGCCTTGGCAGTAATTCCTTGTTTGAGATCTTCGGACACATGTCTAAGATCATTTTCAGATATCTTGTACTTCCTGAAAATTATTATTATTATTATTATTATTATTATTATTATTATTATTATTATTATTAGACATTGACTTTGACATCGAGAGAGGACATGCAAATATTCGTTGAAAACATTGAGGACGATATTTTATTTCTTACTTTTTATCATTTTCCGTGGTAGATTTCCATACTTGAAGTTAATATCTTACATCTTGTTATCATATTCATTTTTTTTGCGATATCAATGTTGATTCTGAGGGATTGAAATTTTCATGCAATAAAAACAGTAATGTTTTTACGGTTGTACTATAAGTAACATTGGAGGAAAATATTTTCTACCTCTTTATTGAAACAAGTCAATAGTTTTTTTTTAGCTGATAAAAATACTTGTGTAATTTTATGTGAGTTTCTTAATAAAGTTATTATTAAATTTAAAAAAATATATATTATTATTATTATAGCCCAGGACCAAAGGTTTCTTACAGTTTTTTCCTTATTCTACAGCTCTAATACTTTTCTCAAAATCCTTGCTGTTCCTAGTAACGTAGTTTTCTGGAGTAATGAAATACCAATTTTGACATCCAACTTTCCCAGCCACTTGTCCAAGTTTTTTGTTACACTTCCCAATGATCCTACAACAATTGGTATCACCAGCACAGTTCTCATGCTCCACATTCTTGCAATTTCTCTTTTAAGGTCTTGATACTTCTCAACTTTCTCATTCTCCTTCTCACCAATTCTTTTATCCGTTGGTACGGCAATATCAATAATAGTGTACTTTCTCTCGTGTTTATTTTCAACTACAATGTCCGATCTTATGGCTTCAATGACATTATCACACTGTATGTTCACCTCCCACAATAGTTTAACCTCATCGTTTTCACTTACACTGTCAGGTGCGTGTTCGTACCACTTATCCTTGTTTTCCAGATGATATTTCTCACACAACTGCTTTTGCAACATTGTCATGTCTCTGCTTATATTCCCTTTGGGCCCGCTTTTTACCCTAACAGATAATCTGGTTTACAATCTCACCTTTCTCGCCACAAAGCCTACGTAATGGGGATTCCATCGTTTTGTCAATACGGTATTTTACATAGTTGGTCCTAAGAGCTTGTTCTTGACCCGTACATTAAGTGCTTCCGTTTGGATCTTCAATAATGGATTATTATTATCATTATTATTGTTATTATCATCATCATTATTATTATTATTGTTATTAGGGGAGCAGGGCTTGCGCAGTGGTGATAGCGGGTTCAATTCTCAGACTCGGCGTCATATGTGGGTTGTCTTAGATGGTTCTCTACTCCGCGCCAAGGAGCTTTTCTCCGGGTACTCCGGTTTTCCCTTCTGTTAAAAGAACATGTTTGATTTGCGTTGATTTTTTTTTTGATTTTTGTTACAGTGTCCCCAGTTGGTGCCTTAGCGCTAGAAGACCAGACACACAATTCACCACTTTCCTCCATTAGGGTTCGGATTCATCGCTTTCCCTGTTCACTTACATTTAGTTAACTCTGCTGGTTGTCCTCCTTCTCATTGGTCCTCAACTCTCCTTCTAAGTAGTCAAATCACGTATTGCCGACACAAAGCGCGGGAAAATGTGCACGCGCGAGCCACGATTGCTTTTGGTTTCACTTCTGATTGGTTGAAAAAGTGGCGCGATAACTTTGAAGCAATCACTGAGTGAAGTAATGCAAAGCCAAAGCAATTCGCTAATAACGTTCGACACTCAATTCAAACTCGCTCTATTGTTCCAAACAAAGATACCCATTTCTTAAATTGCTTTTATCCAGGTAGCTTTTACGAACGCCAAAAGAGTGCTTCGTTACCATGACCCGACTCCAATTCACTCTTACGAGGTGCCACCTCTCAATTGGGATAAACATCAGAGGGCTCTTGGTACGGAGGTTCTGACAGATGTCCTACTCCTGGCAAGATGTGATTCGTTTTTACACACTGAATCAAGTGTAGCAGCTTTAGCGAGTTATTTTAATCCAAATATGAAAATTCATTTCCTGGGGGATGCAATGGGAACTTGTGAGGTGAGAACGTTAGTAATCCTTTGCATAATACCAATTTTTCCCTTTCACGATTGAATAAGGGTCGAGTTTCATAAAGGGAGAGAGGAGGGAAAGAGAGGGGAGGGGAGGGTGGAGTTACTTGTTTTCTCACCATATCCTGATTTGCTCCCCGTGCTGTCCATGCCCACCCCTTCCTCACCTAAGCAATAAAAACACTTACGTCCTTAATGTCGCGATCAAATACAGACTTAAATTGGAAGTTGATATCAAGCGTGCCTGGATCAATGTAGAAACGCTTCATCAAGAAAAATACATAAAAACCTGAATAACAACGTCTTTGTTTTTTTCAAATTTAAGTTGCTTGGACATGCAATCATACAACAAAAGAAAAAAAAAAACAGGGAGCGTATGGTCTGAAAGACGAATACATTCTCGGTATCGGTTCCACAACTACGCTGGGAATGAGCATGTTAGGTTTTTTCAAGCTCCACTGATTGCTGTCTTCACGTGCAAGCGCCCGGCCAGCAGAGGCTGCAAGCTGTAAAATATCCTTGGTAAAACATACGTGGCAAAAAAGGAGTAAGGGGCCTGTATCCGAGAAATGACTGTTTGAATTCGCTTATTTAGGGAGGAGTTTGGCAATGAACACAAATAAATCACAAATAAGCAATTTCCACTTTAAAAACTGTATCCATGAAGTTTTTTTCGTTGCAATGCAGGGTCGAGATAGTTCGTATGAGGCATCCCACGTGATGGCTGAAGAGGACCATAAGGAGGAGGAGGAGAATGATCGGCAGGACTTCAAAGAAAGAAATGAATGTTTGCAGAGGAATGGCCCTCATAGCGCATGCCCAAACGTTTCAAGAGGGAAATTCGTTAATCTTACGATGGCCAAAGAATTCGCTCGCTGGTAAACTTGGGGAGGTTGCGCATCAATTAATAAATAATGTATTTTTTCGAAAGAACCACCTTATTGTATTACATTCTGTATCATATCAAAATCCGCCGCTCTTAATTTTTGCCGCGGCAGCAGTGGCGCCTATAAGAAATAAAAATGAAGTGAAAAATTGTTCTTTAGGAGAATAAAATTCAGATGCTGTTATAGAGAAAGTTTTTCCCTACTATAGAGGACGCAAGGATGACTCAAGCTTCTTGGTTGGAAATTATTTAAAGTGTTAGTATGATCAAAAGATCACTACCTTTTTTTCTTCAGATTTTGAAAGTGAGTTTGCTTAACACCTGCAATTTTGAGCTTTGATTTTTATCCAAAGGCTGTTTACTTTGAGTGTAAATTTTGGATTTCACGGTCCACCATTACTTACGTTGAAAACTTACCGACTGGACCTCAGAGGGTTGGAGCTAGGTAAAAAAGACGTCATTCACTCAATAGTTTAAATTTCAGCGTGCAAACGCAGTTTATTATGTATGCAAGACACGAGTTAAACAATCTGAAAGCCCGCAACTCCCGTGTTGCATATTAATTCAGTCGCGTTCAAACGCATTGCATTCTTCAACTAGTGAGTCTTTGACGTCATTTTCTCCTTGACCCAGCTCTCTCAAGATTTTAAAGTTAGTATAAAATGTCGGACCAATAAATAGGAAAATTCCGGTTAAAATAGGAGGTTTTCACGTGACGTCATCGCCGCCATGTTGGTTGACGAAAATAATACATCTCTCATTAGCTTCTTTTGTTTGTTCACCAGAAGTCGTACATTTCTCTATTGTTATTGGTGTCCCTAGAGGTTGGTTGAAAACGTCCTATAAACAAGTGTCTTTTTGAAATTTAGGCTTAAAACTTTACGTCCCTTAGTGTTTAGTTAACATAGTTTTTTTTTAAATCACAAGAAAAAAGATTTAATTTTTTGATCATAGTACACTTTAACTAAACACCTTTTTGATCGATTTGAAAGGGGTCTTTTCTGAGGTTTTTAACTCCGCCCTTTAGTTTAGGTTACTAATAGCCCTCGATGATAATCACATGTAATCAGCTGAAAATTGAAAACTCAAGAAGCCGGAGAAATGTCCTGGAGTCCGGAAGAGATCGAACAGAGCATTTCGTGCTTCTCAAGTTGCCTCGCTCATGCCCAAAACAATTCTGGTTAATTCTGCCATTCCATGATAAGAGAAGACTCCCGATTCTCATTTCATAGTTTTTTCATAAGTGTCGCGCCACCCAGTCCTATCAACAAAATATCGCATCGATTGAATTTTTTTAATTCTCT
>NC_090890.1:32275216-32315216 GCF_036669925.1 Montipora capricornis | reverse complement strand
AAAAGAAAGTTGTTAATCGTCTTTTAATCGAAATGATATTTTCAAGAGATCAAATGCAGCTCGTGAGGAAGCAAGTTTAGGTGCCAACCTTGCAAAGGCTCAGTCATCCAATGTTATCTTTCTAAAATTTAATTGACAGTGACAATTTTTAACAAGCTGAACCTCAAAAGAAGAAATTAGGATAGACTAAATGAATATGTAGGGTTCCTTTGTCACTGATACCACTGATGGCCAGAAATACAGTTAAAGAAACAATTTAGTGATGTCTTGTGTGGAGACAAGTGATTTGGAAGATGAAGAGGTAGCATGCAGAACATTATCTACGTATATCCTTCATTTCTGTGTCATTTCCTGGATTTCTGTCGTTTTGTCTCTTTGCGATATACCTAAATACACCTCTTCTGTAAAAATAAAGAGAAAAATGAAAAAAGCATAAATGTTTTCAAACAACTCCATTCAATCGCATCGCATCAGTTCGAACAGGGACAGGAAGCTCAAGCGAGAGACAATTTTCACCGGAAGTGAACATTTCGCATGCCAGGACAGCAGTCTGCCAGATTAGAGAGCTTTCGATTCTAGGACGAGAATGACTACGAGTACGAGATTTTCTCATAGAACAATCATAAGCACGCGCAAACCAGCGTCATTTTGGCGGGAAAAACGTGATGCTGTCGTCATTTTAGTACGAGTTTTGCAAAAATGTCGTCGTGTCAAAACAAGTCAACAACACGGTAACAGTTTTGGCATTTTTCGATCAACAGAAAGGGTCAGTTATAAACCTTATTAAGTCTTTTCGCTAAAAATTTGCAGTCAACTTTCGTACTCGTTCTCGTCCTCGTCCTAGAATCTAAAGGTCCCTCAGGCTTTTGTTAATTAAACCAGTGGCCTCTAACAATGAAGAGATATTTAGCAGACGCTAAAGGGTTAGGGTTAGGGTCAAGAGCTCACTTCAAGTTACTGTTCGAGGCTCAAAAACTTCTCGTCCTTATATTTTTACTTTTTCATGTACATTTAGATCTTTCTTGTTTAAAAAAAGGGAAGTGTCTGCAGGGTTTCGGAATTTGGGTCGCAGGGTTCAGTGCAGTCACACACTGAAGTCACAAAGCGGAGTCGTAGAGGCAACTAGGATCAGGCCTACCTATCATATCCGGGTCTGGGACACTAACGGGCCGCTGTCTTTTTGTTTAAGGGTCTCCACAAACGAGGCGTGATGTTATCGATGACCTTTTTTGTTCAGTGTCGATGACAAAAAGTATCGACGATGAAATCGAACTGTCGACTTCAAATAGCGAAAAATCAAGCCTTTGACTGAACAGAGTGATTTCCTTTCCAAAGGGAAAACTACTTTGGTTGACGATGACAAAGGCGGTTTATTATCGAGAGCTCCCTTCTTCCGTCTGCGAGCAAGTGGCTACTTCAAATGTTTAAGTCAATATATGAAGATGTAAACATGCGCATTGCAATTAAGCTCCCAGGCTTCCGAAAAACACATACAGGTCATCGACAACGAAACGCAATTTCTAACACCAACAGTTGTCGATGTAACAAATCGGAAGTGCTTCAGCGTTGTCTGTACTCTTATCAACAGCGATATTCGTCATCACAGTGGTCACGAGGCGGGCGTACAGCAGCTGCGCCTCGTGAGAGCACAACACAAATATCGCTGTCGATAAGAGTGCAGAATTTCACGAAATGTTTCCTCGGAGCGCAAACTAAGAAATGTTTGCTGAGGAAGCAAAATGTTTTTGAACAAACTCAGAAACGTTTTTGCTCACGCAACAAAGTTTCTGCAACATGGATTCCTCGTTTTGGGCGCAACGTTGATAATTTTTTCGATGACGTGAGAATGTTAGCGACAAAGACAAAATATGCGCAACTTTCGAATCAACAAGTTCTCTGTCTTTGGTTGACCTTTGAGTTTGTAACGCAAGGGAGTTATCAAATTTCCCGCAAAAGATATATTTTAACCAATCAAGCTACATAGAATATAAACTTTGACCAAACACACAAAAAGAACATTGTAGGGAGATCAGACATGATGTTTGTATCTGCCAAATGAATTTAGGAATTCCAGCACAGCAAAGTCTCGTAATTTAGCAGATTTACTGTCTTGAGTTTCGGTTGAGATTCATTCCACTAAGCATGATCAACTATTATCAAAACCAACGGTAGATCCCGAACGCATAACTTTCCTTGTAGTATTTTCCGCCTACAGTGTTACCCAGACCAGTGGCACGAAATAACAATAATTTCGACATAAAGTCTGCTTCCGCATTTCAATCCACTCATCACCTTACACAGCAATGTGAAATGTAAACAAGGGCTGACAGAAACTGCTCTCTTTGAGCTGGCAAATATTTTCTTGAAAAAGTCATATCAAATGCAAATTGCTTAACATGATTTGATATGTTTGCAGGGGCACTCACCGAAAATATAGTTCAAAACCACTTAGACGTAGCCAGGCGCGTAGCGTGGTCATTTTTTCAAGTACGCACAAGTACATATGATCTAGAAACCTAAGGAAACTGAGCGAAAAAAATTGCGTTCTTTATTTCTTGTCGAAATAGTTGTGTGAATACAAGCAAAGAACAAAGCGTCTTGCCCTTATTTTGAGCAAACTTGGTGCAAACAAAACATTGTTTTGGTTGTGCTAGCGTGACTGGAATTGTCAAGAACGTTCTCGGAACCTCGCTCCTTTGTGACGAACGTTCTTGAAACGTCGCTCCTTTGTAACCTCGCCTTCTTGTTGCACGCTGGCCAAACAACACTGCATTGTTAGTGCAAAAAGAAAGGTACAATGCAAAACTAAGTTAAAACATGGTATAGCTTTTGTTTTAGGTTTTAGAATTTAATCAAAGTGGTGCTTTCATCACGAAATCTTGGTTGCGTACAAGTAAAATGTTAAAGATAGAAACAATTGCTAAAACTTTCAAAATTTTCTGGTCACTTCAAGTACGCACGTGCGTATTTGCGTATAGGACGCTACGCGCCTGATAGCATTGTTAAACGTATTTTAGTAAGGAGTTAAATGGAGCAGTGTCACCGGTGGCACATGCGTGATACCGTGCCAAAATTTTTGAAAAAGTTCGATGTTCCTGAGCTACCTTTAGACTAAATCATATTTTATTCACGTTCTTGGTTGTATATGGCTTGGACAAGGACTAATTTCCAAGAATGTAAAATTTTGAATCAAAATGAAGATAAGAAACATGAGGTGCTAAAACAATTAATGCCATTCAATATCACAAGGGCACCGAACGAGAATATAGTTCAAAACCACTTAAACATAGCATTGTTAAACATATTTTAGTATTTAACCGGTAGATATAGGCATATTTTTATCCCCTATAAATTTTTCGTCTGTTTGGATTTACTAGCTGAATGTGTAGTGATCCGAAAATTATAGGGATCAAAACTTACCTTTCCGAAAATTTCAGCCAGAAAAAAAGGTTCCGAAAATTATAGGTGACCTTTTAAGGGCAAAAATCCGTTAAAAATGGGCAATTATACCATGTTTTAGATGTTCGAAAATCCTAGGACAGGCAGGCAAGTTAGGAATTTTACAACAAATGTTCCGAAAATTCTAGATCTCAAATCGTCTTCCGAACAGATATTTTTCGAAATTTGTCATTGGGTGCCCCTGATATCACTTAGGAGTCGCCGATCTCACAACTACTGAGGAGTTTAGGAGAGAGGGGAGTTAAGAGGTCGGTCGCCTGTTGTTCTTTTCAGTTCCAAGAAAAATCTCCATATGGTTCCTAGTTCGAAAAATTAATTTTGAACTCGTTTCCTACGTTTTGTTACCTAAAAAGGTCACGAATCCTTGTATCCTTCTTTCTTGTTTTCTATTGTTCCTATTTGCTCCTTTCCAAGTCCCAGTGGATAGGTGACATGTTGTCACGCATATATTTTTTTTTGACACTCTTCAATCACATGTCGGCGTCGCAAGACTACACGAGGTGACGTTGGCGAAGGTATAACCCGCTTTGACTCATCTGTTCAGACTTCGTTTAGGGGCAACTCTCAAAGCCGTAAAAAGGAAACAAACTCCGTACAACTGAGTGCATCATTCACCGAGCGAGTCTTTACGAATCCACGTCAAAATGGTCAACGATTCTTCGGACACTTTTGACGATCTTAAGGACAAAGTTACAGCAATTGGTGGTAATCTCAACCAATTTTTTTTGTTGGTGATGGGCTGCCTTATTTTCTGTAAGTATAAACCTTCCTTGTTGTGTTTAATCGACCTAGACCCGGCAAAGATCTAATTAACTGCATATTCTGAAAATGGTGGCAGTATTTCGTACGGTTATTTGCATAATCCATATAGTTTACGTGGCACCTGAAAGAAATTATCACGCGAAGATGCTTGCGTGCAGGTTTTCCTATTTAGTAATTCGATCTCTGGTAAACTGTTGCATAGTTTACGAAATTAGACAGGTTAGCGTTGAACGCGCATACCATTGACCATACTATTGACGCAGATTGCTAAATGTTGATCTGTTGGTACAGGCTCCAGTCAAGGCCTATACATATATTTAAGCTACTTCTCAGCTGATTTCTGTCCTGATATGCAGTTTTTTGCGACATAAAAAAGCTGAACAGTCAAACCCTGCGTCTTCAAAATCGATTAATTGATTAATTAAGAATTTCTATTTAGTTCTTGTCTCATGAAACTCGTCATTTAGCTCAGGAGGAAATAATTCGTCGCATTTCAACCCCTGTTTTCCATTGCTTAGTGCGTAATTTCGCGTCTCGTGGCAGTGTATCGTTCTCCAATTTAATTCTTCTGTTGTTCACTCAAGAACCTTCTTCCGGTATCGACAACATGTTGAGACTGCACTGAAACTTGCAAGTTTCCGTAGGTTATAAAAACAAGAAATTTCAATTGGGTTCCGTCGTTCGTATTTGAATTTTAAAATAAACACCATCTCTGTAAACTATAGAGAAAAGTTCCCTCTTGATTCAAACTATTTGTTTTTTAATTAATCTATTTTTATATTCATCAGACAACTCAGATATTGAGACGAATTCATGTTACGCCGGCTATGACTGGATTTCAGAGCCGGTATCTCGGTATTTTTATGGCACACCTTGTTTGCTCCCTGCTTTAATGTGTAGCATCCGTTATTGTAAACTGGACAAAAAACATTATGTATTCAAAGGAATTATTGGTTCCCTAGAAACGGCTGGCCATACTTTTCGGTGAAATTTCTTAACTCGAAATAAGTTTATATTTATGGTGGAAACAAATGAACAAAATATCAGAAGAGTGAGAGACGTGAGCACGTATCATTAATCTACCTCCGATATCGGTGAGACTAACAAGGCAAGCAATTAATTATGACCTAGAATAACACCGGAAAACAACAGTTGTGTGTGCAATGTTATCTCCCATACCCAGTCCCCAGTTGTCTGTCAAAGGCCGTGGACTAAACACTCCACGTTAGCCATTGTTTTCATACACGCCTTTACTTAGACGTGCCTTGTGTGCACACACGTGAGCAAATACTCAAATATTTGCATGTATTGAAAGGTCTTGAAACTGTCCGGTAATGACCTGCTTCACCGGGGGATAAAGTTATTCGGCCTTCGAAGAACTGGCCCAGGTTATCAGTCGGGCAACGGTTGGCAACGCACTACTAGCTTATGTAAACCATTGTTAATATAAACATGAGGAAATGGCGCTTTTGACGTTTTAAGTGATCAGTGTAGAGTCGACGGTAGTCTTCGCTTCTTACTTAAGTGTTAACTGTGTGGCTCGTGACCAATGAGAAGATAGGTAAATGAATTGTTGTAAAAGCTATCATCATAAAAGACATCCGGGTTCCAAACATGACGCTTGTCTTAAGACTTGTGTTGCCAATTGGCCATAATTTAAAGAATTGTTTTACGGCAGTTTCTTTTATCCAGCAATCAAAGTTTGCCAAGGTGAAAATCCCCGCTTTCCAATACGCTGTCTTTTGAATACTGTACAAAACAACTTGAAGAGGCTACGGGTCGCCTACACTTTGGCGAAGGATTTTTAGCCGATTTGCCTTTTAACTTCACAATATTTCAGTGTTTTTTTGTTACATTATCTTTTCAATATCCAGTTCAATTTCGAAGTCCAAAGTCGACATTCTGTGACCCATTTCGATGGTAAAACTGTTGTTAACGGCGTTGATTCCAATTAAAACCGGTCCCATGGGCATTCTTGCCCCCAGAGTCCGCTTTGGCTTTGGCCAGAGTCCGTGTTCTTGGTGCTCGGACCAAAAGAAAAGCGGACCTTGAGGAAGAGAATGTCCCATGAGCAAAGAAATCTTACATGTGCATAGGAAAATCGCGACCCGAAAAAAAAACAGGCCGAATCCTATCCTATCCTATTCTATCCTATCCTAGGCGGGAAAACAGTGGTTCAGAGCATTGGCGTTTTGGTGCTGTAACGAAAAGTCAAGCGTCCAATCGTGGCGTTTTGTCGTTATTTTGAATTTTAAAAAAAGTCGGTGAATAAGAAAACGTACCAGCTTGTCGTGCGGTAGAAAAACGAGGAACAGTTTGCTTCGCCCTTTAAAGCCCCGTTTATATGAAAAAAGTTGTCCCCGGTAGAAGGGTCACCCGCCTTGCCGAGCCAACTTCTCACAACTCCTCTCTCCGCTACTGGATTTCTTTTTTTTTTTTTTAATCACTCACACCGGCAAGGCTGTTGCCTAACAGGAGCCCGGTAGCCTGGGGCTCCCAAAGAATAGCTCTGGGCTCCTTAATTTTTCACAACAACACCTTTCACTTCATATGTTGGGCTCCTAAGTTTGCAGCGCTTAGCTCTGAGGGCCCCTTTAAAATTTTCTTAGGCAGCAGCCTTGCACACCGGTCACTGTTGACTTAGATTTTGCTTCTTTGATAGCAATTTAAGCAACAATGTCCGTTTTAAAGATAAAACACGGACTTCAATTTCCGTGAAGTTGTCCCGGCTGACCGAGCCAAAGTGTTTATATGGAGAAAAGTTGGCCCGGCTAGGAGGGTGACCCTACCATCGCAAAAGGGTGACCCGGCTAGGCGGGTCACCCTTCTAGCCGAGCCAACTTTTTGTTTCTCATGTAAACGGTTCGCCAAGTTTTGTAAGGAAATGTATGAAAAGTTGGCTCGCCCAGGGTAGCTCGGGTAGGCGGGTGACCCTTCTACCCGGGACAACTTTTCTTCATATAAACGGGGCCTAACTCTCATCCCAAACTGAATTCGAAGAAATCACAGGTCAGGCTAGACGAGGTGTTTGTTTTAAAAACAAGGTGATCGTGAAACTAAAATTTACTGATATAAGATGAAAAAAGGGGAACAACGATCTCAAGTAGATTTGCAAAACATAGCTCTCCAAATATTACAACGTATGTATCATTGGAGGTCCTTGCTTTCGCCGATATCATTCAATGAAGCAGATGCACTTTACTGTTTTCGTTTGCTTGCGAAGGAGCAATATATTCAACCTAGTTTGCTGCGATCACAGCTTTGTTTCAACTCAGTTAAGAGGCAGACATTGTTAGAAAACATAGATGCTTCGTTTCAGGTGTTAGGTTCGCTCTTTATATTTTAATTAGACAACTTTTCACAAGACGATTGTCAACTACTGCTTGTTTAGACCCTCCTATAGCTCAATGGCAGAGTAATTGCAAGGGAATTGGTAACCGGACTGAACTTCGTGGGTTCGACTCATGTCGAGAACACTTGGGATTTTCCGAGTATCCCAGAGTAGTTTACGGAAAAAAAATACATCCCTCCTTGTTGCAGGCATAGTTAATAGAAGGGAATGGTTATGAAAACCAACAAATTTCTTTGTTGTATGTTTTTGTTCTCTTTTTTGGCCTTGACCGTGCACAAAACACAATAATTGTTTACTCCGTACTGAGGAACTAACCAATAAAAACTTGTTGATTACGTAATTCATGCATATTGTATGAGCGCAAAACAAAACATTGTGCACGGTCGTGAACTTTTGGCATCTTTGTTTGCTCCTTTGATGTTTATATGCCGAGTTTCAAAACCAGCCCCCTCTATTAACTACGTTGCAGAGAATACAGTATATAAAAGTTATATATTGAAAATGAGGATACATGGTCATCACAGTTAAGGAAGTTTGCCCGAGTGATCTGAAAACGACCTCTCATACCGCAGTTGCAATATATGACTCATAAATTCTCTCCACTTGAAGATACTTTCCCCTCTCACGCGATATCATGAAAAGGATGGTTATCGCAGTTGACCAGCTGCCAGATGGCTTGATATAGCTAAGTGGTTAAAACAATTTGCTGCACAATAGCCCGGGCTTAGTTCCTGTTCCGTTCAATTTGGCTTGATGGGTTTTCAGGCCTTTTAGTAAACAACAACTTGGGCTATGTTTTGGTAATAAAGCCGACTTCTTGCAAACTATGTAACTTCAGTTTGGAACGAAGCGTTGTTTGTACTGAAATAGTAGAATTCATATGTTAACCCAGGTGAATGAGTTGGGGTAAACCTATATCGAAGGCGTTGATCGAGGATCGAGCACACGCGTTTATAGGACAGCGGTCGAAGAGGTAGCACGTCTTGTGAGCTACATGTTTTGCCAATACGGAAACAAAGCTGAACATTCATTAAGGCTAACCTTCGGCCTAAAAACTCTTGTTTAGGTCTAATTTAGGTCTATAAACTTTTGTTTTAGGTTTAATTAGGCCTAAGGTTAGCTTCAATAAATGTTTAGGCTTGTTTCCGTATTGGTAAAACATGTAGTTTACAAGACGTGCTACACTCTTCGACCGCTGTCCCATAAACGCATGTGCTCGATCCTCGATCAAAGCCATAGCTTCACCCAAATGAGTCGAAGAGCTCTATTAATCGATGCTGACTCGGGAATGTTCGGAAAAATTCGAGTGCGCCTTTGCACAGGTGTGGAACCTACGACCTTCCGATTACGAGTTCGGATGCTCAACCACTGAGCTATAGAAGACTTCGGGCCATTAAACTATCGTCCGATGTGAGGGAATCCGGATTGAATCCAGCAAATGTGAGGCTTTGGAATCCGGAATCCATTGTATGAAATCCAGAATCCACAAATTTCGATGGAATCCAGGATCCATTTCGGTGCAACCCGTGAGTGCACGACCCAGGATCCGGGATCCGGAATCTACGGGCTCCGGAATCCGAGGGCCTCCTGGATTCCTTTACATAGGGCAAAAAATAGGTTCAAGCGGTGTTGTATTCACACATTCATGTCTCAGATAATGGAATTACCTCGTGGAAAGCCCGGTTGCAAACACAACTTGATTATATGGCATAGATTATTTTCATTGTTGTCATACAAAAAAACAAAGGGATAGTGGAAAAATGCGATATTTCTCCGTACGTCAACAATTTGCACGCTAACAGTGAACGTATTAGCTTTACAGGAGACAAGTGTTGTTGTCCTATTTACATCACAATTTACAAACACAATGTGTCACCATGGTAACACCCTGTCAAAATACACGATTTCTTCACAGTTGTGTTTATTGGAAAGAGAATGAAATTAAATGGCTTTGTAAATACAAAAGATGCGAGCCGCCAAAGGGCCAATGGTTAATTAACCTGCGATCTAAAAACTTCTGAAATCCAAGTTTTTAATTTGTTTAGAGGTTGTTTCATCCGTTTTAAACTGGCCTAAGGGTCACGTATATAGCAGTCATCGTTTTACAAACGTGGCAAACTGTTTTTTTTTTTATTTTTTTAGATTCTCTTATTTTGTTTGTTTTGAAGATAAAAGGATATTAAAGATACGAAATAAATTTCAATGGTGATTAAACAGCAAGCTTCAAGTTTCCCTTAGAGAGCTCAAAGATCAATGGGAACATTTCCCATGTAAACTGTTATTTTGAGTCTATCATTTTAAAGTGGCATTCGCTTGGATATGCGCGATCACAAATGAAGGAAAGCGGCTTTCATGTTTTGATTTTTGTTGTCTTTTATTTTGTTTTTGATCGGTCAAATGACTGCGATTCTTTTACAACAGTGAAATGCTTTACGCAAAAGTCAACCTGCAATGTGGATGCGAAGGGCTTGCCCGGAAAAACACTTCCGCCACTTATTAAGTACAGTGGGTTTCCGAAACGAAAAAGCAAACTTGAAAAGCTGTCCTTTCACCTCTTTGCCCTGAAGAAGCATTCCTATTACGCAAGGGAAGAACGTCAAGCTGCTTTTGATAATAGAGCTTCTTGCAAGCAAAAGTTCTACATCTCTGCATTCTAAAATCCGACTATTTTTAGATACAGGCTTTCCAATAATAAAATAATAAACCTTTGGTCAATCCGCCTGGGGAGACAAGAACTTTTACCTTTTATTTAATTTTAGGCTTTTGTTTTTAGGAATCAAAGTTTGTGTGCAAATCATGTAATAACGCATTTCATTTTACGCTTGACTTGAAAACACAACTAGATCACGTGAATCAGGCATAAGTATATTTCCTGCTCGCATCGCACACAATCTCATTTTCACGAGGGTGAAAAAGGCCGAACTTCGGCAAGTCACTTTTGGATTTGTTCTCGCGGTTTTAAAGCAGAAGAGAAAAGAAATGGAAGGACAAATGTCTAACTCAAGTCAAGTCAGCTACAAGGACTTTGAAGAGCTTAAAGGCTCCGTCTCCGTTGTAACCAGCAACCTGGATCAGTTTTTCTTGATAGTTATGGGCTGCCTAATATTTTGTAAGTATGATATGCTTCGTACTCTTATCATTTCAGTTAGCTTTCACAAATTCGACAAAACTTTTCGCAAGACACAACGTACAATTTTTAAAATCATTCATTGGGTCGCGAATGGTAAATGCGAGACTGCGAGACGGCGAAACCAGCGTTTTTCTTTGCGAGCCCGAGACATTTTGACTTGCTGTATTGCCAAACTTCACGATATCCCGTGTTCCCCAGTTTATACGAGCAAGATAAATTTACAATATTTGTCCATTACAGTTAGTTTTAACTGACTGCAGTGCTGCTTTTTTTTTTAATAGTACAAGTAGTAGTTTTCGCCTCAGTGATAATTTTCCTTCAGTTTCACTCAAGCTATCGTTGCAAGCGCCTGGCATCGAAGCTGTTAAATAAAATCGTCCAAAACGGGCGGTATACGTCAGCATTCAAGGACATGCAAGTTGCCGCAAAACTCCCTCAGATCTTGTTTTTCTTAAACGTCTGTTTTTTTCCAGTTATGCAATCACTTTTGGTTGAATTCTTTGATTGCGTTCCATAACTTGGTTCCTTTGTTCGTAATTTGTTGCTGCTCATGCCGCACAAGAGAGAAAGTAAACTCCAGTTTTAATTCGTTTCGGTGGCTTTATTTTCACGATCGGGTCGTTTTTGAGAAAAAAATCATAAAACAAGCAACTTGTTTTTAGGATAAACCAAGGAGGTTCTGCCGGGCCGGCTTTGTAGGAATGTAATTTGTGGTTGCGATGGCAACCATTGCCAAAGTCCGGTCAGGGCTTGTTGTTTTCATTAACATGGCCTAGTTCTCAAGGTCATGGAATCATTGAGCGGAAAGTGTTTGCTGTTTGAAATTTTAAAAAAGGGTTATATGTTTTGTTAACCAAAGAGCAAACTAGATTCAGTCGCGTCTTTGCTTAGTAAATTCCCCAATATGTCTTGAGACTTCAAAGTCATAAAGGTAAATGACGTGTTTTACTTTTCAATAGCCACATTAGAATGGGTACCCAGCACTCGTAAGAGACGCCTTTACGGTTTGTTGCGGTTGATTTTTGAGTACACCTCCAGGCTAACTGGTTAAATAATATTCGTGGCTTCGCTTTACAGTATCTGTTTTGCTTTACGACCAAATATCCGACGTCATTAAGCGTTCAAATGAACTTCTCAAAATTAACGGCTTTTTGTGTTCATCTAGAAACTTCTCCGGTCAACAAATCAGGATGGTTATATTGGACGGATAAATGTCCGTCATTGCCGGCTTATGTGTCATTGCTTGTCATTGAAAACGGGTTTAAGTTAAAACAATAGTTAAGCGGTGGCGTTGACACGTTAGTTTTACTACGCCGGTCTTAGCTTTTTGGATTCCCAACATCTCATGCCCCCAGAATTTGAGATGTGATCAGCCTTTCCTGTAAAACGTCTCACATTGAAAATTATGATTTGAGTTCAAAGGAATTTTTGCCGAATTAAGCATCTTTTTTTTTTAAATAGTTTCACTGGTATTGGTTTGATATTCGTCTTTCCGTTGACGTGCTGTTCTAATAAGTTATTTTGGCAGGTTTGATTTGAATTTTTTCGCTTTTCTTAATCAGGGAGTCCTAAGTTGCCCGAAAAAAACATTTTCATCATTCAATAACGTCAACGAGCTAATTCAATTAGGTTGTTGCATTGTTGGTCACCGTTAAAACAACATTGAACAATTCTTTTAGTTTTCAGTAACTTTGAGGCAAGAGGCAGTTTCTCGCGCTAACATAATAGCTTTCAAGCTATTGCAAAAGAACAAAGTTCGCTTCAGTTTTCCAAAATATAAGCTTTGCGACATCGCGAGATCAACGTTGCGTGCTTGCGTATCTCTCAACTGCGCGTACAAACCACCTTCTTAGGTGAATTAATTGTTGAAATATTGTTATCCAAGACTCGAAGCAAACCAAAATGGTCAGGGAAAGTTTAGAAAATAAGTCTGTTAAGGGTCAGATGTAAAGCGGCTTGTAGTCTTGTCAAGGTTACGTAAATGTACCATAGGAATTAAGTGCGCGGCTTTCGTGATACTGAAAGAGTATTCAATGTGTTCAATCATATGTTTTGCGCGTGCTAAATCCAAGATTGTTTTTTTTTCCAATGGGTGAATGATTTATTGTAACGAGTTGGTCAGGATTCCCCTATGCAGTCGGCATTTGGTGTAAATATAAAAAACGGCGGGTTACTCAACTAAGTTTTGGATCGCCGCTAAACCAATTGAAAGTGGCGAACGATATTCGATAGTATCCATCCAGAGGGGAGAACTTTTTTGTCTTCAAGTATTTTGTCGGGGCTCGAATCGTGCCTCGCACTTCGATTTACAGGCTTACATCGTCTTGCAACCTGTGTCTTTCGTTAAGACTGACGAAAAAACGCTTTGGTGGCCTTAAAGCCTCTCTTTTACAAGTTCGGCAGTTTAGTTGTGCTATAAATATTTTGCTTGAAAGAAAACCGAAAACCGTGCTCGCTAAGTGATCTGAAACATGTAGATTTCTTGACGGATCTCTCCTCGAAGGGCTCAGTTGGCAATCCTTGCGAACTAAGGCAACTTGACAATGTTATCCGCGTTTGTGATCGTGAAAACAGTGTCCGGTATGATTGATGATCATAAAGCAAATTGGAAGGACAATGATTGAAAAGATAATAAGTAGCCTTCCTCTTACCTTCATAATCTCTTGCCTGCGTAGCAAGCGTTCCTCTCCCATACGATTTTCCGCAAACTGGCCGCAATTTTCGCGCGGCCAGTTGGGAGCTCTTCTTTCGAAGAGGAAAGCTTGCTACGCAGCCTAAAAAGATAATGGTTGAGGACCAGTTTTAGCTAAAACTGTGGGCCCCATAATTATGTTAGGCACAAAATATGACTCCTTGCACACTTTTCCGCCCGTTTCCTAACTGCAAATCCGCTCTCGTAGGTGCGGTTTTACGTAATGTAAAAAAATGTTTTAGTCTCTTATGTAGGTATATATACATGCAGGTTCCTTGTGTTGTATTGTAAAACATCACTAACGAAGTGTGGATTAGTCACACGAAACGCGACAACTCTTAGAGTTCGCAGACGTGCTGCTCACTAGTTCAATCTTAGTAAATTTAACAAAAAATTAAAAAGTAAAAATTTTTAAAACTCCGGTTAAATGAGTGGCTTATGAGGGGAATTGTAGCCCGCTTCTAAAAGCTCAAAGTCCAAAATGCTAAGGGAAAGTTTACTTCGACAAAAAAACCAGTCACTTCGGGTTCAAAGCATACAATTTAGTGTTCGTTGAGAAACTTGTTGTCAGGTTGGATTTAGAGAAATCGTTGTATTGAAGCTATATTGCTCTCATCTGTGAGACCATCTTTGTGCAAGGTTCACAAATTTTACTGGGCAGTCATTGAAAGTTTTAGCATCCCTGTTATTTACAACAAAAATCCTGAATATCCCTTATGAGAATTTCTTACCTCTAATGCCAATTTTAAGTGAACGTTTTAGCATTTAGAGTACATAAAATTGCAGACTTAAATATCCCGGCATTCCTTCGGTAGTTTGAACTTCAGCGTCAGTCTAGTACTGTATCCGGCCCAATAAGTACAAAGAGACTTAAGTTAAAAAGAAGTGGCCTGAAGACGGTAAAACTCGATTTTGGTCTTCAAAACTTGGGCGAATAAGATCTCCATTGGAGTGGACGACAACAGCTCCGTAATTGGCCGTTAAACGGCCGTTATCCTATGCTTGTGGGAGGTGCAGTTTCGTTAAAAGAATATCAGTCATGTAACACTTCAGGTTCAAACATACAATATTACAGCTTGATTTCGTCCAATTCTTAGACCATCTTGCAACGCTAAGAACTGAAGTACACGTTATTTGTGTCTTGTATTCTTTTAAAAGATAATGCTCAGGAGCTTGCTATCAGGTTGCGAATTTGCACAGAGACAAATGCCGATTCATACCACACACGTTAATCTGAAGTGTTAATCCCGTGACGTAAAAGCGTTAGGATATCGCGGTATAATGCTTAAGTGCCAATAACAAAATCGATGTTATCACTTAAAGTGTAGAGAAGTCTTAACTTGATTTCAAAGATCTCCAAGATTTGTATTCCAGCCAGGTTTGGCAAATCTCGCACTGATCGCTTATTAATTTATATTTTCAACTGAAAATTTTGTAGTCTTTGCTAAGTATTTACCAGAAATTTGCTAATAAAGGCATTGCACCATACCGTATTGATTGAACTTGTTCAACCTGAATATCTTCGCAAGTTAACGGTTTTTCGTTTCAAAATTCGGCGAAATATTAGGTATAAAAAACTTGTGAAAAATGTATTCGCCTTGCAGGAGCGCTAATAAGCTCATGGGCTCTTTTTAAAATTCCGCGTTGCAAAGGGATGATCTGTTAGTTCGGATACAAATTTTTCAAGATAACTCATTATGCAGCGTACTTGTATCGTCCAGTGCTGAACGATTAATAATGATTCATTTATCGAGTAATAATAAAAGAAAATTGTAAACGAAGATTCGTACACTTGGATATAAAACAAAAACAGTTTGTTACAGCGATGTTAAGCAGGATTATTTACGAACTAAAAAAACACCCTGCAAAATAAACCGAAAAGAGATTTGTTTAATGAGAGAAATTGAAAGAGTTGAATGTATTTCGGAGGCAGATGTTTTCGATGTTCCAGTAAATGTACATCGGTAATTTGCATACATTGAGTGTTTGTTAGCAACTGTAACTTCCTTTTTTTCAATTACTTATTGTCTTTCCGAAAATTAGCTGGAATTTTGTGATGCTCTGTCGTTTACTGAAAGAGTATTAAAAATTAACAACTTATGTCGTTCAAAATGGGAACTGTCAATTTTGGCGACAAATGCGGGGACTGAAGTTTGTTGGGTGTACTCCCTGTACTGAAAATAAGGAAGGCAGCAACGCCTTGAAAAAAAAAAAAGAAGTTGCGATCTGCCATCAAATGTTACGCGTGCCACAACTTGTTAATGTAGGGAAGATCGAGGTACAGTAAGGGCCCCCTTCATCCGCACCCAACCATGTAGTATTAACGCTGCTGGGGCGAAGATGAAAAATTACCTCTCAGTCAATGGCCAAAACATGGTGACGGGACAAAGGTCGCACAAACTCGTGATGGTGTTCAGGATGCAGATAAAAAAGGCAAGCAAACAAACAATCAGCGACTTTTCAGAAAGTCTTCGATAACTAGTTTGAAGATCGCTGCTCAGTTCCCGCCCAGAGGCACGCAATAAAGAACTGAACCAAAAAGGCAAAGCTTGAAGACCTTGATCTCGAGCACTTTTGTCAGTAGAACACATCGTTCAGCGTAACTTCGTGGCGATTGAATGTTTTTATTGTTAAGAAACTCTAAAGAAGCAGTTCCTTTGCGTGAAAAGAACCTCTGTCCATGGTTATCACATGCACAGCATGAAATCAATGAAATGTTGTTACTTGTAGCCCTTCAAATTTTTGACTCTATTTTTAATTAAAGTATTAGTTAAAATGAGTCATGGGGTTTTCTCTGGTTTCACTTGTAAAGCACGCGATACCGTTTCGATATAAAAAAGATCCTTCCTTATTGACCTTTTTTTGGGGCTAACAAACCTTTTTTTTGGGGGGGGGGGGGAGGGGGAGGTTATGAAGTTCTCAGCATTTTACATATTCTTTCAAACATTCTTTAAGGACAAGTTGCTGAAGCTAGGCAATAAGTTAAGGAAGTGATTACACCTACAAGGGGATCGTCAAGTTTCTCTGCTAATGTTTTATATTAGACCACATATTATTACTTACTGTTTGAAGTGAGCAAACGGCGATGCATCCAGACTTTCCAAACAATTCCTTCTCATTTGAATTCATCTAATAAAACTTGGCCAAATGATCAACTGAATGAAAGCTTTTTCTACCTGTTTTCCACTATATTATCATTTTTTCGCAGTCAAAGTCTATATGTAAAGCAGTTGTTATGACGTGTAGTCAGCCTGACATCACGTGTAAAAACAATATATGACGGTTTTTGAGTCGTATATCAACACGTGTACAACTCTTTGCGCAGAGAATTGCAAAAGCCGGCTAAGAACAGGTTGTCGCTTTTTTGTCTACCGCGTTTAATTTTTGGCCGCATCAGTAAAACAATTTTCTCCAAACGTTTCCGAAACTTCCTGGTGCAAGAAACAAGACAGTGGAAGACAATGGCCAATGTGTCGCTTACCGATTCTTTGGAAGTTATCACCGCCAACCTTGATCAAGCTTTTTTAATATTCATGGGCTGCCTTATATTTTGTAAGTGCTAGTTTTGGTAATGTTAGAATTTTGTATACAAATTCAAACTTTAATTCACCGATTTTCAGTAGTTGACCGTCATAAAGCAAACTCATTCACTTTTTACACTGACCTAATAATGGTTGCCCAAATATTATCACTATTATTTGAAATGATTCTTGTTACTTGTGGTCAAGTCCGTTTGTTTTGGTACTTTGTCTGCACGCACCTAGTAATGACCACAATTTCTACTGAAATGTATTTTAAAATGTCTTAAGTCATCGTCTTTACGGATTATTTAATGACTGAAAATGCGGAAAAGATTTCTTATTTTATTTTCTGATTTTCTTGTTTGACAATAATATTTGTTTCTCAGTTCACAGTACAGTACATCTTTCGACCACGATCCGAAGTCATGGATACGTCAAAACTTGTAATCATTTGCAGAAGTGTTTCGTTCATTGTCGATCATGTTTTTTTAACCTGTCATTTGTTCGTGCAGGCATTCTTCATTTCCAGTTCCACCTCACGTTCGCTCTTGCTATCGATATCCACACTATATCACAAGATCATTTTACAAAGAGCGGATATATGCAAAGGCCAGATGTGTCAGAACGTACAGTCGATTTCAAATTAGGGTGTTCACGTTGTTGGAAATTTTCCATACAAAAATTGACTATTTGAGGAGGTTTGTGTGAGGTTCAGCTGGTTGGCTGAAGATGGTGTAAAGTACATTTATTCATTTAGGTTGATTTTGAGATCACAAAGCCTTGTTTTCCCTTATTTTGTCACAAATTTCTTCCCACGCGAGTCAATTTTGGGGTTTGTGCCCCTAAAGTAACCTGTTTACTGTTGGCTTTCATCTGTTTGTCATGGTTGCTTTTCTTTCTTGAAATGCGTGTCTTTTTAACTGACACAGGCAAAAAGGGAATTAACTTTGCAGAGAGCTTAAGCATTCGTAATTGATTAGCTTGACACGGAAGCTTCCGATTCGCATTCCAGGAAAACATCCGGAGAGAAGAAAAACATCATGATGTAAACCATACGCATTTCCTGACCAATCAGAAATAAGCTTACTTTATTCGTATAATGACACTCCAAACCTCGGTTTTTCAAAGGGTGGAGAATAATGTCAGCGTTATCTTCATGACGATGCAATTGACGTTTTTGAAAAAAACTCCGTAGTCATGAAGCATTGCTTGATTTCCCAATCGTTGTGCTAAAGGTCTTGAAGATAAGGTAAACGCGCGAATCGCTGGACGTTGGTGTTCAAGAGGTGATTTCGCACGCGAAAACGATAATTCATTGCGAGTCGAGTAACTCCGGTCTAAGATCTCGTCAACAATAGCCCGCTTTCGATATATTAAAATTTAGTGCTAAACAAAAGGAATCATCTCAGGCTCTGGGGAATAAACTCTTACAAATCCTTATATTTATTCCCGAGAGCCTCGAGATGATGCCTTTTTGTTTAGGATTGAATTTTAATAGGTGCCGTTACACACACCAAGGTAAATGCTCATACCGTGTTAACCAGCGGTCACACGTTCCGAAGATTACCGAAGATTACCGCAGAAGTCTCACGCATTTCATTGGCGGGAAATTAATCATAACTTCATCAGCATCGTGATTGGCTCTTGTACCTCGGGGATCAAAACACCCTTCCAACTTACCACGTTAAATGTCATGGTCGCTTCGTCTGATCTTTTTGACGTATCCATGGAAATTTACCACAGGAAGTTTACCTTGAGAAATGTCGGTCACACGCACTAAATGCAGTTTCTCGTGGTAAAAGGGTCATTTCAACGCGGTAAAAGTGCCCCTTGTAACCACACCTAATATATCGAAGTTGGTCTATTGATTTCTGTTCTAAAAAGCTTTCTTAAAATTAATGGTGAAAATTGGCCGAAATGTCGCAAATGGTGTTACTGGCTATTCGCGTCTCAAACTGTTGCAAACAGTCGTTGAAAAATCAAAGCTAAAGCTCAGCATGATCAGAAACCGAATCATAGTCTTCGTTGTTTTCAAAATGTCATGGTTTCATTTTTCATTTAAAATCCTCCCCGATTTGCCCCACGTAGGTGTTCACAGCCTTTGCACTTGGCCAAATGGTCCGAGCAGCTTTTATTGATGACTTTGGGAGCGTCGTTAGCTTTTCGATTAGCACGGTATCTGGAACGTCAGTACTTTAGAAAAGCCATTAGGGCACTTAAGAATGTTTAAGAGGTACCTACTCGACTTCCCATTGCATATTAAAGAACCATTTTTCAACCCGGCTTTAACTTTTGCCGCCTTGTCACTTGGAAATTTATATTTAAGAAAATCGGTGCGGGTTCAGGTTTACTTACCATTTTTTTTCTATAAGAGATTGGTGCAAGCGTCTTAAACTACAAACACTTAGGAAGACATTACTTTCCTTTCAGCTGAAACTATCAATTCAAATGCATGCAGTGACGTACGTTTATTTCGACTCAAAAACGCGCATTCCAGCAGTGCAACTGTCAAATCATCCAAAGTTAATGCAACTGCGTCAATTAGTGGGATATAAAATGTTTTATCTTTGAGTTTAAGAACAATTTAGTTTCAAAATAAAACGATTTTGCGTCGATCAAACAAGTATAAGTTTTGTCCGGTAATGCAATTTAGTGAGACCTGTTTGCCCCTTTGTTTAATAAAGCAGTTTTAGGGTTCCACATTTCTGCGAGTTTCTTGCAGATGCTTTTGAGACTGCTGGGAAACCAAATCTTTCACAACAAAATCGATGAACTAAGCAAAAAAAATTCAGTTTTGCGTGACATTAGCGAAGTAATCCACTGATCTTAATTACTCACGTGATCATTCCCCGTTTTAATTAGCTGTGATGTCATTTTGGAGCTAAGAAACGACAACGGCTACGGCTACGGCAACGAAAACGCCGTCAATTAATACTCTCATACATTAAAAGAGATAAAAATGATCATGTGGCACTCATTTTTGTTTATTGCACTCCCGGACTCGACGAAACAACTGCGTGAAAACGCACAACCACAATGCGGTTTTTCGAGGGTGATTTGATCATTCTCTATATTTACTTCAAAACCGTCCGTGCAAAACCAGGAGGACACTTCGCCCATACTGTACATACAACATGAACAAGATCAAGCAATCGCTTAGTACTTAATATACCGCAGAGTTTTATTTTGGAGGGAGGTTTCGTCTCCGTGCTTACCCTACCGGAATTCCCTGGAAATTCCAGTTCGAAAATTCGTTTGAATAGATGGTTTTCACGTGACGTCATCGCCACCTTATTGGTGGACGAAAACAAAAGATCTCTCATTAGCGTCTTTTGTTCGTCCACCAGAAGTCGTACGTTTCTCTATTGTTATTGGTGTCTCTAGAGATTGTTTGAAAACTTCCTATAGATTTTGTACTCTATCTATTCACCTGCACCATAGTTAAAAGAGGGGAATGGTTTGGAAGCTCGGCAAACATCAAAGAAGCAAATAAAGATGCCAAAGTTTAGGTTGGAAAGTCCACGACCGTGCACAATCTTTTGTTTTGCGCTCATACACTATGCATGAATTACGTAACCAACACGTTTCTATGGGTTAGTTCCTCAGTACGGAGTAAACAACAATTGTGTTTTTTGCACGGTCAAGGCCAAAAAAGAGAACAAAAACCTACAGCAAAGAAATTTGTCGGGTTTCATAACCATTCCCTTCTATTAACTATGCCTGCACCATTCTGCACATAGCAATTCCCTGGAAAGGTAAAGGTCTGTCGTTTAAGTTGTGTTTAATCGTACATTCGGCACTTTGATAATAAACGAAACATGCTATACCGTTACTAATGACTTCTTTGCGCGTATTTCACGTTTTTACGAGGACGTAGGTAGAAAGTCAAGTTTCTCGCCAAAAACGTTTCGTATTGTCATCAACTGAACGCGGCATTGGCCTTCAGAGTAAGCTCTCACCCTGTCAAGAAAAAAGCCAATTTCGTCCGGCTCCCGCTTTTCGGCGATACGTACGAGCGAGAAGCAGGTATGCTAGGATTCCCTTAACGTCTATCATTCTGTTTACATGATCCAAAAACTATCAAGCATGTCCACCACCAAGTCAGCTTGCATTCGTTTTCCGGCAAATTCATAACCAAGCTTTTTACAGTTCACGACCTTGAGACAAAAAGCTTCTGTTCCAGAACATGTTCGGTTAACGCTATGATACATTCACCGGCTTTGTACCAAAGCTACAAGATTTTTAGGGTTATTTAACTCATTCCACCCTTTTAAAAAAGAACGTCAACGAGGGGTTTGAGCTGAAGCCCAAAATTTAACTTTTTCAATCCGCGTCCTCGTTTTGATTTTGTTACAAAGGAGGCGTAAACACTTCACGGCTCTTTTCATTTGTGTAAATGGCTTCTTCGGCTGACCAGACACGAAGAAAAAGAGAGTAAGTCACTTTACCGTTGAAAAATGACCTTTAGCATATTCGGATTGTGCACTTGTTTTATTTGCTGAGCATACACGTGACAAATACAACCACAACATGTGACCAGTGATGATTGCTGTGTCTTGATTTCAAAACAACAGCAACGTGTACATTGAACGGAATCACCCATCCGGAGTCTTTGGAAGGCCTAATGCACGCGAAAGTTTTAACCTTGAACTTTTCAAATTATAAAATAAATTCCTTTGATTTTAGAAAGCTAAATCGTTTTTGTTATGGATGAAAATGAACAACTAAGACAGTTTAGATGAGTCAAATTTAGTTTTCGAACTATCAATCTTAAGAATAAGACTTTGAATAGGTACTATCCTCCGTGTAATTTCAAGATACAGATAAACACTGCTGAAAAAAATGTGTTAAGAAGAAGAAACCTCTTTAATAATTTAGCGCTCGAGACGTTTCGAAAATTTAGGGATGTGTGGTTAACATAGCGGCGATGCATACATGATTACTTTCTTTGTTAAAAACATTGTTTATTGCTGAGTCATTGGAGGCCTTAAATTGATGTCAAAGAATCGACCAGAAGGTAAATTGTTGGCTCAGTGACTATTGCTGCATACAGCGAACCTTCAAGTAACTTCGAGCAAAGGAGACCAAAGCTCTCTAAATGACCGAGAAATTTGGTTAATGCAAGCTGGGATTCTTGTGGTCGAGTCGCGACGATCCAAGAAGAGCGCGGGAAAACTATATACGATGCATGTACTTAACTAAAGTACCGCTGGCCGGTACTGACGTATGAAAAGAACTGTATTCCTGTTGAACTTTGAAAAACTTACATAAAATTTTATCTGTTTTGTTCTGATAGTCTGGTTCCTGTAAGTGTCCATCACCTCAAAAGCCGGAGCATTTCCTTTCTCTGCACTTGTCTAAAACTAGTGCTAGTTCGCGAAACTTTCTCCTTCAAAGTCGTTGCTTAAGAAGTTCCCAAAAGGTGGGAAAACCAGCTGTAGCAGTGATAGAGATTGGCTTCAGAGGCCGTTTTTATACTTAGTACGTCTGCAAAGGCGCACTAAACTGGGTAGTTTCTCCAGACACATTATTCGCCGGTTTTTGCCCGTCTTCATGCTAGACGAATTTAACAGACGCAGAAAAATGTTTGCCCAAGTTCGTCCAAGACGGATTATGTATCTCATCATAGTAGTTCGCCCTGTCTTTACATTAGACGGATAACATGACAGACGCATAATTCGTCAGGACGGATTAAGCGTCTCAACGTGGATAGTTTGCCGACACGCATTATGAGTCTTGTGCCCTTTTTATACTAGACGACCTTAACAGACAACGAAAAAAAGTTTGCCCAAATTCGTTCCAGACGGATTATGCGTCTCTAGTATAAAAACGGCCACTAGCGTGTCGACGTCACAAACTGCTAAGAATTTGAACAATTCTCTGAAGGAGTTTGTGACGTCACCCAGCTGCCAACCCCATTCCCTTTCATTACTTGATCAAGGAACAAGCTCTGGCCAGTTTTCCCGTTTTTCGAGGAAGAGAGAAAATTGAGTTTCAGGGGAAAAAGATAATGAAAGCACACAAAAATAGTTTGAGACAAGAACAGAGAGTACTTGAAGAGTAGTTTTGTTGAGGTAATGGGCACTTTGCAGGATAGTGATCACATGGTACAAAAACTACCATACTCAGTGAGCGCAAATTGCCCACTGGGACATCTAAAACAAAGAAAGTTTAGATTAAATTGCTTTGTTTTAGATGTACCAGTGCGCAATTTGCGTTCCAGTATAGAGGTTTTTCGACCATGTGATCACTATCCTGCAAAGGGCCCATTGGCACTTCAAATCTGGCCTTACATATGTAACGTGGCCTCGTTGAAAATGAAATGCAACAACGTAATTGTCACAGGAAACGGTTAACCAAGCTGTTATGTTGTTCTTTTACAGTTATGCAAGCCGGATTCGCCTTTCTTGAGGCCGGATCAGTAAGATCAAAGAATACAACAAATATTCTTATTAAAAACGTGTTGGATGTCTGTAAGTATTGAAACCTTCATTGAAGATCTTCTTAATCTTGAAAGTTGCTGACAAGATGATCAGTTTGTAGGTCACTTTATAGACAAATTCGGCTAACTCAATGTTGTACCCAATTCAAATCTCTCGAGGTTAAGATTCTATGTGTGTTGAATTTGCATGACAATGAAGCGTTCCGTGACATTTAAATTATATGGAAATACTTGAAGCAAAACTTTTTGGGTACAACATCCAGGTGATCTGGTGACGTAATTCGGAGGACTGGGGAGAAAAATTTTAACGCCGTATCCCACAAACGCGCGCGGCCTTATTTTCGAATTCAACATGGCAGAGGCGAGGTTAGATCTCGTCGGTTCTACTTGAATGTTCATTCAGTTACAGGAAATGAGGTAGACACGGAATGATCTGTTGAGTTTTGGCGATGGAAATACTGCAGGGAGTTTGGAAACAACACCTAAGGCCGCGCGCGGTTGTGAGATACGGCGTTAAAATTTTTCTTCCCAGTCCTCCAAATTACGTCACCAGATCACCGGGATATATTAGGAAGGGAGTTTTTGTGACAGCAAATTCAACATTATCAAAATTTTCAGACATTCATCGTCCACTTCAAAACATACCAGGACTACGAAAAAAATAATTTACTCTAAGTTAAGGGTTTGTCAGGAGGTCCAGCCTCGGAGACCCGAGGGCAGACAGATTATCCGGTGGGAAAAAGCGATTTAAGTTGTCAAGATCGGACGGGAAAACCCTTTTTTTCCCAGACTTCTAATTTTGAGTGTTTTTTATAGTACTGTCGTGAAACAAAACACCATCGTGATTGCACAATAGCGAATTTCAACAATTGCAAACAGCGCGATGAACCAATCAGAATTCAATGCACTTAAGGGTTTAAACGTTTTTGCTTGTTCCGGGGTGGTTTAAAAAATCCTCGAGATTTTTCAACCAATCAGAAAAGTCGCTGTTGCAATCGCTTACATACTGCGTATCCACGTCCGCATTCCCTGCTTTCAAACATCATTCCTCTCAAACAATTTTAGACTGAAAAAAATTACATTTTCAACCTTTTTTTTTTCTTTGTACAGTTTTGGGCGCTATCGCTTACTGGCTATTCGGTTTCGCGTTTGCCTTTGGAGAAGATGGCAATGGTTTCATTGGGTATAAATTCTTTGCATCTTATGAATTACCATCCGACCAGTATTCCTACTGGTTTTTCCACTTCGTGTTTGCTGCTACTGCGGCAACAATTGTCAGCGGGGCTATGGCGGAGAGGACAGAGTTCAAGGCGTACCTCGTCTACTCGTGCTTTTTAACTGGTTAGTAAGCAATCTTTGTGTTAGCGGGGCTGCGAGATGGGGTGGAGGAGGGGGAAGGGGGATAAAACGGTCAACAAGAAATCTACTGAACAGTGGTTGGGTTGATAAGGTACTTCCCACGGACTGGCCATGCAGTAATCGAGCCAGTTTATCAAACGCTCGACTGCCTACATTCGAGTTAGAAAAGTGAGCGAGTGTTATCGTTATAATTCCGCGATCATTCACTAAATGAAATCAAGTTAACGTGCAACACTATTTGACTGCATTGCAATTGACTGTCCTCTTTAGGATTTGTGTACCCAATCGTCACTCACTGGGCGTGGGACGGAAATGGCTGGCTTGCCTCTGGTGTAGAATATGACGATTCAGGAGCTATAGCTTATCAGGTTTGTATTTCATGACCTAAGCAGTGCATTTTACTGGTAGAAAGCAAATTTAGCTGGGGAAAAACACAAGAAAAAGCATCCAAACCGAAACGGTTCTTCTCATAGGGGGACACGACTCAATTCTTTTCGCTTATCTTGGTTGTGATATAGGACTTTGCTGGTAGCGGCGTTGTTCACGCACTCGGTGGTACAGTTGCTCTGGTCGGAGCAGCCATTGTTGGTCCAAGATTAGGAAGGTTCAGCGAAGACGGAACTCCACAGGTGTTACAGGGACATACAGTGCCGGTAAGTGCATGCACCATGAAATAAATGTCTAATGACAACTGGAGAGAGAAAAAAATAGCAAGAAAGTGTTTTCGTATTTGTGCCAGACTCCCATGAGATGTTAAAACATATGAGAGCTTTCGGAGTCAAGCTTGAAAGATCGTAAAGAAGTAGGTCAAGAAAAACAAAGGAAGGAAAACGTTTCGTTTGAATGCGTTTCGGTTATTCTATGTAGAGCGGTCCTTATCTTTTGGCAGTTCCAAAAGTAAGCAAGGGGGCGTATTGTTTTTATGATCATATCAAGTCAATAAGCGATATTTTTCCTTTGATGAAAACACCTGAGATTGTTGCACATACCGCCCTAATTCTCGCGGTTTTCACATGGCGTTTGTGTCCTGACCCATTATTATGCAAACGCTTTCTTTGCTTGCGTTGAAAAACATGTGTGTTGATAGCCTGAGTGCAAACCAACAATAGTATCACTGAGCAGATACATGTATATGGCTTTCTTTTTTAGCAAGCGGCTTTGGGAGGATTTATCCTGTTTTTCGGCTTCTTGGCGTTCAATGGCGGTTCCCAAGCTGCTATTGCCAATCCTGGAGATGCAGACACTGTGGCTCTGGCGATCGTAAACACAATTCTTGGAGGTGAAGCATGAATGAAATGATGATTCATTTGGCGTGAAAGGAAATGCATTTAGCTTTGCAACTCTAAAGAATAAACTGTTCGAGTGAGGCCTTGAGCTGCTGTTGAAATCTTTATTCCTAGCTTTCGACGATATACGGCATCATCGAAGAAAATATTATAGTCCGGTGAATAACTAGTGATGCAGGTGACAATGTCGGTCTATTGCTATTGAGTAAGAGATAGCAAACAATAGATAATAGGTGTGAAAGTAGGGGAAGTTGCAATAAAGTAGAATCAAGTAGTGCTGTAATATTTTCCCAATTCCTAATTCATTCGGTAGATCGATGAAGCAGCTGAAGCCCTCACTCGAACAGTTTATTCTTCTATCTAGAAATATGCTGCCAAAGGCCAACATCAAACGTCTAACATCTCTAAACAAAAACTACAAAAGATATGTAGAGGATACCACATAACGGCGCGGGGATACGATTTTTGTCTTCGAGTGCTCGCAATATAACTGGATTGGGACGAACGGTTTTGAAGCATATAGACAGAGAATGAAAGAGTTGCTGTTTTCTCTTCACCTTGTCGTCAAACGCGTTATCAAAGGTTCAGAGTACGGCAAATGCGTTCCACACGTTCCCATATAAATATTTTTCCCTAATAAAATACAAGAATTCCTCTCTGTCGCGTTGCAGTTTCTTAAACAAATTTCGCGCCATTTTCTAGCCAATCTGGCTTATATGTCCCTTAATATCAGTATGTTTCAACTAACTGCCGTGGATTTTTCTTGTATGTCAGGCGCCGCTGGTGCATTGACTGCCATGATTATTAAGCGCTTGGGTTATGCAGAGAAATACTGGAGTCTCCTTTTCACAATCAACGGCGGACTGACTGGAATGGTAAGAAATGACATATAATAACCGTTGAACGAACTATTTAACAATAGAGAGATTTAGCATACCCTTCTCTTGGAACGGCTAATTCTCTTTTTCTAATCAGTGTCTGTCTATTTCACGAAGATGCTTGATATCTGTAGATAACAGGCAAGACATGAGCTGAAATCAAAAAAGTCTCTTTGATTTTTGGCGTAATGCCATTTTCCGAAAAAGGCATCTCGGAGTCTCTTCAAAAAATTGACCATCAAGTTATACACATCGCTTTTTGCGACAGTTTAGTTTCGTATAGTCACAAAGTGACCACACTCATCAGGCAGCTTACAATTGCGTTACATTAGGTTACATTGTAGTGTTTAAGCGCATTATCAGTAACAATTGTGCTATCCAGACCATTTGGAACAGTTAAATCTATTTCTGTGGGGGCATGAACTTGCCAATTCATTTCTCTTCTTCAGAGTGCACAAATCCTTTCTACATATAATAAAAAACTTTTCAACACTGTCCACTTGATCTTGTTCTTCTTCGGTTTTTGCGTTTTCCGGAAAATACTTCAACTGAAAGTCTCAGAATTTTGCCGGCTGTGAGGTCCGTGACCGAGGCGGCAGACCGAGGGACCCTTTTTAAACCAAGGTCACAGTTTTTCGCTGTAGGACCTACCCTTAGCTGGTAAATACTCCTTTTTTTTCCTCTCTCTCTCTCCCTCCCTCTCTCTTCCTCTATGAACTCACTTTTGTAATTGTTGACTTGCATTCACACTCGCGAATGCAGTTAGCAACTTACAAACGGAACGTTTCAAAGAAAAATATTTTTACATTCTATTTCGACTGAGGGCGCGTTCGACTGACCGTATTCCGGAATAGGAATACATGGAATAGAAGTTAGAAATCCTTCCTTTTTTTGCGGAGATTCATATTAATATTGTCAAACAAATGCTAAAATGCTATTTTAAACATAGCTTTATTATCCTTGTTGCTGCAAAACGCCACACATAGTGTTTTAAATCATCACTCCGCGTATTCTTATTCCGCAATAGGGTCAATCGAACGCGCCCTGAACATTTCTGTTTTTGCTCACCGTACGAACTGATGAGATGTGATTGAAAGTCTCTTTTTAGGTAATGTGGCCATAACGAAGTGAAAATGTCAGTTTCAGCTGGTGACTTTTGCCAGCTTCGTGTGGATAAAAACGATTTAAGTCTTTTTTGTCCATTCAGGTTGCAATGTGTGCTGGTTGTAACGTCGTTCATCCTTATGCTGCGATGATCATTGGCGTAATAGCAGGAATGGCTTATGTTGCCTGGAGTACCGCTGTACTGTACTTCAAAATCGATGATCCACTTGATGCAGTAGCTGGTAAGAGGACAAGTTCATTTCATCATTTAAAAGCCTTAAAAGGAACGTCCATTCTTAATACAGGGAAAAGTTTAAACCGAAGGAAATAATGTTTGCAGGCAAATTTATGTTTGTATCGGGCAAATTGATTTTTTGAACCGATTATATTCACTTTCAACTTTTCTGGGCGCGCTTATCTTGTCGTTTCACAAATAGCCTTTGAATAATAACAATAGTGCGACCACGAATTTAAAAACCAAAACATGCAGGCGTTTCAACTTTTTTTTATCTCGAATACAATTAAACAAATGTTTTTGTTGTAGTGGAGGTCCGTTAAATCATAAGTGTTCATACGGAACTGTGTTTCGCAGAATGACAAAACTAAGGACGGTGAGAGTTCTGCCAAAAGCTGCGAATTCGGAAAGCAAATCCTCCAAAAAAGGTCACATCCTTTTCTATTCTCATTGTGTTTAAAAACAGTCTTTCGCGGTAAAAAGATGTATCAACAACGACCATTGTGTCTTTCCACGGGAATGTTTCCGTCTCTCGCAAACGCCGATTTGTTGGCAAGCAAAAGAAGTGTGAGCAAAGAGGTTGCGTATATGTGATTCTTCTTTGTTTTGGGCTTGCGTTTGTAGGAGAAAGTGCAAGGAGCGCGAAAGAAAGATGGAAATTTCGCAAGGTTGCCGGTGTTCGTCTTTCGTACATCTGCGTCTTTGCTTGCTTTTTTTTTTACTTGAACAGAGCTAATTAAAACATCTTGTTTCGAGTTCACATCGGTTTATCATTTGTTATCAACGAACGAAGTGGTATATGAAATTAGTCACATATTGAACTGCGGATATGAAATCAGGACTTACCGGCATGGCGTGGTAACGGTTTCAAACCCCGTTGAAGGCCTGAATTTTTCAGGCTTCTCTACGCAGTTGATAAAATTGCGTTTATAACTGCGAGGATCATAGCTTGTTATGTTGTCATAGTAATTACCTTGCTTTAATTCTATACCCTGTACCTCGTTGGGCTTGTGATTGTTCCTCTAGAAAAAGCGCCATATACGTAATAAATAATTAAGAATTGTATGGTTCATGCCTAGCGTGCGAGTTATGGATGCACGTGGGAAGTTTGGAGAGCACGAGAGAAGCGCAAGGTGCGCCTAGAGTAACTCGAGCTTCTTGAGTGCTCTCTAAACTTCCCAAGTGCATCCATAACTCGATATATGCACAGCTGAAAGCATAAACCAATTCTTTTATAGCATAGCGACAATAACTTGGGCGATAAAATCCTTTTTTAAAATTATTTGAGATCTACTGCAAAATACTCACAACGCACGGTGAGGGAAAACAAACGATCCTATTGGCTGGTTAAAAAAAGCCACAAGCGTTGAGCAAGTTGAGCAACGATCGACCGAGAACGATTCATCTGGTTTTTCCAAATATTGAAAATGAAAGATTTCGCTTCTTCAGTTAACGAAAACATTGTCAAACAAAGTCAAAGTACTAGATGAAAATGTAGGCAAACAAAGTCAAAATGTCCAAGTAAACAAAGAGTTTGGATTGTTGAGAATGATGCCGAGTTCACATTGCCATGCACAAGACGAACTCCAGGAAACTTGCAGGGTTTTTTTTTCTCACTGCACCAAGCTAAATTCACAGAGGAAATCCGGTTATTTTTATTTATTTATTTATTTAGATACTTTCATCTAGCTCGTAAACATTATAATTACATATTAAGAGACAAAAGAAAAAGCGTGGCGACTAGATGAGGGGCAAAACTGACGGACACGTCGAGGTCCCAAAAAAGTTGGCCCCATTAGCATTTAGTAGCGTTACAAAAGTACGATTTACAAATACAAGCTACGTTACATTTTCAGTGCGTACCTATCTTTTCTCAGAGCTGCGAAAATGTTTTCAGCTCGCTTTATTGCTGACGCGTTCCTTGACCATTAATAAAGAGAAATACACCAAAGCCGCTTAAAAGGATTTGGATTGGAATAGCACGCACGCTATGTTATAATAATATTTCTTATTATTACCGAGTTTTCGAGGCTTGACTTACGCTAATTATGGGTAAACTATAGCTAAGATCAGAGCGTTGTCAGGGTAATTAGCCCGTCGGCGAAAAATATTTGAACAAGATTGTTGACAATATATCGTTCTTTCTGTACACGCACAGTCCATCTTGGGGGAGGAATCTGGGGCGTGCTGTCCGCACCTATCTTCAACAAGGAGTCTGGCATTCTGTACTCTGGGAGTATGCTGGCTTTCCGTGGTTTCGGCTGGAATCTTCTGGGCGTGCTTGTCATCATGGCGTGGTCGGCTGCCTTGTCTTTCGTGTTGTTCATAATCTTGCATCTCACTAATCAACTCCGTGTTCCTGAGGAAATTGAATTAAAAGGTGAGTCCCAATGAATAATCAAGAGACACGCCGGCATTTTTTTTTGTAAGTAGGGCCAATTCACGAGACAGTCTGAGGGAAACATCTTCTCAATCTTTGTTAATGTTTAAATGAAACAATTCCCCCCAGTAGAGCATCGTCACTGGGTCTGTAGGTGGACAAAATGCAATGAAGCTACCACTACCATTACCCCTCCCTTCTACATACTGCTACTGCTACTACTACCATTCTCACGTAATCACTACTAATGTTAATGCTTTATTGGAGTGTCAAATGTATTTAGCGCTGGGGTCAGTACTACTCAGGTATATTAAGGAGTGGGTCATCTAATCCGTAGTCAAAAAGTGAGGGGGTGGTCAATCTTGAAAATGATTCGCACAGTTTGGACAAAACTTGGTGACAGGTCACATCCTCACTTAACAGATAACTTAAGATTCTCGTTTTACTTGAAATATGTCACGTGACCAAATAACAGACCACTTCCGGTATAATTTTGAAAGCTTCTGCAGACAGGGAAAAACGTTGCTTTATCAACGTTTTGTTCTGTAGTTTTACTATCTACCCAAGAACCGTACCCAATGTAATTGGAACGGTTGTCAAACCGTGCTGAAAGTCAGTAAAATTAGTATGTATAAAGTTACATTAGTGACAGTTCTTTGGTCACGTGACTTGGACATGCATTCCAATTACATTGGGTATGGTACTTGGGTAAGTTGTAAGACTATGCAATAAACTGTTGATAAAGTACCGTCCTTCCCTGTCTGCAGAAGACTTAAAACCTAAACCGGAAGTGGGCTGTTAATTGGTCACGTCATTGAGTGCCATGGCAACTACACTAATAACTAAACTTAGTTTGGGCAGTCGTTTACCATGACTGAGCTAGAAGCCTTTTGCACGCATGGTTCTCCAGATAGACCACCCCGGGAAGTTTTACACTAATTAACAACTGACCCACTCCTTAATATACCTGAGTAATAACCCATTTCCGAGTTGTTGCATGCCTCAGTTTTAAAGTGAGTCCTGGTGCACCACCATTCAAATGGAAATGAGTTTGCGTATTCGTATGCAAATCAAACTCATTTCCCTTACAATAGTTGAGCACCGAAACTCACTTCGAAACCGAGACACACAGCGACTCGAAAATGGCCTGTTGGGAAATCAGAAATCAAATTCACAGCTCGGGTTTTGAGGAGAGGGGGGAACCAGAGCAGCACCTGGAGAAAAATCCTCTCGGAACAGCATAGAGAACAAACAAATTCAACACACATATGACACCGAGTCTGGGAGTCGAACCCGGGCCACATTGGTGAGAGCTCAGTGCTCTCACCACTGCGCAATCCCTGCTCCTGCATTTATCTTGCGTTCAATGTATCAATGTTCTCCTACATTACTTCTAGGTTTAATGATTGATGTTCATTTCTTTTTTTTTTGGTGGGGAAAAGGAGGAAGAAGAGTTGAATCGCCTTTTAATATTTTAAGACAGAATACAAGAATCGATTTCACAATTTTGTTTTTGAAGTATTGTCGTCCTGTCTGATAATTGTCACGCCGCATCACTTTAGCACATAGTGCGGAACTAAAATAGTGGTCATTGACAACTAGGGAGGGATGGTTCAAGGGAATCTTGTATAAATGAAGGCTTAACAAAAAGGAAAGAGAGTAAACCTGAAACGTAACTCGTAAGGATCGATAGTGCTTCTTCGATAAATCGATACCTCAACTTTCATGTTCTGTTCCATTTCAGGCCTGGACATTCCTAAGCATGGTGAGCCCGCATATCCATTGGACAGTTACGGCGATGGTTGGACCACGGAGTCTCTATCAGCTCAGCCTCTTCCTTACGTACACAAGTCAAACTCTCACCTCAACCTCGCTCCGATGAACGGTCACAACCAGGTATCGCCAAAAGAAAAAGAAGTTTCAAACCATGTTGTCGTCGTAGAAAATCCGGGCGCGGTCCAAGAAAATAATACTGCTTTTTAAACAAAGAAGAATTTAATTTGCATTTATCTGTACAAACGTCATGTGTTAAAGACTTGATGAGCAAATGCTTTCTGCTGTGGAGCAATTGAGTAAATACGCAAGCATTCCCGCGGTGTAACTTGTAAAGATACGTCATTTCGATGGCGTAGCAGATTCCATTTCCCTAAAAAACCCTTGCTGGTGCAAGTTGGATTCAGCTGTCGGGTCAAATGAAAAGTTAACGTCATATTTCCGTCCCTAATCAGACCAATTAATACAATATCACTCAATGCAACAGAGATTTCCGCCAAAAAAAAGCTTTTTGCAACACACAGGCTATTTTTTACTTTCGTCGGCTTCCACTGATACCAGTTTCGTAACTGAAGGAACTATCGGCGTAAGTGACTTTACCCTTACCCCTGCAGCCACCATTTAATTTAATAATGTAAAGTATAGAGCGGTTTTCAATTGAGTGTCGAAAGTAATTAGTGAATTGCTTTGGTTTTGCATTACCGCACTCAGTGATTGGTTCAAAGTTCTCGCGCCACTTTTTCAACCAATCAGAAGTGAAACCAAAACCAACCGTGGCTCACGCGTGCACATTTTCCCGCGCTTTGTGTCGGCTACGTGTAATTACTTCGAATTTTGATTGGTTTACTGGATTGTCGCCGTCCATTTTGATTGGCCAAAAGTAATTACTTTGGTTTTGGTTTTACGACAGTCGATTGAAACTCAATCTATTGACTTCTAATATCCATGATCTGATCATTCTGCATGACAAGTAACCAGTAGCACTTCTTTCAGTTATTTTGTTATTATTATTATTCTTTATCGTAACTATTACAAAATTCTCGAATCTGATTGGTTATCAACAACCGGCCTGATTTCATTGTACGTGTCACCAAGCGCGCCCTAGTTGTACTTGAATCATTTTTCTTTTTCCAGGGGTATTTAAAAAAAACTAAGAAAGTTGAGCAGATTAAGATATAAAAATATTATCACCGTCATCTTCTCGTATTTTGTCATAGTTACGATAAATTGATAATAAGGATTGGTGTCGTACAATTCAGGGAGTAATCGGCCTATTTTGAAATTACTAGTCCTTATACTCCCTGAATTGTACTCCACTCAGACCTATTACCATTACAAATCTATTAGTAATTGAAGCGCGGTCCACACGATAGCATTTTATGGTACTTTAATACGAGACTCAAATATGATCCCGCGGCGCGAGAAGCCGAGAGCGCGTGAAAAGCAAGGCTACCTCCCCCAAAACAAAAGTGAGACGAGCCTGAGTCATCTACGCGGACAAATTGTGCGAATTTTTGTTTGGTATATAAACACTGATCGTATGGAGCAGGAGCAAGAGGCTTTTTCATGAAATCGAACGAGTAATTTGTATCTTTTTTCCCCTGACTTAACAGTCATTTAGCCGGTCTTTTTTTTATGAGTTCATTTATCTTTCAGGGCCCGGTTGTTCGAAAGCCAAATAACTAAATCCAGGATTAGCGTAAACTTTTGTTTCATGTTTTCAACTTTTTGGTGAACGTTTCTTTTGCTTTTTTCTTTTTTTTTTTTTTTTTTTTAAGATTGACGTCTTCTAATGCAAAGTTTTGCCGAATATCAGCGTTGAACAGCATTTGGGTAGAGAAAAACTCTTTGGTTAATTTTTAACCTGGTATTAGCGTTAATCGGCTTTTGAACAACCGGGCCTAGGTTCTAACAGTTGCAGATTAATTGGCCCAAAGTTCAGCCAAGTGATTAATTAAAATCACCCGCTATATATCAATATTTGCAATATAGTTTTATTAATAAGGTTAGGTTTGAGTATTTGGAACAAACTTGTAGACTCAACGAATGCTAGACTCGTGAAGTTTTCACGCTTTGACTGAAGCTCGTGACCACGAGCGTTGGCTCGTAGACCACGTTTTGTAGTTGAGGTAAAACACGACTGCCCAAGTCACCAAGTTGTTCTGAGTTCATTTTGTACAGTCAAGTAAAGGGGACATTTAAGGTCCTGTTACATGAGAGCAACAGCGTTTTCAAAACGATCTATCTGTAACTAGTAAATATTATTCACGCATATTCAAATAAAGCACGGTGAACGTAATTCATTGCAGGGTTATTTTGGTGTGAACTGGAAAGATGTAATGGATCATACAACTTGAAGCAGTTGAATTACAACAGTTGTGTTGAATACTTTCACCAACCTGTAAAGGTCACACAGTGCAGTTTTTCGTGCAACTTGTCTCGCAACACAGTTGCAAGACAACTTGCACCAATCATTCCCCAATGTAACATACCTTGGCCAAAAACAACGCTGCGAGACAAATTGCATAATAATAATAAGAAGAAGAAGAAGAAGAAGAAGAAGAAGAAGAAGAAGAAGAAGAAGAAGATGAAGAAGAAGAAAAAGTTTCTGGATTTAATACTGGGTCTCCGAAGACTCTATCTCGACTTCGAGGTCAAGCAAACCAATATAGTGTTTAACTTCCTGGGAGATTTCAACACCACCCTAAAGAAAGAACTCTCTGATCTAGCCCACAAGGAAGATGTTACTTAAGTGCTAACCAACTGTCAGAAGTGAATTATATCACAGAACTGTGAAATCACCAAAAAATTCTACAGTTAAGAGAATGAAACACATTTTTTTAGTCAAGGAACTGTTGCCTAGACACTGTCCAGGATAACCTTAGTGGTAGCGTTACCCTAGCAAGAGGGTTACCCTGGAACTCACACATTTCTTTTTTTTTTTCAACGAAGTGTTTACATGGCAGCTAGGGTTACCCTGACGCTGAGGTCTGTCCCCAGGGCGGGGATTTTGATCGTACGACGTATCCCCAGGGTGGGGAATTTGACATGGCCACCATCTTGGATAATGAAGAGGGTTTGGAAATCAACCTTTTTCCCAAGGCTTTTCCCTCTCCAAGTAGTGAGGGAAAGGCCCTGGGAACGAGGTTGCCTGAAAATAACTTCGCCATCTTGGAAAATACCCAGAAGGCGTTCAAAGGAACTTCCCACATTTGTGAGAAGTGGCTGAATGAAAGGTGGTACTTACATTGCATTCTTATTGTGTGCAGCAAGGCCTGAATGGAATTATCTTGGCCACCTTTACTCGCCCCAGGGTGGGGGATTTTGATACTTTTGGCCAATTATGTTGTCTCGGGGGTGGGGAATTTGACTCACGTTTTCAGAAAATGTCAAAATCCCCACCCCCCTGGGGCTTAACATTGATAGGTGCATTAGCTTTATTTAGAGCTCAAAAGTGATATTGATATCATGAATCAGCCCTTGGATAAATTAAAGGAAGAAAATTCGGCTCTCTTGTCTCTAAAGAAGCAGTGCGATATTGTTTGCGAAGAACGAGATAATTTATGAAACGAAGACGAAGCAAACAAAGACACAAACGACCTCAATCAGGCCGAAGTTTTGGTCAACCAGAACCAGGAATTACCTCAGCCAGCGACGACCGCCATCATCGGCGATTCAATGTTAAAGAATGTACATGGAAGTTGGGCGTAGGGTTGTAGTTAAATCGGAGAATTATAAATGAGCTCACGTACAGGAAAACAACTCGTTGTTCCGTAAAGGAAATGGTTGGAAGTGGTTGTAATGTTAAAAATATTTCTTAAATGGATTACCCCACAGGACTTGGAAGGTACGTTATGTATGGGGAATTATTATGTACCCAATACATATTATGTTATTACATACATGTTATGTCCTACAGGTACACAGCGTAATCATACACAGCTAAAATACCTATACACAGGTATACAAAATTATACACAGCAATATAGGGTTATAAACAGCTATAAAGGGTTATACACAGCTATACAGTTCTATACACAGCTATACATAGGCATAGAGGACTATACACAGTCATACAGTACAGGGCTATATACAGCTAGGCAGGGCGATACACTGCTAGACAGGGCTATACAGAACTATACAGCGCTATACACGGCTGTACAAGGCTATACAAAGCTATACAAAGCTATACACAACTATACAGGGATATACACAGTTATACATAGCTATACAAGGATATACAGGGCTATACACAGCTATATAGGGCTATACACAGCTATAAAGGGCTATACACAGTTATAAAGGGCTATACAGGGCTGTACAGAGCTATACAGAGCTATACACACGTATACATAGCTATACACAGCTATAAAGGTCTATACACTGGTCTACAGCGCTATACACAGCTATACATACCTATACAGCACTATACAGACCTATACAGGGCTATACACAGCTATACAGGGTTATACACAGCTATACAGAGCTATACACAGCAATACACAGCTATCCAGGGTTATACACGGCTATACAGAGCTATACAGAGCTATACTCAACTCTACAGGGTTATACACAGCTATACTTAGCAATACGGGGCTATACAGAGCTATACAGGGCTATACAGACCTATACACAGCTATACATAAACGCTATACACAGCTATACAGGTCAATATACAGCTATACAGAGCTATACACAGCTATACATACCTCTACAGAGCTATACAGACCTATACACAGCTATACATAGCTATACACAGCTATACATACCTATATAGGGCTATACAGAGCTATACACAGCTATCCAGAGCTATACAGGGCTATACACAGCTATACAGGGTTATACACAGCTATATAGAGCTATACACAGCAATGCACAGCTATTCAGGGTTATACACAGCTATACAGAGCTATACAGCGCTATACAAAGCTATACATACCTATACAGGGCTATACAGACCTATACACAGGTATACATAGCTATACACAGCAATACACAGCTATTCAGGGTTATACACAGCTATACAGAGCTATACAGAGCTATACTCAACTCTACAGGGTTATACACAGCTATACTTAACTATACCGGGCTATACAGAGCTATACAGGGCTATACAGAGCTATTCACGGCTATACATGGCTAAACAGAGCTCTACACAGTTATACAGGGTTATACACAGCTATAAAGGGCTATACACAGATATACAGAACTATACACCGTTATAAGGCTATAAACAGCTATAGAGAGCTATACACAGTAAAACAGGGCTATACACAGCTATACAGGGCTCTACACAGATATACAGGGCTATACATACCTATACATACCTATACAGGGCTATACAGACCTATACATAGCTCTGTATAGCGCTGTATAGACCTGTATAGCTGTGTATAGCCCTGTATAGGTACGTATAGCTGTGTATTGCGCTGTATAGCTGTGTATAGACCTGTATAGCTGTGTATATCTATGTATACCTGTGTATAGGTCTGTACAGCTCTGTATAGCGCTGTATAGCTGTGTATAGCTATGTATACCTGTGTATAGGTCTGTATAGCTCTGTATAGCCCTGTATAGGTATGTAAAGTAAAGTGGTGCATTTATATAGCGCCCTTATCACTAACGTCTCAAAGGCGCTTTACAATGATCAATTTACCCCCAGCGGACTGGAAGCATATACAGGCGCAAATTGCAGCCGCTTCTAAGCAGTCCATGCATGCTGGTACTCATTTTACCGACCTCGGAAGGATGGAAAGCTGAGTGAACTTTAGCGGGAAAGAAGGTCGCCAAATATTCCAGTCTCGGCAGAATCGGGAATGGAACCCGGGACCTTAGGGTTGGAAGGCAGAGATCTTACCACTGCGCCAACCCCTCCGCTCTAAGGTTTAGTTCTGTATAGCGCTCTATAGCTGTGTATAGACCTGTATAGCTGTGTATAGCTATGTATACCTGTCTATAGGTCTGTATAGGCCTGTATAGGTATGTATAGCTCTGTATAGCGCTGTATAGCTGTGTATAGCTATGTATACCTGTGTATAGGTCTGTTTACCTCTGTATAGCGCTGTATAGCTGAGTATAGCTGTGTAAAGCCCTGTATAGATGTGTATAGGTCTGTATATCTCTGTATAGCCCTGTATAGGTATGTATAGCTGTGTCTAACAGAGTATACCTGTGTATAGGTCTGTATAGCTGTGTATAGCTCTATCTAGATGTGCATTGCTGTATATAACCCTGTATTCTTGTGTATAACTGTGTATACATCTGTATAAGCCAGTTAGCTGTGTATGGTTATCATTGCGCTGTATACCCGTAGGACATAAAGCGTATGTAATGACATAAATATGTATTGAGGACATAATAATTCCCCATACATGACATACTTACGCAGGACTTCGTTCCCGTCCGCTGGTCAAGGGAACGTGGCCTCTGGGAACGAGATTGATTCCAACCAATATGGCAGCCATGGCTTACCGACGCATTTTAAACCCAAAAGGTTTGTATATTTTACCACCTTTGTTTTTTCTTCTGGCGTTGCTTTGGCTGCCCAAATGGCGCTTTTTCGGATTATCTCACAAATCCGAAAAATGTCTGGTGTTCAGTCCTGCGTTTCCATCAGAAGGAGGTGCTGGATGTAGCCCAAGATGTATTCCAAGGAAAGGGGAAACCACGCGTACTATGTGGCAATATTTTACGAGAAACTTCATTCTTGGCCGAGTGAACTAGCTGAGAATATGAGACTTGCTGCGTCGATTTTAAAACAGTTCGGCCAGCCGCGCAGTCTCGACACGGAAGGAGCTGGTCGATATCTTCATGTCTCATTCGACTATTACTGCTGCTACACGCCTGAAGAGGGAATGAAAATTGGGCAGTATCTAAACAATTATTCTTGGACTCCTCACGAAATATGGTTTGATAAGATAGAATGTGCAATTCATGGATATAACGACGCGGTTTCAATTGTGCTCATGGCTGACAAGAAATCACAACAGGAATTGTCTCAGTGGGTACTGCAAAATGAGCGCGATCTTGAAGAAACTGCAGGTGTAAAGAAACATATTCCCCACACACAACTGCAAGACTTCCACATGACACTTGGAACAGTGAATCAAAGTAGTTTCCCAGTTCAGTCCGCAGTCGAAGAGATCAATAGAGTTATTTCCCCAGGGAAATGGCACGCCACACCGGTCGTTGTCAACCGACCGGTTTGCGGAAAATGTGAGAGCGAAATAAAAGCAAAAAAGAACATTGAAGTACGTTCTCAGGGTTAACGCAAAAGTTGATCATTTCTTCTCCAATAACCGACCGATTTGCGTGGGTTTTAATAAAGCGTAGGAAGAAAATACATAGACATTTCGTATGTAGACCTTGTTGTGTCAATGAAAATCATTTGTTGCTTTCTGGCGTGACGCTAAAGATAAAATAAAAGCATGTATGCTAAGATAGCGTGACCATTGACTCAGCAAAAAACTGCAGCGTGCACGCCCGAGTCTTTCATTATTATTAATGGTTGTTTCCCGCCTCCATCAAAAATATGTTTTCGTTAATAACTAGCGCTTTGTTTAACATTTTGGAGGGATTTTCTTTAGAAGTGTATTTAAAGTAGTATTGATTACTATAAGAAAACTGA
>NC_090890.1:32255216-32262716 GCF_036669925.1 Montipora capricornis | reverse complement strand
AGTTGGGGAATAATAATGAGTTTGTTCTCCAGCATGGCGGATTTTGTACCATGTGATCGTTTGTTGCAAGAGGCCTATTTGTGGTGAAGTCGTGACGTAAGCCAGTCGCATGCAAAACCCTCGCACCGCTTAAATCGCCTTTAGGTAATTCCCTTGTTTTGCACCGCACATCTCATACTGCACATAACATTGCGACTTCGGAGATGGCGGCGTTTGACTCCGGTCATCTAAAGGGAGGCAACAATGGCCGCTTTTGCTGTTCAAGAGCTTTCAAGTGCAATCATGATAATTCTTCTCGGTTAAGAAGGTGTTGGTTTGGAACTCGCCCCAGTCCTTTCGCGGAAAAACATCATTTTGAAGCCGAAATTTTGCCTTTGTCATCCATTTATCATATTGGGGCGAAGAAACGAGCACGGTGATCCCCATTTTTAATGGTTTTATTTACTCGTAATAGGTAAACGGAAAACATATTTTAAGGAGAAAAAAAGTTGGATTGTAGAAGTTGTAGTATTTACATATAAATGACGTGAAACTGCATCTGGAGATCGACACTGACTGCCATGTGATGACTGTAGCGGCCCAATTTGCTTACATTTCTTTGCAAGATTAAACAATTTGAAATCACTTTACTTAAAGATTATAGCCCGGAACAACAAGTAGGTTTAAGTTTTCAGTAGTATTCAGTAGCTTTTGCTTCATAACAATTTTTCCGGTTGATCTAGTTTCGAACGCTTCTCGCGTAATTCGGTAAAAAACAGTAGGATAAAGGGCATATATATATAATCCTCGTCGCGCCTAGGTGGCACATAAGGCTGAGACCAGAGATTTCCGTTGCTCCCTGTCCATTGCTGTCTTCTCAGGTTCTTTCCATGTCTTCCCTTTTGTTTTCATTTCTGCCTCGATCGTCCTCCTCTAAGTTTCTCGTGGACGACCTCTCTTCCTTCTTCCACTATCCGGTGTCCACCTTAATGCAGTTCGTGTTATGCTATCTCGGTCTTTCCTGATAACATGCCCAAGCCACCTCCATCTTTTTTGCATTATTACTGTGGTGATGTCTCGCTAGCCTGTCCTTTGATATAGTTCCTTGTTTGTGATCTTCAGGGGCCAGTATATCTTGCATATCTTTCTCAGGCAAGAAGTGTGGAAACCTGACAGTCTTTGGCTGTCTCTTTGGGTAACCCACCAACATTCTGCACCATACAATAGTACTGATAAGACATTGCTGCTATAGATCTTTATCGTCGTTTTTTCACTGATGTTTGGTGACCTCCATACTTAATTTATTTGGAAAAATGATGATTTGGCCTTCTGGAGACGGTTGGTGATGTCCTTAACCGTGGCACTGCTTTTGCTCATAATACTTCCCAAGTAGGTAAATTCCTCTACTTCCTCCAAATTTTCATTCTCCAATTCCACTGGTAATGGTGTTTCCGTACGCTGCATTGTCTTGGTCTTCTTCCTGCTGATGTTCAAGCCCAGTTGGCTGGCAGCTAATGAGAGGTCTGACGTTTTTCGCTGTAATATGATCTCTAGTAGAAGACACGAGTGCAACATCGTCGGCAAAGTCGAGATCCTCAAGCAGACATTAGTGTCCATCTATTAAGAATAACATGGGTGACAGGACGCAACCTTGGCTCACCCCGCTTCTGACACTGAACCAATCCGTTAGCAAACAATTGCTACGGAAACTGAGGATAAAGGGCATGCAGCGCGAAAACAAGCACGGCGACCCTGTCTTGTCATTGCATCTTTTAATTGTCCTGTGTATGAATATCAATTGCGCCAAGTTTGAAAAAATTCTGGATAGTACTTCATTTTCAAGGAAAACTACCTTAAAGGGGCTAGGTCACGGCCACATAACAACTGAGAATGATTTTCCAGCTGCGTAAATGACATTTTGATATAGACTGATATAAATTTGAAAAAAGGTGGGCCGACGTTTTTTAAAATTTACCCAAATTCAATCCATTTCAATCCTCTTCAGTTTTGTCCATCCATGTCCCTTCTTGGCTTCCCTGTGCTTTGTTAGAGTCCTTCTATAGTTTTGAACAGCTGTTTTGATATTTTAGTTAATGCTATGACCATTCGATCAGTGCTGAAATTGCCTAAAATTGCGTGACCTAGCACCTTTAAAGTTGCTCAAACCAGTTTCAACACTCTTAGGAGACCTCGTTATTAGAAGGATTGACACTACAACACTTTATCACGTAACAGAAATGTTATGGTACCATGTGAAATATCAATTGTTGCTGAACAAGATACAGTTATTTTTCTGACGTAAAAAGTTACCATGGCAACAGTAAAGCCTTGCAAAAACACCTTATGTTTTGGCTTTAGTTGCTCATATCTGAAAAACGAACTCTGTGACCCCATTTTTTAATTGCACAAAAGTGATCCGCAAGTCAAGATGAAAAAAAAAAATTTCTGTGGAGCGGATTCAGAGCTACCTTAAATTTTTAATTATGTAAGGTAGCTCTGAATCCGCTGCACAAAATTTTTTAAACTTTGCAGAAAGTTTTATTCTGGCATGCTGATAACATTTCAAAAATAAAAAATGGGGGTCCTCGAGTCCGTTTTTGAGATATGAGCGGCTAAAGGCAAAATATGGGATGTTTTGGCAAGGCTCTCCCGTTGCCACAGTAACTTTTTACGTCACAAAAACGACCGAATCTTTTTCAGCAATAATTGGAGCTTGATACAGTACTATAACATTGTTGATAAGTGATAGTGTTGTAGTGTCAATCCTTGTAATAAGAACGTTTCTTTCAAGCGTTAAAACCGGTTTGAGCCACAAGTTCTGTGAGTAACGGTTTGCTCGCATCCTGCCAAACGGGGAAAAAAGGGCTAATTGACCTTGAATACCAATAGATGTTTTTTTTAATATTTATTGAAATATTTATCATTTATTTTTGGTGTCTTTTATCATAATGTTATTCTTAGCTTCAAATTCCAGGTTCCTTTTACAACTCTTTATTGATTAGCCGTAGAAATTTACACAAATACTTGTTTTAACCTGTATAATTATTTTGCTGATTGAAGGTCTCCTTATCCTTTGCTAAAGCACGAGGAATCGTGCATGTGTAAGTGATTATTGATGCTAAGATATTCGCCCATTGATGTTATAATTATTCCCTTCTTAATTAAGTCGTCACATTTTCTTGGTCCGGGCTCAGATTTTCTACCGCTAAAGTCCTAGAGTTCGAAACACTTCCCGATTTTGGGGAAACTTTATTATGACTATTCATCAAGACGAGGCTGAGTTGGGCGGTTGACTTATGCATACACGGAAGCGGTTGAGTTGACAATGAATCCGCGGTCCAGCCGTCTCCATAACTGTCCAGTGGATATGCGGGCTCACCATGCTTGGGGATGTCCAGGCCTAAGATGAATGGCGGAAAAATAGAGGATGAAAGATATTGTAAAAGAGAAGAGGTTGAATATCAAATATTGGCTGCAGGAAAAATCACGCCATAGTTCAAAACCGACCTGTGGTTGTTAACTATTTTCCCGAGATTTTTGAAAATGTAGTCAGGGAGACACTAAGTGGAAAGGCCGGCATTTAAATCAAATTAAATAATTAAATTTCTCAACTCTATTCACGCGTTTTCTTTTGGAATGGTATAGTGAAAGCAAACAAAATTCATTTTAACTGAAGAGAAGGAGGTAGCTTCGAAATGCCTGGCTATTCTAACTTGTCTGAGCCTGGTCCATTTTTTAAGAAATCATACAATTTAACTACGAAGACATTTTGTCCTTCTGTTAAACTTATGTCTTGATACGTTTTTCTCAACCTCATTAACGATGCAAAGCTGGACGTTCGGTTAACGGGAAAGCCGTTCGGCTAGCACTTACAGCTTCCATGGATCGAAACAACCATAGACAATGCCATTTTTTATTGCAGGAATGAACGCACCATGGCAAAGAGCAAGTCATTGTCTGCAAAAAAGATCTGACACAACATAGGTGACAATAGATAGGATCTCTAAGCTATAGGTGCTGATCTACTAGGTTATATATATATATAGGTAAGGAACTAACAATCTTAGCCTCGTCTGAATCTCTTCCTCTTTGATTTTTGTTTGATTTGAAATCGGTTAAACCTCACGATCTTCAAGTTAACGTAAAGAGAAAGTTACATTTTTGAGAGATTGAAACAAGCGCCAACTAAGCCATCCCCTAGCTTTAACCGTTCGTCCAACTTGCGTATGTCTCTTGATTATTCACTGGGTCTCACCTTTTAATTCAATTTCCTCAGGAACACGCAGTTGCTTTGTAAGATGCAAGATTATGAACAACAGGAAAGACAAGGCAGCCGACCACGCCATGATGACAAGCACGCCCAGAAGATTCCAGCCGAAACCACGGAAAGAAAGCAGACTTCCGGAGTACATAATGCCGGATTCCTTGTTGAAGATGGGCACTGACAGAACACCCCATGTTCCACCTCCAAGATGGACTGTGCGTGTAGAGGAAGTATAATAAGTTGTCGGTAGTCTAAGAAGACTTATACTAATCCTTTGTGTTCACATGACGACAAGAAGAAAACAGCGGCTGGGCTTGTGTGTCAAATTCGCTGATACTGTGAGAATTCTACTCTATTTTTACCCAACAGCTTCTTGCTTTGGTTTAAGAAATACATGGTCGTTAATTATGTGAGTGAAAATCAATACAAACGATCCAAAAATAAGCAAATGAAACTATGATGTCTCGCAGTGATGAGCGCAAATTTCTATTGCGTCGAGAAGCCTGAAAAATTTTCAGGACCTCAACGGGATTTGAACCCGCGACCTCGCGATACCGGTGCGATGAAGTCCTGAAAATTTTTCAGGCTTTCTCGACGCAATAGAAATTTGCGCTCATCACTGCGAGACATCATGGTTTCATTTGATTTCACACCCGCAGTGCAATATATGATGTATTTCATATATATCTTTCACTCAAAAATAAGCAAAAAGAACGTTTTTGGATATTTCACACGCTAAAAAGAAGCTGTTTGAGTTTCAAAACGTGTTCAAATCGTCAGGACGGAGAACTTCTTTTCTTATGGAAGCATCACATTGATTCTGTTTGTTATTCCATGACCTTTACGAATGATTTTTTCTGGAACCATTTTTTCCTGTTGAGTTCAACTGACCCTTTGATAGAGCTTTCCTAAATAACAGCTACAGTGTTGATGGATGTCATTTAACGAAATGAGGTTATAGACATCTACGACAGAAGAAATCGTCTTTTAGGCCTTTAACTGATGTAACGAAAGTGTTCTCTCTTACCAGCTACTGCATCAAGTGGATCATCGATTTTGAAGTACAGTACAGCGGTACTCCAGGCAACATACGCCATTCCTGCTATTACACCAATGATAAATGCGGCGTAAGGATAGACGACGTTACAACCAGCACACATTGCAACCTGAAAGAAAGATGAGGCTTGCATTCAAACCCTTTTCATCCGTACTGGTTAAGCATGCAAATATCATAAGACAGGACAATTCTACGTTGAATAGTGCATATTGTCTTCGCGCGTTGGTTTGTTCTGAATTCTGAAGGGTACAGTTTTCTTTGCAAACCATTCCTGTTTCATGATCAAAAAGATGAATTTCTCTGGCGCACCAGTAGTTTATGGTTCTTTGTTGACATATAATAGCTTCAAGCGAGTTCTCACCATTCCAGTCAGTCCACCATTGATAGTGAAAAGGAGACTCCAGTATTTCTTCGCATAACCCAAACGCTTGATCATCATGGCAGTCAATGCACCTGAGGCCCCTGACATGCAACGGGAATCAGTCATCATAAGTAAGGGGAGGTGATGTGGCCCAGTGGTTAGGGCGCTTGCCTTGAGATCCGGACATCCCGGGTTCAAGACCCGATATTCCACAAGATTGAGTGGGATAATTGTTTTATTATTAAACACATTGATGACAACCTCACCCTGGATGTATTGACCTCGTTGTCGCTCGGTCAATACGGCAAGGCCTCAGTTTGAGATTTTGCTGTAACGACCGAAAGGTCGAGGTTATTAAATAGTTATTACAACAGTTGCGGATCAATCAGAGGTGTTGTGCACATCAGGCACCATCTGATTGGCCATTATTTGGCGGGACCTGTGTTCTAAAATTCAGATAATATCGTAAACTGACAGCCTAAGGACAAATTGGATAGATCGACGACATTTCTGAGTTAGCGACTTCCGTAAGCGGTGCTCTACTGCACTGCTCTTCTGCGTGCGTAAAAAAGAAAACTGTAAAGCTTCGTAGGGATCAGTAAAAGCAACAAGTTCAGAACTGAGGACATTTTTGGAGGCGGTAGTGATTTTTCTCCCTAATTTTTAAGTTGTTAACGACCAAACGAATAGACTCTAAACGCCTGGGTACGACTTACCTAAATTTGGGTACGACTGAACTGTAAGAAGTACTTATAACGACAATGAATCGACCTGTAATTCAGACTGATATACAAGATTACATAGCGAACAGGTTATCGTTTTTTGTTTTTTTTTTTCCGAACAAAGGTTTCGTTTACCACTTAGAAGCACATCTGAATACCTACATAATCCCACCGAAGCCTTACCTCCAAGGACCGTGTTTACCATAGCCAAAGCAACAATATCCGCATCTCCAGGACTGGCAATAGCAGTTTGGGAACCACCATTGAACGCCAAGAAGCCGAAAAACAGGATAAATCCCCCCAAAGCCACTTGCTAAAAGGAAAAAGAAGAGAGCGGGAAACAACAAAACTATTATGATCTCATCTATAAAAATCTCCTGTGGCTTATCCATAATGCATGCTCTTTAATTCATATTGTAGTTCCAAAAGTTTGAAACAGCTTTAAAGAAAAGTAGTGATGTAAACGGAGAAGGAATGGTGTCGGAAATAAATGGTATACACCGCGGGGTTTCGACGATGATCCGCAGATCATGCGGATTGCACGTATCGATACTCACGAGTGGTAAGGCATCATGATAAAGAGATTGTAAAAGGTAAAGAGTGATGCGTAAAAGGAAAGTAGAGAATCAGGACTCGATTACTTGAAACACATCAATCTGGTCATGAGCATATGAGTAAAAACAGAGAATTAATTATTCCAGTTTTCTTCTCCTTTAAGCGAATCAGTTTATGTTGCACATCAGGGCACCGCATATCCTGTCGTAAAGCAGGCTTTTGTCCCATTTAAAACGTGACTTGAACATATAATGACCTGAAAGTGTAAACGTACCCTTCACAATTGATTGAATATACACAGATCTTCGAACCATGACTGGATACCATATCCATGACCACAAGCAGCAGTTGCAAAGAACAGGCTTTCACTACGAAAAGAGACCAAAACTGGAATAATTAGTTTCTTCTTTTTTCACCCATATGCTACCTGTGTGTCTGTTTAACTGAGTCCAGCGCTACAATTCGCTTTTACTGCGTCATCCTTACCTTTTGCAATATTTCTGTTTCTTTCCGTTGTTTATTTCTACTTGTTTGTTAACTAAAGAGGATTCGGTCGTATAAA
>NC_090890.1:32245216-32247716 GCF_036669925.1 Montipora capricornis | reverse complement strand
GTCATTCTCTTCAGGGGGGGCGTTTCTCAAAAGCGCCGGAGCGTTTCCGGCGTTTTCCGTTGACATAAACGTTTTTGTATCTTCAAAAGGAAAACGTTTCAAGTCATGAAAGTTTGCAGTTGTTTTGTTTTCTAAGTTCTTGAAAACATGTTCAAAGATCCATATGTCATAATAAAGAGATCTTAGTTTCACGAATCGCTTTTCGGGGCTTTTGAGAAACAGGCCCCAGAATCGTATAAATTCGGATATATAAATAAAACCATGGAATAAAGGAATGAGTAAACGAAGTAATCAGCAGCGTAAAGAAAACGGACAGCCGGAGAGGGAAGCCGTAAACTGGGAACTCTCGCTGGGATGGATATCTTCAGAGATTCCCCCTACAGGATCCAGACAATTGAAGATAGCCTTTTTTGGGCCTCCAATGCAACACTACCAAAATGTTGAAGAGATAATTTTTTTCAATGATAACTGCTCGGGGATACTCGGTAAAATACCTAGTGTTCCTTCGCAGGAGTCGAACCTACGACCTTCCGATCACTAGTTCGGATCCTCTACTGCTGAGCTACAGGGGATGATCGGGAAAATCCGAGTGCCGCTTTGCAGGAGTCGAACTTACGACCTTCCGATTACTAGTTCGGATGCTCTACCGCTGAGCTATAATAGGAGACTTACTTCTGACCTACGTTTTGTAGGGTCAAGATCGTGGGACTACTAAGATCTGAGCTCTAAGTAAAATCGCAGCAATCCACAGCTGAACCGAAAGAGAGCTTGCTCGCAGGCTAACGACCACGGGGAAGGAGACATCCCATTACATCCTCAAGACGGAGACACCATGTCATGCACGTTTTCTGCAGTATAGATCTGCGTTTGTAACGCGTTGCTTCTTGCGCACGCTGCTTACAGAGCACCCCCCTCCCCCCCCCCCATTTCCTTTCCCCCGAGTATCTACGGTGCAGCAATTACTCGAGGCACGTTAAGCGCTTGAAATTTAAGAGAATAAGAAGCTCAAGTTTCCAGCTTTAGCCCTTCCTCAGTTCGCCATGTCGAAGGACTAAAGCTTGAAACGTCAGCTTTTCATCACCCCACCAAATTCTCGTGTTTCCAACACCAGCGACTGAGCATCAAAGATTTCTTAGAAACTAACTCCATCAGCAAAGTAGCAGTTGCATTGTTTATTTGCATTCAATGGGTCTCAACTATTATTAAATCCCAATTCTAACTACCATTAAACAATTGGTCGTCTTCGGTTTCCTTTTAAATTGTAATACTCCGATAAGATATTTTGCATAAATGGCGCCCAAGTTTGAATAACAATACTTGATACATCTTTAGCCTCGTGTTTATGTTTCAAGACAAAGGATTTTTCTCATGAATGTGAGGCTAAGGATGTATCAAGTATTGTTATTCAAATTTGGGCGCCATTTATGCAAAGGGTCTATTAATGTCGTTATATTTTTCTAACTTAGAACCAAGTTTTAAATACAGAGCAGGATGCGGGAATTCCAGCCACTTCTCAACTCTCCTGAACTATTAAAATAGAACCACCTCGGCCAGCTAACTGTAAATGAACTCAAAACTTCTTGGCTAAAAATCCGCACTGGTTAGCAAATTGATAAAATATTGGGCTATTCTCAGCCTTTAGTGCCTCCCAGAAGCACAGAGGTGATTTTAAGAAATGCCGAATTAGGAGAACAAGCATTTATTCGTGCTTTTTACATTAATACTTTGGCATTCGAGTTACAAAAATCAATTTTTCATAGTTTACAATTAGTAAATTATAACATAATAAGTCGCTGGTGACTAAAATCGAGGAATACTAAACCATTTATACACAGCGATATTTTCTTTCCAAATATACCGTCGGGTGTTATGCTTAGGTAAATAACGATCCTGTCATGTAAATCATCATTTGAGAACAACTTTTGTCAAATTGAAATGACAGCTTAACAGAAGTGGGTTGCTTTAACGGGAGTACGTTTTATGATGATAATAAATGCTGTTTCCTTGCGGAGTTACGTTGCATTAAAAAGCAAAAAGAAACTTTCTTGAAGTGGAAAATAATATTCGATAAATGTGTGTTTAAGCACAACTGGTCTATTTGTTTAAACTTTCCACCAGAACCGAACATATAGTGCCTTTTTCCTTGAAGATGCAGTTTGAATCTGCAGTAAAAGTAAGAAAACGGGGGCATAGGTTTATCCCTCTATAATGACATCACAAACTGCTTGTGCTGCACATGCAAAACAAAATCCGAGTTCTCATTCGTAAAGTCCAAAATGTGACATTCCTCCAATTACTAATTTGTACTACCTACCACTGGAACCTCGTGTGAGCTACGCTAATGAAATTTCATTTGAAACAAAGATGAAGGTAGTTTGTGATGTCAACGGGGAAACTGACCCAATTCCTCTCTCCGGTTTTCACTTGAAAGGCGTACAAAGGCCCCAGGCGGGAACCGAAAAATATATTTCCTTTTGGGGGAGAGATTAATTTTCAAAGT
>NC_090890.1:32235216-32240216 GCF_036669925.1 Montipora capricornis | reverse complement strand
GAGCGTTGAGGTCCTCTTGGTGGAAAAACTCGTATCCAGAGCTACCTATAAGCTCCTGAGGTAGAAATCCAGTGATGGCGGTCGTTCTAAGATAACAATAAAGACAACATAATGTCATTTATTGTGAAAGCTTGTATGTCCAAGTTTGACAACACTATAGAATATGATTGGTTTTCTGTAGGATTAAAGGCGAATTGTCAAAACAGGACATAGTTTTGTCCAAAGTCAATTTTCATAACGTTTTCAATTTGGTTTTAAGTAACCATAATCATCACTGTCGAGTTTGAAGAATATTTTCTTCTTTTTATACACACCGTTGGTCGACGAACGTGAATTTGCCATCAATAGTGTGGCGCGAAATAAACTCCTTGGCAATGCCTGGCTGCGTATAATCTGTCATTTCGTCATAAATCGTTTCCAGTCTTCCAACAGCCACAAGGCAGCTAAGGTTTCTCGATTCGTTCTCTTCATCCTCCTCATCAACAGATGTCCCAGAAGGCGGCCATGACTTCAAATACCCTGTGCAGTGAACTAGAAAAGCAGACAAATACATTTAGTAATAAGAGTGCTGTTAATAACATTGCTACAGGTTATGGAATAATCTAAAATAAAGAACAAACACGCGCGCAAGTTGACAAAGGTTGAGAGGATGTAAACGAGGTAGCGAGCTCAAGCGAGGTACATAACGACGCCCACGATATAACGCCACTAGACAATAGGTCTGACAAGCAAAAACAAACAAACAAAAAGTCAAAAGCTCTGCACGCCATGCACGTGCGATTTCAACGATTATTGTTATTTAACCTTTCATTGGATTAAAATTTGGGTTGGGATGAAGTAGTCCCATACAGGTCACCGGTGGCCCAATAGACACACAGAATGGATGGGTTGCCATGGTAACTATGATTCTAAACCCTCTAAGGATCTCCGGAAAGGAATAAGAACCTCTACCAAGGGAAGAGGGGTAAGGACCTCCTAGAGGGAGGTCCCCTGGGGGCCATCACCCACACCCCAGGAAAGGAGATGGGGTTCAGACCCCCCACATCTACTGTAGCTAGACTAGTGATCAGTGACATTGGTGTGTTGTCAAAGTACTTCATTCCCAACTCCATTACCCCACATCTTGTTGTGTTCCTGTTTCTTGTGGGCTGGTAGCATTAAAATGTTTGAACTACAAACGAGATCTCTTTTACTTACCCACAACATAGGGCTTTTTCTCTGGTGCTTGTTTGTTCTTGCTTTTTCTCTTCATTAAACAGAGATCTGAGTCTTGTGAACTGTCCTTCGTCTTTTTCCCTTTTGATCCACACTTCATTCGACAGAAGAACGACCTCCTGGCTCCTGAGCAGAGTCTCGTTGGAGTCTGTTGGTTCTCGGTTTTGAGTGGAAGGCCGGTCTTAGCATCTATCAGGCGTTCTCGAGGGGTGGTGTCTGATGAAGATAACTGTTCCTTGACTTTGCTGATGTCCTTTTGGTGAATGAGATCAAGAAAACTGTGTCCCACAAGGTCAGACTGTTAAGGAAGAGGGCAAACTGCACGCAATCAGAAAAGCTAACAAGTACAACTCTTACCCTAAAATAACAATTCAATACCACAATCTGTAAGGCCACAGTCAGCTTTCAATTGGGTGATATGAGTAGAATGACTTCGAATGAGAAGGGCTGCTTTTCAAATAGCATCAACAATTAATATTGTTCCTCATACACTGTAGAATATTAACAGACCCACACATTGTTCAATGAGAAAGAGACCCTATGTTGTGTCGTTGAACTTTTAGAGTTCCGTTGCGCTGAGGCACATTTATTTAAATCAGAGAGAAAATTTATTGGATCCTGACCTCAAAGATGGCAAGGTTGGCAGACTTTTCTCAATCATGGTCTTTAAGACAAGGTCACTTGACAAGTGAAGCTCTTGAGATTTAAATCAAATTATTCATCAAAATTTTATATTTGTGAGTTCATTTTCACCTTTTAAAATGTAATTTCTAGCGCAAAGGACTTTCATGAAACCCTATATCCCCTTCATACAAAAAGCCAAACAATTAACATTTCAAGTTGTTTCCTTTTTCTGGAGTGGAATTGCTTTCAAAATGAGACTGAAATAAACAAATGATTGACCAATCAACTTACAGGAGTTTGGTTAAGGTAGTTCTGAATAGAATCTGATGCATAAAGAAGACAACCACGGTCACAGCCCACCACAAACAAAAATCCCTCAGCTGTTTCAAGAAGGAGGTTCTTGAGATCTTCATCTGACAAGAATGCTGGCTTATAGTTTGTCTCAGTAAATGGATCAAGAGCACCTAAAAATGCAAGTGAAAATTGTTTCAGTTGAATGCAAAACAGTTCATTTACCAAATGTGAGGAATGAAAAGCCAAATGGGAGGGGGGATATTGCAGTCGACTTCACCCCCGTCATCGTCATCATCATCACTATTATTAAGATTGTGATTAAGATAATATTAACAATGCTCCTGAAAGATCTAATGATGATATAGTTTGCCGGGTTGTTAGAAATGTGAAAAAGGGCACTAGTGCAGAAGTAGAAAAGGGAGCTAAGTCACAAATAATGATGAAGACCAAAAGAATGTCACATATGTTATTATAGTTATGATTGGTATGAACTGATGGGACAGTAGGGGAAATATTGAAATTTTAATGCTGGGTGTGGGCATCCCCCAAATGATCTCAAATTAGGTCAACTCACGTCATTGCAGGGAGGAGATTGGCAAAGAAATGAACAAAAATGCAATTCACTCATGATGATGTCGCGCCATTGATCCTATGGTTTGGAGGCATCCACATCCTTGTCAATACATACAGGTACAAACAACCACTCCCCACAGGGGCTTTTCAGGGACAATGAAACATAACAATGACACACCAGAACAGAACTACAACTCTAAGTACAGTATCCCAACTGGATGAAGGCAAGCCAGTTGGCTACTTTACAAGAGAAGCCAAGAAGATGAATCACAGTCTACCAGGATCACCAGTGGTCGGAATTGGTCTTAAAGACTCAGGATCTCAAAATAGCAAGGCAAGCACCCCTTAGGCTAATACTGGGCCATCACTACAATGTACCCAAGCTCCCCAAAGGAACAAAGAAGACAATTTTTGGTCCCCATCTTTTTTACCAGAAATTAATTGCTGCGCAACAAGTGTAGGGAACGAAGCAGCAGCTCATAATCCAGAAAGCCAGACAATTTCTCAATGTTTTCAACCACAATCCTTTGCCAGCGATGCCTATTATGACACAACAGGGCAGTTTCCTAATTTGGAAATGCTCTACCACAACTCTTTGCGTGCCCACGTGCTGCCCGCGCTTTATCTTCCGCATGGTTTGCATTGAAGCACATACATGAAAAGTTAAATAGGGTTTTAGTAACCTGCGATCAGGCGTACTTTTCCTCAGACATCGTGCAAAAAGGTACGCCTGATACAATTTCTTAATGAGTCGTCTGCTCGTAGTTAAGAATCTGGACTTTACTCTGATTGGCCGAAAAACAACAGAGCTCTTGGAGCCTCGCTCCGATTGGTTACAGAATTGCAAATCATACTTCTTGTAAATCGGTTAACAGCTAATGAAATTATGGCCGCTGAGAAGGATTTAAACACTAGTGATGTTTAGGATCTGTTTACAGCTGCTGTTGCTTTGACTTCAGATCATTCTTCTTCCACCAACTCGAAAACGTTTGTAGTTGTGGCAAGTCCTTTGGAATATATTTGGAAGCAACAAGTTGCGAATCCAAAAAGAACCGAATAGAACTTTAGGGGAATCAGCCAAGCTTGAGAGAGAAATTCGACACTGTTTACGGAATCGTTGAACAATCTGAACACACTTCTAACAAAATGATAGCTGGGTAGCTGCTGCTGAAAAACTAGAATTTCTCAAAGTCCATTTTCTTCATATCTATTTTTATAGCATCTTTTATTGGCATCTCAAATATTCAAGGTTAAAATAAAGTTTATTGTACTGTTGATTGCGCCTGATGATGACATGATGAATTCTGGCTTTTTCTGCCATTTTGCCTCGAAATTCTTTGTTCCTTGATGGTTTGAACAGAGAAACTGCACCAACTGTCAAGTAGGATTTGCAGAAATAGCTTTGATTGCAGACACCAAAGCCACAGTGCTATTTTGCTTTTGTCACGTCTTTACTTGAATCGCAGCGTGCAGGTAATTTCTGGTAAAATCTGATTGGCTCACATTTATAGCATGACACATGATAACATCACTCTTGACAGGTGGGCGGCAGATGACTCCTTAAGAAATTGTATCAGGCGTACTTTTTAGCGGCCTGTCTCAAGAAAAGCACGCTTGATTGCAGCTTAGGGTTTTGGTTGTAAGACCTACATCGCTGCTAAAGGTGTCAGAGGTGTCATGTGTCTTCTTTACGCTTTCTTAGTTCTACAGTATGTATTTCCATCACAAATGGGTTGTCACTGTTCTTTAGGAATGTAAAGGCTGTGCTTGTGTAAATTTGAGAAGGAACAACCAGCCCAGGCTAACCCACGGCTACTAATTTTACCATCTCATATCCAACGCAGGCTCATCAAGTAATATTGTTAATTATGTACAATCTACAATGTACATCGTTATTGGAAATATGTTGCTGTCTGCACAGTAATCACCATCAAAATGATGATGTCGTAATATTAATTTTAATTGCACTGTAGTGAGAAAAAGTAAAAAGTACAGATGTAGCTATCATTGTGGTTTATCAGCAGCACTTTTTAAAAACCCTGTTTTATCATTCAAACTTCTCTAACTGGAATACTCAAAAGAAGCATACCTACCTTTCAACGTCTTCATGTGTTGTACAGCCAGTCTAAGGACAGTGAGTTTATCAAGCTTGCGTGACATGGCATTACACATGGGAATCATCGTTGACAATTCATTTATGTAAGTGTTCATCTTATCACGCCGTCTCTTCTCGATTTCACTGTGATTCAATTGCCTATAGGATAATGACAAGAAAAAATAATAATCTACAGATT
>NC_090890.1:32220216-32230216 GCF_036669925.1 Montipora capricornis | reverse complement strand
TATCAGAGCAGACGAACTTTCAAGTACGTACATTTGCAAGCGCTTCTTACATCAAGAGGTTCACCTTTTTGAACTGAGATTGCAATAAAAGTCAAAGAACAGGGATGGCTTAACTTGTCCCTAGCTCGTGACCATGTCGTTTCAAAACTGGAATGTTAGATGCATGCATTCCCTAGCTCCGAAGACAGAAATGTAATGTCTTTCAATCAGACCATATCTGAGATGGGAAGTCCCTTGTAATTTCACAGAATGACTCTCAACATAAGTCCTTAATTTACGAATACACTTATTAAGAATCCTGTAAAAAAATACTGCACGTCCGAAGACTATTCAGCTTATATTCGATCGAGACACCCACTCGACAACTTAATCCTGTCATCAAGAAATCGAAGCAAAAAGAAATGATTGTCGACTTACTCGTTTGCACTATCCGTTCTTTTCCTCTTTTTCCCCAAAACACAATCCATGGAAAGTAATTATAAACAAAATCCTTAAAGATCAAGACATTGAAAACAACTTCGATCAAATCCGACAAATAGAACTTCCCTTCACTAACTCACTGTTCTAAAGTCTAGCTGACACATTCAGTTCCAGTCCCCCTCGTACGTAAATTTTGGAGATTAGAAACCAGTGAAACCACGGGATTTTACTTTTATTACATGGGTGCCCTTGAGGTGATTAATGCCCAAGGCCAGCTCCCATCGCTCTGGAAATGTGCAAACGTTCTTCCCTTGCCTGAATAATCCACAGGTCGCTGGTAAAGATCTCCGTCCGATTTCTCCTACTCCCTTGCTCAGTAAGATCTTAGAAAGTTTTTTTTTCTAGTGGTTACATGATATCGTATCGGCAAAAATTGATAAGAACCTGAGTTCGGCAACATTCTACGCACCTACTGATCCACCTTTTACATCACTTGCTTTCCTCCTCTGATACCCAACGCGTTATCATTCGCAAATGCATGATTGATTTCTCTAAAGCGTTCATCATCATCATCATCATCACCAAGCTGCAATTACTGGAAGGTTCCTGATATTTTGATTAACTGGTGTGCGGATTTCCTCTGTCAACGCTATTTTCGCGTCAAAATTGGCGAAAACAAATCAGCCTGGAAATCAACACGTGCTGGTGTACCTTAAGGTACAAAACTTTGACCATTGCCATTTCTTGTGATGATCAATGACCTCACCTCCGATTTACCACTCTTCAAGTATGTAGATGATATAACTATCTTTGAATGCTTAAATTTGTCCTGCCCAAGCTTCCTTCAATCTGAACTTGACAAAATCTGTAACTAGTCTACTAACAACAACATGAAAATCAATGCCCCAAAAAACTAGAGAACTACGAATCAGTTTCTTTAAGCTTGAGTCTCCAGTGTAACCTCTAACCGCGGATGATCGTGTTATTGACACTTTTACACATTTTAAATTAGTTGGAGTGTATATCTCATCTGATCTCACTTGGTCCCATCATGAAGATTATATCTGTACCAAGGCAAGCAAAAGACTCTATGCTCTTCGTACCCTAAAACGTGCTGCTACGTCATCAAACGACCTGGTCTCAGTTTACTGTTCGTTTGTCAGACCGACGCCTTTCATCTGAGATTTCTCCGTAAGATCTTGAGCATGACTGGGTGTGACAGAATAACCACACACCGAAGTGCTGGGGCAAGCAAATCTTCAAAGCATGACAACAATCTTGTGCAAAAGAAGACTGAGATGGCTAGGAGATGTGAGACGAATGGATGATACACGCATTCCAAAACAGCTGCTCTATGTTGAATTTGCTCATGGTAAGAGACAGAGGGGAAGACCGAAACTGAGATACAAGGACACCTTCAAAGTCAGTCTTGTCAAGATGCGGCATAGATGTTAAGACCTGGGAATAAATAACTGAGAACAAAACAGCGTGGAAAACAGCAGTGAAGGAAGGAACTGTCCTACTAGAGAACAGCATGATCAACAACCAGATTGAGAACCAAGTACCCCACCATCTGGTGGAACAAAGGTGAAACTGCGAACTACGTCGGCTGCTCGTATTGGTGGAATAGATGTTCCTTCTAGCAGCGAAGCGAATTATGTTACAACCTCTCTCGACTTTCCTCCAGACATTATTGGAAATCGAAACCGTGATTTGCATATTGAGTCATTAAATATTCCAGCTCACACCTTTCCAGTTAGCAGGAGCAAGGATGACACAGTCGGTTAGTGCGCGGCCTTGGTGCAAGAGTTCTCGAGTTCGATTCCCGGATCTCGCATCCTTGTTGCGACTTCTTTCCTGTCCGGGTAGCTAAGTAGCCTTAAATACCCGTAAAACGAAGCACTGATGGAGAGGGGGGAGTAAAATAAGCGCACCGTCGACCTCAGGTTTGTCAGTTGAATTATATGGTTGCTTTAAACAACCTGATTCAAGAACCAGGTACCGCCACATCTGGTTTCAATGCGAAAAATTCAAGCCATCTGTTTGGTCTCAGTCTTTTAGTAACTAACACCATGTCTCTCGTACCCAAGATCGATGAAGTGAATTATTTTGCTACTCGTAAAAATCCTGATCTAATTTGTCTCACCGAAACTTGGCTAACAGAAGCCATCAGCGAGAATTGCATTAACATTCCTGGATATTACCTTACCTGCAAAAACCGATCTACTGGCGCTCATGGTGGTGTTTGTGTATATATTTATAACAACTCAATTCAATATAAAACTCTGGACCAGCTGCATCATCCCGAACTAGAAGTGCTTTGGATTTACAGCCGACCAAAGAGACTCCCTCGTGGAATTCCTTGTATTGTGACCGGAACTGTATACCACCCCGCTAGTGACGACGACAACATTATGATCGACTACCTATCTTCCACGCTTATGTCCATTTGTGGAATCTTTCTGACCGGTGATTTTAACAGATTGAACGTCAATCGGTTACTGGCCCAGTTTAGTATGAAACAACTTGTCCGCGTACCAACTAGAGGCGACAATATACTGGACTTAATAATAACAAACATGCCACAACTGTACGATAAAGATATTCTTCCTTTGGCCTTTTGGATCATAATGTGATTATTCTTTATCCTAAAAAGAGACCTCCGCAAGCCATCAGCCGTCGAACAGTGCGTAAAAGGAACACTCGACGTAGTAGTAAGACTATTGAACGTGGTCGATATTTGGACCATTCCTGTGACTGGTCTCTTCTGGACTCCCCAATGAACTGCGAAAACAAACTTCAGCCATTTGTGGAGCTAGTACAAATTGGTCTTGATAATATTATGCCACTTCAACAACAAAGTTACACGTAAATGATCCACCATGGTTTACTCCCGAGCTAAAAAATCTCATCAAGCTTCGTCAAAGAGCATTTAAAAATGATGACAAAGAACTCTTCCGTTTATATCGAAATCGTGTGAACCGCAAAAGAAAGATCTGTCGTGCTCGTTTTTTCTCATCAAAAGTACAACACCTAAAAGAGTCTAAACCAAGTCAGTGGTCACGGGAATGACGTTAAAAAAATAGCAGGTATGACTCCTGCTACTGGCTCCGACGATCTCTGTTCCCAACTTCATCTGGATCAAATTGATGTTCTCGATCTTAAACGGAATCGCAAATCTGATTAACGATGCTCTTTAGAGCCAATGCAGGTATATCAACCCTTGGATTCTCTTCCTCCGCATGATGAGAAGTTTGTCGCACCTGTGGTTTCTCAGACTGATGTTTATTGTGTTCTACAAAAACTCAATTCTCGAAAGGCATCAGGTCCTGATGGTGTGTCAAACTGGATTTTAAAGGAATTCGCTGAGATCCTGGCACAGCCCATTCTGCTCAATAATTAATAGCTCATTTGCTGAACAAAGATTGCCACCCTCCTGGAAGATGGCAAACGTCGTTCCTTTGATTAAAGTAAAACGTGTGACTGACGTTAGTAAACATCTCATACCGATATCGCTCACTCCCGCCTTGTCTAAGATCGCCGAGGAATTTATTGTTGCAATGTACATCGGCCCAGCCATCCTATCAATCACCCCATAGGGATTGTTTGATATCCTAGAACTTAAGAAATTTTAGAGATTTTACAACTCCCAGAAGGAAATTTTAGCGATTTAAGAACTTCATAACTTTAGAATATTAGGAATGTGTTTTGTTCTAACACTCTACATCGCATTTTGATTTCAGAGTTTCTTGAACCCTTTAGCTATAGACTTCTAGACTTTAGAGACGTTCCCTCAGAGTTTTTAAAATAACTATATTTTTTTTAAATTTTCGTCGTTTTCGTCACAAGGACGAGTCATCAAATAACATAACCGATTTAACGTTTCGTACGTTACAACATACATCATCAGAAGTGATTACTATTCAGTTACAGAAAATTCAATTGAACGGACTGGGAACTAACGAGATTGATTGACATGAAACGACAAGAAATATGCTAATAATAGAGATAAAGTTTCTCCCTGCCAACGTTTTCATTTAAGACTGGCTTTAGATCACGGATAAACAGAGACTCTTTAATTTTACAAGGGAATCTTTTATTCCGCGTAAGTACAAATTAAACCTAGTCCGCACTTTGGCTTATCGCTGCATTAGAATTTGTTCGTCACCCCGATTGTTACAGTTGACCTTAGATGGAGAGGATTTTGTTACTTAAGGGCTACCCTATGGGAACTGTATGAATGATGTCATTGAGAAACATCAAAATAAAGGAAAAAAGAAGTTCTAATCGTTCTACCTTTCTTAACTCATCACAGCAAACAGGCTCACAAAACAGCTCAGGTCTTGTATAATTCGTTGGCATTTTCAACGTCAAAATAGCTTTTCAGAACAGCCGAAGAATCAAGTCTTTTTTCCCTTACAAAGATAAACTAGTTCCTTCGTTCAGGTCAGAAATACTGTAGTGTACAGAGGAACCTGCTGGGATTGCAATGATTTCCATGTAGGGAAAACAAAACTCCAATTACGTGACAGAAAAACAGGACATTTTAAAGCTCGAATCTGCAATTGCTGCCGATCATGTTTTCTCAACCAACCATAGAATAAAGTGGGATCATTTTGAAATTAAAAATTAAAGAGTCTCTGTTTATCAGCTGTGATCTAAACCCAGCCTTAAATCAAACCGTTGGCAGTGAAAAAGTTTATCTCTGTTATTAGCATATTTCTTGTCGTGTTATGTCAATCAATTTAGTTGCCAGTCCGTTCAGTTGTATATTTGAATTTAAATTCATCTGCAACTGAATAATAATCACTTCTGATGATGAATGTTGTAACATACGAACCTTTAAGTTCAAAGTTATGCAGTTCAAGGAAATGTTTGTAACCGCTGTTTGCGTTTTATTCTTATTGAAAATTAAATAGGCCAAGTCAAAGAACTTTTATACAACCTATTTGTTCCATGATATGCATTTTCCGTATTGACCTCATCTCCTGATGGAACTTTACAGGTAAAGAAGACTCTAAAGAAGTCGAAACTTCGGATTCAGTTCATGGTGAGTGTATCGTGAGACAGGAACAACATTCATCTACCTAATTCAGGTGGTTTTTTCCAAAAAAGCGAACAATTTTTACTTTGTACTGATACCACAGGCGACCCACACTCAAAGGGTAAAAAAATTATAAGGATTTGTATCGGAATCTCGATAACAAACTAAAAAGGATATTTACACGCAAAAGTGCTCATAAAAAAGCCATACTTTATTGTCCTTGTGACTTTCTCGATTTTTTGCGGTTGCTTGCCTGATTGAATGCGATTTAAGCGACTTATCAGATAGGAAAGGCTGGACAATATTCTAGCTTACCTCACATCTCGCCGATAAAATCACACTTTTCTGGCATCAGTCGTGCTCAAACTCCGGGGATAGCCACACGGATAAATTTACTTCCCCTTGACCAAGTTTCAAGGTCCAGCGAGTATCCATTGCTGAGAAACAGTAACAATATTCAAATAAAAATCCTTCGAAGTTCGCTTACAACGAATTTGAACACGGCTGGTCAACGGTTCACTTATTTGCTCTCACCGTATCGAAGCTTGTTATAATTATAAGCGAGCCTCGAAGGATTTCGAAATTTTGAATATTTTTCGGGATTTGAAGGGCGAGATAGCGCCGCAATGGGCGGGAAGGCGGGATTTGAGAACCCTATTGTGGAATCTCTAATTACTTCTAGTTTTGTACATCGTAATTCTGCCTGGAGAACGAGGCATTCAACAATATACCCTATTCATTTGCAAATATGGATGGCCGGGTATTCTGCTGTCAGCTTCTGCCTGTGCCGACCTGATGAAATTTATACCCTGAAGTAAAAGATTAAAATCGTTTACCAAGGTGAGGAGCATGCATCCGGGAGCTATTGTTTGTGAAGGACGTTCCAAGAACATCGAGGGCTTCCATTGTCAATGCAAGTAATTTAGGGCTGTCGCCCAACATATTCACATATTCATTCAGAAGAGATGCTCACCAACTTTGTGATTGCTTCTCACACCACCCAATAGTCCTCAAAAATTAAGAACTGAATATGTTTCCTGATCACTCTTTTTTCACGTCTCTTAACTATAACTCAAAGCGGTTCAAGATAATTGGTCGCACGCCTACGGCCAATCGTGAAACAATCGAACAGCACAGATGTCGAGAGTCAATATTATTAATCTCGCATACAAATGTAAGGCCGGCCGGTCTGAAAAGTATTACGTAACCTCTACAAGACGGGAAATTGCCATCAACTACAGTAGGTTTTTTTTTTTTTTGCCATGGCTAACTGACCCTTTTTAAGTTTTCTCAATAAAACTTGTTTAAATAGCTTTTGGAAACCTACCTTCATTTCTGCCGGAATCCCGAACATAATATGCGACTCCATCAAACCAATTAGACCTTTCAAATTTCGCTTCACACAGTTTTTTACCCTTCTTGACTTTTCCAACAATATTCCGTTAGCACCTTCGCAACTTCGACCCATTTTGAGTGTTTCTTGACCGTCTGGAAGTTCATTTGTGTCTTGCAGAAGCAAGGAAAAGATCAAATCGAAAGTAATATTTTTATTTTCATATAATACAGCCGAGTAAATAAAGGAACTCTTTGTGCTGTTAACCAATCGGATGCCAAAAGGTTTCGTGACTTTCTACAGAGTGGACTTTGATCACGAGTCTAAAAAAAAAAGGCAAACCAGACACCCAAAGATAAGCACTAACGAACACGTGCATTCGCAATCAACAATTCATACGTACTGAGGGTGGGTTGCTCCCGGGGGGTTGCTTTTGTTATTTCGAGGTTGTTTTAGAGTGGACATGTCCAATAGCCAAGCACATCACCCAGGCCTGATGATTTTCCCCAGGATCTCGAAAGATACATGAATACATGCATTTAATAGACCAATAATTCAGTCCTAAAAAAAAGGAATCATCTCGAGGATCTGAGGAATAAATTAAGTGTTTGTATGAGTTCATTCCCCAGAGACTAGACTAGAGATGATGCCTTTTGTTTAGGACTGAATTTTAATATATCGAAATTGAGCTATTAAAATGCAATTAGCCTGGGACCACGCTCCCGCAGTTGGGGTTACGGAGCGAAAAGGAAAGTGGCGAAAAATAAATTGACGATCGAACGAGCGGAGCGTGGTCGGGCGACGGGCGACGGAGCCTGGAGACCTGCCTTTCATGCCGCCGATTCATGGCCAGATCCGCCATCCCTTCCTTCTCCACGGTCGTTTTCGCTCCATAACCTCAACTGCGGAACGTGGTCATAGGCTAAACTGCAATCTTCTTTCTATAAAGCAGCTGACATCGTAGGATTTAGACTGATAAAAAAAGGAGGAAGCGGAAAGGGGTTATATTTGCTCTAACATTTTTCACTTCTTGTGTTTTGGCGACATTTTCCTAGTTATTGTTTGAATATCGATTTGGAAATTCGACAGAACTTGATGGAAATCATTGACCGCTTCGAGGATTGATCGGTACGACACACCATCGGCTCTACTCGGATCTTTGGAATGTCCTTACATATACATGAATAACAAGTATTAGAATGTATTAGGTCAGCTAGCCGCAGATCAAAAAGTTCAGTAGTCAATTCAAATGTAATCTTGAACAGAACCAAGCACAGCGTACATTCTTGATTATTTAAGGTGTGGCTTTTTGCACTATGACGGCCTCTGAGTCAAGACATTACGGCGAATGGGCTCTATCAAGACGGTATGAAATACTCGCAAGGAAGAAACGACTGGTGGAAATATCAACATCGGTAAGAGAAAAGGACGCGTGGCTTACTGCACATAATTGGTGTTCGAAGCTTCTAACGCCCGGAATCGACTCAGAAAAGCTACAGAGCATCACGGACGCCCTAATCTCCAATCACTGGAATCAGGCTAAGAGGATGGGATGTCTTGGAGTTCAATTTACCTACATCAATGGATTTTACCATCGGTTTATTTGGAGAGCTTCGTGACTGAAGTGTTCTGTCAACGAGTGCAGTCAACCCGTTAAGTAAAGTATGACATTTCATCTTTGAAGTTTGCTTTTTCTTCGTTTGAAAACAAACTTACGTAACTGATTCTAGCCCTTTCTTTAATTTTTTGGACCAAAAACCAACTGCATTGGCGGTACGTTTTGTTTTGAATTCATTATTCCACCTTAAAAATCGAAAACAATGCCTTAAGATATTGTCTGCCTCATAGATAAATTAATTTCTTATTCAGGTATTTATTTCCACTTACATAACGATCACTATCTCTAACAGTAAATTGATCTGCCACAAAATCCGCAGACTAAAATAAACTTTCCAATGTTTTTGTCAATTTTGAGCGCGTGACCTTTGAATGGTTTGCTTTTCACTCCTCTTCATTTGATAGCATTTAGCATACAGCGGAAAACCGCCCATGCAGATCTGTTGAAAAGACAGCTTGGTTCGAGAATAAAGATTGGATATTTTTCTCTGCCAATTTTAATTTTTGGCCCACGCTTATAACTATTTGTTGTTCGAGTCCAAGTACAGATTTGAGGTTGCCAACTGTCATGCAGAAATAAACGTTTTTGGTGATGTGCTCCAAACAAGTATCGGGTTTTCGACTTACCGATGCCAGTCCGGATAAGCGGCAGATTTGTAGGATTCATAAGCACCCCTTCATATATTTACAACTAGTGGTAATCAAAGATGGGAGTGCGTTCACAGACTGTGATAATTGTTGTCTGTTGCTGAAATCATTACTTTGAACAGCTGGGCCCGGTTCCTCGAAAGCCGATTAACTTAATCCAGGATTAGCGTAAACTTTTGTTTCACGTTTTCAACTTTTTGGTGAAAGTTTCTTTTGCTTATTTTTGTTTTTTAAGATTGACGTCTCATGTAAAGTTCTGCCAAAAATCTGCGTTGAACAGCATTTGGGAGTAGAGAAATAAACTGCTTGGTTAATTTTTAATCTTAGATTAGCGTTAATCGGCTTTCGAGGAACCGGGCCCTGAAGTTTTACAGACATATACTGACAAAGTCCACTTTTGATATGACCTTTGATGACACGCTGCGTGACGGCTCTTGGGGCCCGTTTCTCGAAAGTCCCGAAAAGTTCACAACTGCTAATAGACTGCAAAACAGTAGTTTTCTTCTATTTTCGGAAGGCGCGGAGCGCCGTAAGCGTGACCATCGCGTGTGAAGCGCGCGAGTCCCACACGCCGTTTCTACACTCGCTCCAGACCTTTCGTTTGAATATTTACCGCGTTGCTTTTCGTTTGAATACGCGTTGCTTGCGTTCGCAAAAGATACGACTGTTTTGCAGTCTAAATGCCAACGGCTTGTTTTGGAAAGCCTATCTTTTAACATGTTTTCAAGGTAACTAAAAGAAACATGTCTGTGAAATCCTCTCCGAAAATGGCCCGTAAAGTTTCGGGACTTTCGAGAAACGGGCCCCAGGCCATTCTGGATCGCACTCCAAGTTTCGGTAAACTCGCAAATTCATGTTATTAAAACGTCTCATTTTCACTTTTATTGGTAATGTTTAAGCATAAAGGATAAATACTTGTGTTACATCTAGTACTCCGT
>NC_090890.1:32210216-32215216 GCF_036669925.1 Montipora capricornis | reverse complement strand
GTTCTCTTATTCGGAAAAGACAGTTAAACTTAAGATTTTGAAAAAGTTCTCGCATAAATTGAAGAGTTTTTACAACATCACTAGTAGCCGTTAACTCTGAAGTGTACACAGATCGTGCGATTTTCCAAGAAAAAAAGACCATAAACAAATCAAAGAAGTTACCATGTAACTGAAGGGAATATTAGTCTTATCCAAGAAGCGTTCTTGAACAACACCCCACAATCCCCATAGAAAGTGTGAGGCTAAAGCAAATCTGTGAATCAAGCATAAAGATAAAATACAAACAATTTAGCTTCAATACAGCTACACTTGGTCGAGCGCAGCACCGGTTCACAAACTGAGTTCCGAGTTCCATGTCTGAGGTTTCTTTTGTGTGATTGAATAGTCGCAAAAGACCGCAGCTATGACGACTCAGTGTTTAGTCACTTTGTTTCATTAACATAAGAGGCAGTGCGGCCAAGTGTTTAGGGCGCTTGCCTTGAGAACCAGAGACTGGCCCGGGTTAAAGACTCGTTCTGATCACTCATTGAATTTGTTCCTGGTTTCAGTTCCCAGAAGTCTCCGGTTCAACTCTCGGCTGCACTTGTAAATAGCCAACTGGTTTGCCTCCGGCCAGTTGGGATTCGCAACAGTTGTTGTTCTGTTCCGTCGTTTCGTTGCGTTTCATTGGCCCTGAAAAGTCCCTATGGGGTCTGAGCGGTAATTAAGTATGTACTGTACTGTATTGTAATGTACTGTATTGTACATACGAGTTTGCTCACAGAAAGCATCATGTTATTGACAGATTGACTTCAAAAGGTAAAAGAACTTCTTAAACTTGATTAAATCTCCAAATTGAAGCCTTTTAGCTTCCATAACGAGCCCGTTATTAGCCATTAAAACCTGATATATTCTTGGGTGGCAAAAGCACAAATCATCTCATACATTCTTCGTAAAATTTCGAATTTCCAAAGCATCAATGCTCTGAGACTCCCTGCATGGAATATCGCGTTCAAATTTCAGAGAGAGCTCATTATGCAATGCACTTTCAATATTTAGTGCTTTTTTCTTGGCTGACTTATTAGATAGAGCGAGTTTCAATCGAGTGTCATAAAACCAAAACCAAAGTAATTACTTTGGCCAATCCAAAATGACGGAGACAATCCAGTAAACCAATCACAACTCGAAGTAATTACACGAAGCCGCCACAAAACGCGGGAAAATGTGCACGCGCGAGCCACGATTGGTTTTGGTTTCACTTGTGATTGGTTGAAAAGTGGCGCGAGAACTTTGAACCAATCACTCAGTGAAGTAATGCAAAACCAAAGCAATTCGCTAATTACTTTCGACACTCAATTGAAAACCGCTCAAGGCCCACCAGTTTGGAAGTTCAGCTGGTAGAGAATTGGGACGAGTGGAGTGGAACAATGTTTTAGAGGTGACCCAACCATCTGTCGGTCTTATCATCCAAAACTGTGGCATAGTCGGTTATTCTACAGCTGTTTCGAGAACGGTTGTCCAAAAGAAGCGAAAATGCCGAAAGGCATTATGGTAAACTGTCAGTGAATTTGAGTCAACATGACGGCAGTGCTATCGAAAACGTCTCCAAGAAATACATGAGTGAGTTTCAAAGTTCAGTCAAATGATCTAGGCCATGAATTAGTACCAAAGGGTTAGGAGAAGGAAGGGTTAGGAGAAGGAAGATTCTGACGACTTTAACCTTGCTAACTTATTTTATGTCATGTTTCGGCGAGAAAGTTTGAGAAATGTATACAAAAATCGTGGCGCACGTGCAGAGCCATCGTTTTTGCTAATGAACCCCTTTGTTTTTGGACGTGTTTTTGTAGCGGGTAATTGCGGGAGAGAGCTTCAACATAAGTCTGCGCGTACTGCTTCTTCATGAACGCTATGTCCTAAGAACTCTTTGATCCAAATAGCTCGCTATCGTAGGTCTTCGCTGTACGGTCGCTCTTACGCTTCTTTTGGGCAACCCTTCTCGAAACAGCTGTATACGCTTGCTCTGCCCTGCTCTGCTCTGTATTTCTGGATGCCGAACACACAAACTGGACAGTTTGCTGCAATGCCACGACGGGTAACACCCAGTGGACATCACACCGAAGTGGCATCCAATTTTCAAAACATTCTTAGTACTGTAAAAAAGTTGTTTTGCTGTTTCAAAATGGAAATTATTGTTACGTGATTCGGAAGTGATCGTGTTACGTAAGTTTGAACTTTAAAAATTCAGTCTGCAGTGAAAGGGGACTGAGATTTTTCAGGTTAGAGAAAGTAAATGAGTTATAGCCGGACAATAAAGTGAGTCAAACTATAATAAAGCCGAACTGAATTTACCTATTTGCTTGATCCATCAATTCCGTTTCCTCTATTGTTGGTTCATTTAATGAAGGACGGTTTTCCACGAAAGTGTGTTTCCCCAAATACGCACGAATAAACAAAAGCTGTCAACAATACACAAAACAGGAGAAATAAATATCACACAAAAGCTGTTTCATATTGGTTAGGTAACTGCGTTGAAGTGCATGTAACTACGCATTAGTGAGTAATGTGCTTTCCTTAACAGTTAGGAGCAGGCCACTAAGTTGGGCTCATTTGTTCCTCTGAACGGATGTGATGAAAGAAATGTATATTTACAGAGTTCTTGTTAAGTTTTTGCACAGGAGGTAAAAAACCAAAAATAGCAGGTAACTTTGTTACCTGCCCCTGCACGGGCTAGCAAGCTCAAGTCTTAACTTGACGTTCGTAACGATCGCTGTCCCGTGCCAGCGGCTGCTAAATTAATTTAATACTCAGCAAAAGGAAAGAAGGTTATACTATTTCACTGATTTTCACTCACCACCGCTTTTCTGACGCTTCGGTTGAAAACTAAACTCCGAAAGACCTTTCTGGCGTTTTCCACGCGTGGATGCCATGTTGTAAAACGTTTTTAATGGTTACGTGGGGGTTTCCCCTGGCCGCAGGAGGAATGGGAGGGAAACATGGCGGACATCGTTTCGAAGGATGAGTTGGCAAAATCAAGCTGGATTTCTTTAATAAATGGCATATTTTCGAAGCGATAACATGTGCCAGATATCTTCACAGGATTAGTTGGAGGGGGAACGCAATATTTTCCCATAAACGCAATGTAATTTCACCTTTGAACAGACGAACATTCGTTGGATAATTTCGGTTAATATTTCAGTGAAACAGCCGGTAACATTTACTTGAACAGCCGGTAAAAATAACCGGTTACCGGCTCTTAACAAGAACCCTGAATTTTAACAATTATTCTTCAAGGGCGCGTTGGATATGAAGTGATAGATAACCAGCGATGCGCGCAGCGCCGAGTTGGTTATAATCATTTTTTATCCAGCAAGCCCGAGTAAACAAGTGTTTTAAGAAAAACTCCAGGATCAACAACTCTTCCACTAAAGCATCGATTTTTACCTCGGTCAATTCCGGTCCAAAACGGTTTTTGTCCGCCGTTTTTCTCAGAGCTGCAACAATAGGGCCGTTTATACCAGAGAAAATAAGCCGCGGCTTAAGTAAGCCGCGAAAGGAAGTATTTATACGAGTATAAACTCCCCGGCCAGGATAAGTCGCGGCTTGAGAAAGCCGTGAACGTAGATTTTGTACCATTTATACGAGGTGTTCGCGGCTTACGTAAGCCGCAGCCAGAGTTAGCCGCGGCTTATTTTCTCTCGTATAAACGGCCCTATTAAATGTTTTCAGCTCGCTTTATTGCTGACGCTTTCCTTGACCATATTAGGTACAGCAGCTATATGAGCTGAAAGCCTGTGTCCGGCGAGCCAATGAAAATGTTTGAAATCTGATATCCGTAGTTCAGTTTTTAATAATTAACAACTATTCACCGAAGTGGAGGTAAATATCCACCACTAGCCCCCGACACTGAGGTGAATAGTTGTTTGAGTATATACTAAAACAGTGGGATAATATAGCACAAAAAGATGATTTTAACTCATTTAAGCCTGCAAAGATTACAACATCTTCGGGCGCAAATTCCGCGCGAATTGCTCGGAGGTGAATAGTTAACAATTATCCTGCACACAATTAGGGCCGTTTATACGAGAGAAACTAAGCCACGGCTAACTTTGGCCGCGGCTTACGTAAGCCGCGAACACCCCGTATAAATGGTACAAAATCTACGTTCACGGCTTTCTGAATCCGCGGCTTATCCTGGCCGGGGAGTTTATACTGGTATAAACAGTTCCTTTCGTGGCTTACGTAAGCCGCGGCTTATTTTCTCTCGTATAAACGGCCCTAATCGCCTGATACTTTGCCGACGAGGCCGTACGCCGAGTTGGCTAAAATCAGGCTATATTCCGCAAGATTGATTGAGCAGGAGGAGAGGAGAGATATCATCACGTGTAAAAGCTATATCCTTAATGTCGATATGTGTAGCACAGCGTTTGGTTCTCAACTTACTTGTTGCTCTTTGCTGGGCCATTGGTCGAGAGCCATGGAAAAATACACGGGCTCAGCGACCTTGTAATCAAACATCCACTCGCAAAAATGGTTGGCTAAGTCAAACGCCCTTCAACAAAAAGAATGAAAAGATGGATTGACTTTTAAAGCCATACATGGTTTAGCACCCGACTACATCAGCAGTCTTGTGTCACTGCAGCGTCCCAGCTGTTCAATGCTAGGTTACAGGTTTTTTCAGTTGACTCCCCGTCTCGTTTAATGCCCTGCCTCACCACATAGGACATGAGAACGATTATAATCGGTTTAAATCTTTAGTAAAGTCATTATTTTTTATTCAAAATTGCATAAGAACATTAACTTAATGTATTCATTTATTTTAACATCAATTACCGGTATTTCCTTGTACACTGTACATTATATTGATAGTTACTCATTGTATCAGTCCTTTTAACATTTGTATAGACAATCCTATTTATATCGTATATACTATTGTTATTATTATTTTATTCATGCTGGTATTAATTTTACATTCATACATATGATCATATAGACATGTAGACTGTATTCTATAAGTATTAAAG
>NC_090890.1:32202716-32207716 GCF_036669925.1 Montipora capricornis | reverse complement strand
AGTTACCTTTTCCAAGTAATTCCTTGAAAACAAAAACAACATATTAACCGACAGAACCAAAAACATGATGTATAATTTCACAGTTTGAGATATACACGTAGGGAGTACACCCATCTTTACAAGTTAGAATGCAACAGAATCAATAATGCTAGCTAGAAACTACGTAAGAATCTTCGTGGATAAGTCAGGAACAGTTTCACTCGGTGCAAAGAATTCAGTATTTGCTTGCACAACTGTGAATATGCATGCAAGTACTCTAAGCACATCTAGGTAAAGGCGTGTTTGAAAACCTTTGCCAATGTTTAATGTGAAGAATATTTTACATGTACACTGTGGGTAGTGACTTATGCAGTGAATAAAGTTATCAAGCCTTTGAACCACTGGGGCCTGGTAGCTACTTTAATAGAGCGACTTTCATATGACCGTGAAAAAAAAAAAGAAGAAGGTAAAAACAGAACGTAAACAAAAATGCAAAACATTTAATTGGCTTATCGTATAAAAACAAACGAGCGCGAATTTTTCATTGGCTTAGCGAACACTGATGCAAACAACGGAATCTCTCCATGGAACTTTCAGGAAAAAGCGATTGACATTTTGCTTTAACGTCATTTAAAATGCAGTACTTAATATGATTGGGCAATCAAACAGTTTACTGCCCATATTAGGAATCACCTCAAAGTGTCAAATAGAGGATGGACATGTAATTATATGATACCTTTTCATGGCAACCTGTGGGAAGATAAGGAGACTGAGTGATTTATTCCCTTAATCCAAGCCAACCCAACCCTCTCTCCCAATTACAGCACCGAGTTGCATGCTTACGTGTATCTTCACCTTAAAAAATAATATTCTTGCTCCAAATCCATCTCTTTGACTTTCGCTAACATCACAGCTTTATTGTGTTCATTAAGATACATTTGTTCTACATCTTTGCACCATCTGCCCAAAACAAATCGACATGATGAGATAATAAAGACAAAAGTTAATATTGCCACACATGATGCATAAAACATTACACAGAAAAAAATTACAAGCAAATTACATTAACAGTCTTAAGCATTTTAAACATTTATGTACAGTCTAAGTTGCTACCAAGAGTTTTTTACAGATTTAGTTTTTATGCACTAGAGATAAGCATTTTAATATACTGAGTAGATTTTTATCAATTTTAGTTACAGTACATTAATGAGTGATTAAGTACAAAAGTGGTACTATGACGAAAATCGCATCTTTCCTATCCAAGCCATTTTGAAACATAAACAAGTAGTCTGCGTGAGAAGAAAATGCTGTTTACTTTTTTTCAAATATCTCTTTTCGTTCCACAGATATTCGAGTTTTTTAAATATGCAAATTAGCCAAGTGATGACGTCATAAACTCAACCAAATTTTGTTCAAATATGATAAAAAGAGATATCTCAGCCAAGTAAGATTCTACTAAATGTTCTCCACAATATGAGCTTAACAGTTCTGTTACCATGGCATCATACTGGGTTCCAGACCTCCCCCATATTATGAGCTTTTCTGGCCACCTTTGGCGTTCCATTTTGATATTTGCTAACAGCACTTCATATGCATGATCCAGCAACCATATAAATATGTTAGCACGACTTTGAGGCCTTGTTTAACATTTTTCAAGCTGAAAATCACAAACATATTGAAATCAAGTGGGTGGGGACTGAAAAAGAGTGAGTTGCCATGGGAACATAATTTTTTATAGCCATAGGTGTGTTTCCTGTATAAGTATTATTAGACTATCAAGTTTCAATGGTCTGCGCAGTAAAATGGCCAAGGTAGCTCTATTTATATACTCAATATAATATTGGGTTGAGTGTATGATGTCATTAGTCATCTCATTTGCATATTTTGCCCATTTTTCAAACTTAAATACTCTGGAACTAATGAAGATATTTGCAAACGGTAAATGGCGTTTTTGTTCCTTCATGGAAATCTATGTGATACAGTCAAAAAAATCAAGGGGTAAAAATTTGATCATGGTACCACTTTTTAAGTGCTCAAGTTATAACTAGTATTACATGTACATCAGCTTAATAATAATGAATTTTAGGGTTAAATGGGACATGAGTGGAGCTAGATGTTGGTCACCCATTCACACCAAAAGCGTCCCCAATCGGCAAGTAAAATTGTCTAGCATTACCCAAAGTAGAATCTACAGGCCCCAGTTGTTCGAAGGGTGGATAGCACTATCCACTGGATAAATCACTATCCCTTGAATAGCTCCGTTGGTTTTGCCAGTGTTTATCTGCTGGATAGTGATTTATCAGTTGGATAGCGTTATCCAACCGAGGCCAAGTGTGCAAGTCTCACTCTCAGGTCCCTGGGGAAGGGTGAATTAAAGACTGAGACAACTGTCACAATGTTTATTGTCTCTGTCCATGAACTTGCCTCAACTCCCTTCTTACTTTAGATTTTTTTCTTTACTTGAATGCTCTTACCCATGCATTGTATTCCACATAAAGTCAGGCTCCTTACAGAGTGGAAGCTCTAACCGATGATACTCTGCCATTCTTTGGGCAATTTTAACAGAGATTTCAGGTTGTGTCATTTCTTCTCGTATCAAACTTTTTCCCTGAAAAGGTACAACAAAAATTATAATGATCATAACAATAAATAATAATAATAATAATAATAATAATAATATTATTATTATTATTATTATTATTATTATTAGAATTATTTTAAACCAATGCAACCCTGAGTTGTTTTAAAATAATTATTGCAACTTATCAGTTTAACTTCATCTTATCTTATTTTAAACATTATTCAGTATTCTCACCAGGCTGCACCATTGCGGGATTCTTGCAAGAAAAATACAATTGGCGCATTAAAAGCCATGCAAATGTGCCAACCTGGGCACACAAGGATTCTACGAGCAAAACAGAGTTTCAGAAGAAAGTTACCAGTTTTTTAATGGTCTTGAAAGCGAATACTCCAGCCCTTTGCTTCTTCCACTGAATGAAAGCAGTTTAACAAAGTATTCAAAGCCTTCAATTTTATTGACGTTTGCCTTCATCAGTCACATGAGCATAGCACAGCTTCAATAACTTGACCACCACATTGAATCAGATAGGTACTTTGTGAAAGAAATTATTAATTGTGCGGGCTAATGTTATTCGAACCTTGGAGCTGTTCGCTGTGGATTAATTCTCTTGCCCTAAAGTACTAAAGGATTTAAGAAAGTGTAGAAGATCATTGTACCACTGGTGAAGAGGACGTTGAAGAGCACAACGTAGCAAAAAAAGATCAAAAAGCTGTTTCATTGAAGAAAGACCACGTTTTTCAGAGTGCATGGTAGTCGCAATACACATGGCTTGCCTATGATGCCGATAAAAAGATCACGACCTGCAAGATCTGTCTCGAGGCAAACAAATCGATGAAAATAATACATTTACAATAATTATTATCGTAGGGCCATCATTGCAAGAGTTTCAATTTGAACATGCCTTGATGAAATGGACAGAGAAATCACGAAGAATTTCTTCCACCCAAGTCATGGAGCACAGTCAAGTAAATGTAACTTTGTCCCACTTTTAAGCTTGCTGAAAGAACTTTCAATTGGTTACCCAAGAGTCTCTTTCAGTGACATATCCTACTGAGCAAAATCTTGTCCCGGATAAAATGAGAACTCATTCAAACTAACTATAGATTAGGAACTGGAAAAAACTGGAGAGGAAAGGAAGTGCTAAGAGTGATTTTACCAGTACTGTTACCTTCCTCACATTTTACTGCAAAAACTGAACCTGAAGAACCAGTGTATATTAAAGAACTCAGGATTAGTTTTGCAGCCTACTTCACTACAAACAATTAAACAATATGACGTCAGCCCAGAGTACAGCTCTGTAGATGCTGTAAATGAAGCTAGCAATAATAAATTATCCAATGAAAGGTAGATACTGAAAAGTATGTAATTGTAGTTTAAATTTTTCCTACAGGTTTATGCATTAAGTTCAAGTACACCAGTTTAATAATTTGAAATAACTTTCCAAAGTATTGCATTTGTTTCCAAAACCTGCATCTAGGGATCATTCTGAAAAGACACTTGTTAGACAACACACAGGCTTATACATGTAAATTCATGTTTATTACTATAATTTATGACTACAAAGGTTATAGTTTTTGCAACAAGTACTGTAATTCAAACTTACATTGAGCAGTTCCTCCATCCTTCCTTGAGGAAATATTGCATACAGCTTAGGACCAACATTCCGCTCTGCTAGCAAAGCAAACACAACGATGTCGGAGATGAGAGCACTAGAGCTACTAACCATGTCATCATAGAGAGGCCCATAAAGTCGCAGAACAACTTTCTTTTTTTCCTTATTTATTGCTGGGTAGTTATCTGGCAGGGAGCAAATGTACAGCTCATTAGTCAAGCCACCGCTGCAAAAAAGAAAAGATCCAACAACATTTTGCTTCAATTAGTTCAATATTTGGCTCAGTGTAATTTCATCTGTGCAATTAATGCTACAATATGACCAGATATGTCCAGAAATGCTCATACTGGTCTATGTAAATTCCAGCTCGTTTCATGATCAGCAGACGCTTGTGGGGGAGGAACGCATGACGAAGCCCTAAGAGTATCTGCATGGGAGGCTAGTGCAATATTAGTATAATCAATTCGGTTCTTTCAATAGTATTCATTCAAAATAGCAGTTTTTAGAGACCTGTACAGTACTCATTTTTTAGGGTAGTCCACGGACTGGAGGTCAGTGTTTTGTCCATCACCGCAGCATATTGTCATGGTCTTATGCTAAATGTATTATTTCTCACAAATTTTGCTCTTTCCTGAAAGTCACATTCGTCATATGAAAAAAATCAGTGTTTCCTTTTATTCATTACTACATTTTTCAAGACCCAAGCCTGTTTTAAACACAGCCAGTGATATAATTCAATGCAAATGCTCAAAAGTTAAATCATCACAGGCTGAAATGAAACCAGTGAAACTTGTTGTTTGAATATGGCAGGATTCAGAGCCGAGTTCT
>NC_090890.1:32195216-32197716 GCF_036669925.1 Montipora capricornis | reverse complement strand
TGAAGAGCTTGTATTGTTAATTGTATGCCTCAACGCCACTGCGAGAAGAATATGTGGAAGCTGGGTGTTCAGAAGTAGCCTCATTGGCATTTGTATGTAACTTATGTTTGCGTGTGCGATAAGCCATTACAATTAAGGGCCACATTTACACGGCTACCGCCTTTAAATTTTCCCAAGCACTAATTAGCACTTTCGTGATTCAATGAAAAATGCAACTATTGGGCGCTGTATTGTGTAGTTATGACTTAGAATGAGGCCTGGATTTTGAAAAATTGAATTATACGTATCTATTCCAAAAGCTATAAGAGCTTATTTTTGTCGTCTTTTTTCTACCAGGAAAACACAGGAAACATCCTGGAGGTCGCGGTAATGCAGGAGGACAGCATCATCACAGGATCAATTTTGATAAATAGTAAGATAATTTGAGAGATTTGCTGTTGTGGAAGTTTTTTGCTTTCATCTAAACCTATTTTACCAGATACATGTGGGCGATTCCACCGTCACTGATGTTACATCCACACACAATTTAACTTTTACACTGGCACTGACCAAAGATGAATAGCAGTTTTAACTCTTAACTTTGACGAACATATTTGTGCATATACTGACATGTTAATTGTGTGATTCAGTTTTTCCCTTATGCTCTCTTTCAGAGAAATATTAGTTAAAAATACATTGTCATGGACGGTACATAAAAACAACCACATTGCCAGTGCACTGACATTAAGTTTCCTGTGAACTATCAAAGTGTTCTACAAAACCTACTCTAAGTATCTGCAGTTTGGTCATTGTGGCCATTTCATGTCAAACCCATGAAAAACATGTATTCAGGGGTGTTTTTGGGATATTCCATAATTTTTGCATCAAATATTTACTGATTTCTCGTGAAGTCTTGAACTGCCAGAGAAATTGAACCTTTAAATGGCCATAAAATGTCTGCTAAGTGTAAATGTGCTCAGGATGAGAAATGTCTTTTATTAATGTTGCATTTTTTCAACCATTTCAATCGTTCATACTCAAGTCTAAGAAGTGTAACGTCTGTGACGAAACATCCATGACGAACTTTTGTTGCACATATATCTGAAATGTTTCAATTTACCAGAGTTTTGTCTCTATCAGAGAGTTTCTATTGGATGTTTAGCTTTGTAGCTACTCTGCAAGCAGGGTCTCTTTCAATCTACCTAGATAAGTCGGGAAGAGGAAAGTAGACTCTGCCAGCCGCCTCGACTTTCTTTGATTTGCCGCTTATCCAAAGAAATGGATGAGTCAGTCCAGTTTCGACTTGACAAACCTTTTTTTAATTTGTGCGCATGATCAATTGCCATGAGTCATCAATGTTTTTTAAATTTGCAACAGCGTGACGATTTTTAACTGCGGTCTAAATTCCCATGAGTATTTCTTCCGTATGTTGGTTACAGAAACTAGTTGAATTGGCCAGAATTGAAAACCCTATTAATTTTTCAGGAAAAATTGAAATGGCAATTTAAAAACTTGAATTATCTTGAGTTTCGAAGGAAATGATTCCTTGGTTGTCGTGTATTTGCCGGAGTTGTTCGAAAATATCCGCACTGTTTGTTCGTGTGGAATTGCCCATGTACAGGTATGCCCAGAAATGCCTCTTATTTCAATAGGATGTTTTCAATCAACCTCTACAACACCAATAACAATAGAGAAATGTACGACTTCTGGTGGACGAACAAAAGTAGCTAATAAGACACCTTTTTTTTTTTTCGTCCACCAACATGGCGGCAATGACGTCACATGAAAACCTCCTATAAGCGTAACTTGAGTTTAGCACAATAATGGAGGCAGCACTCTTACAACTGTAAACCTTTCATCACAGAGCCAGCCACCATTGACTTGTAAAATATTATTGTCTGCTATATATTGTTATCCTCAAGAGGGATAGGGTCAATGGGATCATAGTTTTTGTGTGGACTTAAATGTTGTCACCTCTGAACAGGGCCCTACTGATGACCAAAATTGTCTGGTGTTGAAGTAAAATCTATAAAAATCTACTGTTAGGAGGCCAAATAAGGGATCAGTAAATTATCTACTGCAAGTTAGAGCTTTGGTCACTTACTTATTTTGGTTTTTTAATATCACAGCCATCCTGGCTACTTTGGTAAAGTAGGTATGAGGTACTATCACAAGACCATGAACAAGTTTTACAAACCGATTGTTAACTTGGACAAGCTGTGGTCGCTAGTAAGTGAACAGACCAGGGAGCACTACAAGGACAAGCCAGAGGGCCCTGTCCCCGTCATTGATGTTGTCCGTGCTGTAAGTATTAAAAATTGGGGTCGTCATAAGGGTCTGAGGATAATTTTGTTCAGGCTACTCTTATTGATGCAAGAGAATGTTGTTCTGGGGCTGTCATTGGTAACTTGTGGGTAGCTATTTCAGCTTGAAAAAACCAGTCCGGACGAGTGTAGTAACTCCAAAGGTCGTGTGTTGGATGAAACCTCCGAAAAATAAGGAAGAAACATGCAGCTTTCCT
>NC_090890.1:32165216-32190216 GCF_036669925.1 Montipora capricornis | reverse complement strand
AAGGAAAAGTTTTACAAAGTGTTAAATCTAATTTGCATGTGGAAGTCAACTTGTCCACATAACGATGATAATGACTAATTTTGTTCCGTGCGGTACTGCTCCTTTAAGTCTTATTTTAAGTTATATATATAGATTCTACTATATGCCTTTTATGTATCGCCAAAAATAATAGGACATGGCATTCATTTGGAGTGAGGTGCATTATTTAGCTTACAGCAAGTGTAGTTAATGTTGATGAAAAGGATGATCATGACCAGGGTAAACACAAAATTAAAGTTTCCTGAAGAGGGTTGCTTGATTTTGTGCTATAACAATATTGAAAACAGTAAAATATAAAGTTAACATGTGGAGGTGGTTATGAAACTTGTAAAGTTTCTTTGTTTTGTTTTTGATAACTGTTCAGGTTCTGACCATGTACGTACAAACCAAACCTTATTCCAAAAGGCAGAGCAAATCAAAAGTTTTGTTTAATTAATTTATTCAAAACTCCCTTGTGAACTGAGGGCAAAAGATTGGTCAAGGTCAAGTTAACATGAAGCACAATGTCACAATTCTCGCTTTAGTAGTCTCCAGAGTTTCACAACCACTCCATCTGATGTGAACTATGGTTAAATTAAGTAAACTTATCATTCATTTTACTTTATTTTTGTTTTATGTGGGTTGTTGCATATTCACTGCAAGAACAAAATACACTCAAAAATTATAGTATACATACCACCAAGGTACATGTAACCCAAAATATTTACAAAATTAGTGGTCTCTTGACCACTTGTCACAACCTGGGTTCATACCATATTTGAGCATTTCCACAACTTTTTCAAAACAAGGCTTTCACTTTCAGTTTATCTTGTGCAAAAATACAGTTGTGATCAGTTCCTAATAACCTATCTGCTAGTACTTTGGTCAAAACAAATGAAAGTAAAGGAGTGTTAGAAGGACTAGTAAAGTCCTACAAATGCTGATTAAGGTTGTTTCGCACCAATAATTTCTTTCTAAAATATGGCGGTTAATCTGAATGAGTGATTAATGATTTGCATTCTTTACACCAATTTGGTTCAAATTAACATGACAATATCAACATCAAGGCTGCTGCCTAAGAAAAATTAATTTTAAAGGGGCCCTCAGAGCTAAACGCTGAGAACTTAGGAGCCCAACATATGAAGTGAAAGGTGTTGCTGTGAAAAATTAAGGAGCCCAGAGCTATTCTTTGGGAGCCACAGGCTACTGGGCTCCTGTTAGGCAACAGCCTTGAACATTAATTTTTAATCCCCAAATACAAATTATATTTACCACCTCGTTGATGGTAATACTTTTATACAATTCTTCTAAAGTAAGTATTAACCAGCATTGAATTCTGACAACACATCCAATGATTACATGGAATTATTGGCCGAGTCATTAGTTAACCAATTTATTACATCCATTTAGATATCGCTGGTGATCCTTGCAATCTGATTGGCTCTCGGCAATGCGATTTATTCACAAATCGCACTGTTTTGCTATAAATTGCACCTTTTCCCCGGCCAATGAGAAAGGGACATTTAAAAAAAAAAGGACACTCAGATTAAGGCTTTTTAAAAGCAACCAATCAAATTGCAGGAAAATGAAAGCCAAGGAAAGCCAGTGTGCAGGGTGAATTTTGCAACTTTTGCTCCCAAAACTTTGTTTTTTTTTAAGAAAATGATGAATTTAATTCTTACAGTTTCTGAACGATGATAACCTACATTTAGGGGATTTTCCAACTGACATACTAAAATCCAGTATTTGAATGAGTGATTAAATTGTGCAATTTCTAAATGGATGTAATAAAGTGGTGATTGAACTTCGTGCCGTGCAAATTTGGTCTGAAATCATACTTTTGATTTGAAATCAAACTTACATATGCTGCGCACTTGTTAGATTTTGAAATCACACGTATAATTTCAGAGCTAATAATATAGTTACATAAAAAAATTACTCAATTCTGATTGGCAGAGAGCAGTGATGTTTTTTGTAAACCCAGTGAAAAAAAGAATTTATAAAAGACTTCACAGGTTTTCTGCAGACGCTCTCTTTTCCGCCCTCTGACGAGTTTTAGAGAGGCTCTGCTCACAGGGTGAGCCCTGGGTGGTGCAATTTATGCATGACGTGCGTACGATGCTTCAGTCTGCTTAGCTATCACATGATTTTTCTCGTGCAATTTGGAATAAATAAGCACTTTACTGTGCTGGGACTACCGGTAGTCCATAGAGACTCTCACTGGACAGTATATTTAAAAGCACATTGATTTGGGACTTATGTAATGTCTATTCCAACTCTTTTTTAGCCTTACGAAAGTGAATGGGAGAAGTGCTTGAAAAAGAATGGGGCCAGCAAATATTCACACTGTTTGCAAAAGTCCCAGTAAAATGTGCAAAATTTGTTACAGTACAACCTTAAGTCATTCAATAATAATGGTAGCCTTTTTGCAAGAGTACCTCTGTGAATAGACTGTACTTATCCTTTTCAAGCACACTTGCAGAAGAGGTTTTTTTAACGACTTGCCTGTCAATTTAATTCAAACAAAAAATGGCCACATACTATAAATGTCATGTAAGATGGAAAGACTGAATTGTTTTAAAACATGCATGCACCACTCAATTATACTGACTGTACAGAAAACACTTGAGGCCATAAAAAGGGCTCCAGCCATAGTTTCATTTTCAATGACAGGAAATGTAATTTTTCCCAACCAACACAAAACTTCAAGAAAAGAAGTGGATTAAAGTTTGGATACCTTCATCAAAGGAATATCAAGATGGTATCTTGCAGCTTTAAGAGGTGGAAAGACTTCCTGTTTCAACAAAATTAATAGCAAAAATGCGTTTAAGTTCACACAGTTACCTTATTCTAAAATAAGGATAAAAAAGAAAAGGAAAGTCGATAATAAAGTCACTAAGTCGTTAGGTGGGTTACATGCCCTGTATATTTTTTTCTGAATTTTTTAGCATCATGATGGATTGGAATTCTTGTAATGTACCATCATTGATGGTGGACATCTAATAGTATTGCATATTTTTACAAGATTAGGTCAGTGTCATTTTGGACATTCTAATTTTACCCTTTTTATCAATTAATGTGAGGAGTTGAAATTTTTGAAATTACTAGACGTGCAGACTGCTTATAAAGTCACTGGTTCAGTATAAACATCCTTGCATCATCTTTCTTTCTCTTGGCCTTTGGTTCATAAGATGGCTCGAAATAATTCGGCATATATTTCTTCAGTACATTGTTAAAGTAGACCTCGAGGTTGCTGCCCATCTTGCCAACTTCTGAGGTTGCCTAAAAAATTCAGATGAGGAGATTAATTAATCCTTTAACTCCCAGTGGCCACTTAAATAGATTTTACTCTGTCTAACACCAGACGATTTTACTTGTCAATGGTGGTCCCCTCAGGCCCTGAGGGGTTAAAAGGATTTGTAATAAACAAAATGTTAAAGCAGCAAATTAAATAAGTCAAAATCATGACATCCTGTCACAGCCCACTACGGTAATTAACAAGTGAGCTACAACTTAGTCATTAAACCATAAAGATTGCTTATGGCAATGTAAATTACACAATATAGACAGCTTATCAAGATCACAAACCAACAACTAGAAAATTAAGGAGTTAGGGAATGTATGAATATTAAAAACATTTAGCTTCATGTGTGTCTAATTAAAGAGCTTTTGAAATTTGAAGAAATTGTTTGAAAGGAAAGGACCTTTCTTTGAGTGTGCAGTCTTCTAGTGCAGGAACACTAATTGGGGACACTGCTGTAAACTGATATTAACAAATTGAGCTTCACGCCCAATCTAGATTCCTGAATATGAAATTTCCTTGCTGAAGAGAAACATGTATTATGTGCATGGACATCAAATGGTGTTGAATTAGTAAAAACATCATGCATTATAATGGGAATCATTTCGAAGTAAAGCATATCAACAGGAAGAACGTTCAAAGCAATAAAAAGAGGGATCAAGAACAAGAAGATTACTTTTAATACAATACAATGAGAGGAAACTAAGTGTGGATTCTAATGAGCAGAGCAATCCACTAGAATAAGTACAACCAGGGTACAAACCTAAAATAATGATATCAGACTAATATTATTGTAATTTTGAGGGAAAAAATTATCATCAAAGATCAAATTGTCCATGTCTAGGTAAAAAAAGTGAATTAATACTGTTCTGACAATCACATCAGCACTTACTTCATTAAATATCGCACAGTTTTCGAAGATAAGGCGGCAGTCTGCTACAAAATCATGGAAAGTTTGATAGTGTGCAAAATTCTGTGTCTGGAGCTTGGCACGGATATTGGACAAATCCATGGGATGCACAATCACTTTGTAGTAATTAGGAACCTGACAAAAACAAAGAAAAATGAATAACTGCTTCATGGTAAGAATGAGGCAAGCAACGTTATACTGTTCTAATGGACTAACATCAAGTTTTTTAGGAAAAAATATAGTTTTCAGCCAGAGTTTCATGTTGTCAATCCAGAATTCCAGTACTCCAGCACAAAATGTCTTTAGTAGAGTGTATTTCACAAAATTAATACCTGTACAAAGTCATGTAACCATTTCTCAATCATGGGTTTTCAACTATTACCGGGTACATGAATTGTGTTTTCCTGCCACTCTTTCTGTTGGTGTTAAAGTTATCAAGTTAGAGAAGTCCACTCACAGATTTGCTAACTTTCTGTTGAAATGGGATGCTATCCGTGTGACACAACAGCTCCAGCAGCATCTTTTCACAAGCCTTCATTATAAACATGCACAAATTTGATTAGTTGATAAATCAAGATCTTTACTCATAATATTAAACGGGGACATAGTTTTTTCACGCTGTTAGCTTAACCCTTTAAGCCCCGAGGGGTTCCCCATTGACGAGTGAAATCGTCTGGCGTTAGACAGAGTAAAATCTATAAGTGCCATTTGGCACTATCGGGGCTGAAAGGGTTAAACAAGAAATAACTTTGCTAAATAACAAAATAAAACCTGCAACTTTATGGCAAAGATTAATTTTGCTTTGTAATCAGCACTACAAAAATTTCATGTGTAATATTATTTTGACATTACCTTCTTTTCACATTCTGTTAAACCACTGATTGAGGTCCGCCTTTTGTTTCCTGGTAGAACTATTTCATGATCTATTTTAGTAAACAGTCAATAAAGATCAGCATTATCAAAATGAATACCACGTGTCTGTAAAGCAAGTGATAATATTTTACAGTACACACATTTGGACTTCTACAGTGCACAACAGGGCTCTTCTAACTCAGATATTTGTCTATATTTAAGACCAAAGAATAAGTATCATACCGCATGCATTTTACAAATTTTATATGTAACTTGTTTCTATCAGACAGACAATTATAATTAATTTTGTTTGTTTAAACAATAACATGAATACAATATGTACAATGTATGATATCTATTGGGAACTTGATTAAGAGCAGGCATTAAGGAGTGAGAAAATTTGGTTACTCCTAAATGAAAAGTTCATCATCAGTTCTTAGTTTTTGCTCCTGTGCAATGGTTTTAGTCATTTCTACTGATACGTAGAAACACATATTAATCAGACGAGTATGAATTCTTAAGACTGACAGTTTTAAAGGTCGAAGTACACATCACTTCTTTACCATCAGTCACTCATCTTGAAATCCCCAATAGTAATTACTGTATACACCACTTTAATGTATCTATTTCACTGACTACAGGAATTCTGTGAAACCTCAACACTTGCTGAACATACCTTTCTGTCGAAGGGCAGTCCAGTCCACTTCTTGACATAAACCACAGCTCCAGTTGTCACTAAGTCAGAAAGGCAAAGTCACATAAAATGACTGTGTCCCATCATGTGCTTGCTATCACTTGCAAAATAATAGTCACAAATAACAACTATTCACTGAAGTGGAGGTGGCTAGTGCTGGATATTTACCGAGCCGCGACTAGTCTTGCAAGACGTGCGATATTTAACAGAGTTCCTCAGATTGTAAGTTGTAATGTTCAAAGGTGTTAATAAACCATGGAACTTGTGATTTGAGTCATTGTCTATATATGTAAATAATTTTTTGCATAACTTCTCTCTTCTTTCATAAAGAGGCTCCAAGTCAGTTTCAATCACGGCTTCTCGGAATTTGAGATCTGGTAGAATTATACGTAAGGCACGCTTTTTGGATATGTTCAATATTGTCAGATAAGTAACGCGGAATGTTATGATGGAAAACTTGACAAGCGTATTTAATGATTGATCTTATGCAGCTACAATAGAACTGGACTAATGATACAATGTCTACATCGGCATGTTTTAGTTTGATTGGGTACAGCCTTCTTGAAGCCTTAGTAGTTACGTTTTCTATATGTGCGTTCCATTTGAGATTGCCACTGATAGTCACGCCCAGAATTTTGGCGCTTTGTACATCTTGGAAGCTTTAGTTGTTGTCAATTGTGGTGTGGTCTTCAAACCATAAATGGTCACAAATACCAAGTTAAAATTTAAGAGGGAAACGAGAGGAGTATCCCAGACGTTTTTTTAGGCATCTCATTCCAACGGGAATAGCAAAATGGCATGCTCGGTTGATGAAAATATACACAATCTTCTTCGTGATTATTTCGAAGGTTTTCTTGATTATAATGGTGAGTGATTTGTGCCTGTCAATACTTCATCACTTTGTATTTCAAGTCTGATATTTATTCATCAAGACTCAAAATGTGGTTATTTCACGATGTGATGATGGACCCGAAGAGAGGTCATGAATAAAGTTATTATTTTATACAGTTGTGGATAAGAGTTTTTTCCAAATACAGACTTCACTCAGGCAGATCGATGATGAAACGATGTTTTGGCAGAAAACTACCCAGAAGTACCCACATTTTCTCATACTTTCGGAGTCCAAGATTTTATCAAAATACACCAGTTTAATGAGCCTGCAAGTGGCACTTGTGATTTGATCATTGCATTTGAAAGTGATCGCACAAATGTGAATTTCATATTTAACTCACTTTTCTTTGATTACCTATGTTGAACGAAGGAATAATTAATTTGAACGAGCAAGGGAGACGTTCACACCCACAGATCGACTCTCAACAACATTGGGTATTACGCCACTGTTCGCTCAAACACTGGATGTAGCTCGCATGAGCTTCCCTACATTTCAATGTAGCACCCGTAAAATCATTTAACTTGACGCCAAATATTTCTTCCAACTCGCAGTGAAGGTATAACATATGCTTAAGAGCCAAAGCCTTGACAGAAAGGTCTGTTTGTAAACACAACATGGTAGTCTCAAGCTCAAGCACTGCTCACCTCTGCATTGTGGCTGGAAGATACTGATTATGCCACAATTTCACTTGGTAGTGTAAGAGGAATTGCTATGCATTATGGGATATTATTATATAGCTACTGTTTCTGGCCGATAACACACACACTGTGATTGGCTAAGAGCAGCTAAGTGCTAGGGTATTATTCTCCTGTAATGCCCACATGCCGATTATGGATTATGCAAATTAGTTTTTTTCTTATTTGTAGCCATTCTCTTAGCCATATTATAATAAACAACTTAATAACCTCGACCGTTCGGTCGTTACAGTAACAGCAAAATCTCAAACCTTGGCCTAGCTGTATTGACCTCGCTGTCGTTCGGTCAATACGGCAAGGCCTCAGTTTGAGATTTAGCTCTTATTAACCGAGCAGGAGGTCTGTATGGGAGAATCTTGACCGAGGTCGTGAGTACAGACCGAACGCAGTGAGGTCTGTACACACGACCGAGGTCAACATTCTCCCATACAGACTGACTAAGCTCGGTTAATAAGATGTTTATTATATGCTAAACAAGAACAATTTCATTCGTTTAATGTAACTGGTTTGTACTAACTGACATTTTGCTTGCGAACGGCGATGAGCTGAACTTAATTCTGTCAAAGTTTGCTCGTCATCCTCTCTTTTGTCATCATGCTGTTTGGCACTTCCATAAATAAATATTGGTAGAAGAAAATACTCAATATTTTTGCATTTTAGTTTGCATCTTTTCACCGCAAAACATTACCAGTCTAGATGCCGGTCTAGATGGGAAAATCTAGACCGCGGTCAATATCGATTTTAACCAATCAAATTCGTGAATTTTGTAGTTCCCAGTCCTCGTGAGACAGAGCCATATAATAATTTGCTGTAATGACCTCACTCTCGGTTATTAAGTAGTTACTATTCATTCCTCCTCTGGGAAACATTACCATCTTACACTGTATCAATGACAATAATTAAATTTTATTACAGCCCTCCAGAAATATCAAGTCAAATCAAACGTTCGAAGAAGAGTCAAGAAACAACCAATTCAACCCACATGTGACAAACGGCCTGCGAATGAAATCTGAGACATCTTGGTGGAAGGCAAGTGCTTTCCCTACTGTGACAACAATCAAAGGTTTTTAACTGTCAGTGAATGACCAGGGTTAGTGTAGTAACCCTGCTTGAAACAACTCAGCCCTAAATGTAGTTATTAATTTTATAAGCAAAGTTAACATGGAAAGGTCTGCTGGTCAGCATCTATTGACAATGTGTGTGCGCTGTCACTGTTGTTTGCACTTGCGCTTTCCTTTTGCTCGCGGCTTACTGCCATTTGCTTCCGCCTTTGCCCCACCCACTCTCCCCTGAGGGCGAGAATTGATAAGTATAAGTTCCACTGTGAAGACAGTGTGATAGGTGCTGAGGTTGCCCCGTGGCTAGGTTGCCATGGTTACCTCTCGCCAATCGCCTTATTTGCTACATGGCACCTACCCTCTATTCATGCATTGACAAGTTTAACCTTAGCTGGAAGAGAAAAATAGAATTTAAGCAATTCCTTAGCAGTAAATTTTACCTTGGAGTGCTAGTTAAAGAAGGAACATGACACTGCAAGTGGAAAACACGTGGGCAAGTGTCACAGCATAAGAGTTCACCACCGTTACGGCAAACAGCACACCAGTCATCATTTGAACCAGTTTCATCAATTCCACTTTCTCCACTAGTAGCATCATCTTGCTGCTGTTATGTACAAAGTCAGTTTTCAAAGGTAAATTTAACGAAGATAACTACCTTGAGCCTACAGTAATTGTGTATTGATCAATACAAATGTACTTTACAGCAGTCAAGGGGAGAGTGGTCAACTCATAAGTTGTCAAGAGAAAAGTATATCGTCAAGTACCTGCAGTTAAGCAGTGAGCAGTCAAACCCATAATAAATTATTACAGTACACGTTCACATGGATCGTTGGAGCTTCATCACAGCCATGTTCCTGGAGTTCTCAGGCGGTATGAAGCAGTCTTTTGTGTTTGATCTTAAACATTCCCCAACCCTAACCCTGCCTCTCCTTTTTCCTTCCAGAGGAAGGGTTGGGTTGCTGGGATTTACCAGCCATGGGTGCAGTATTCTACCTGGGCATGTGCTGGTCACAGGGAAAGCCTGGGGATATTCTAGCCAATCACCTTCCAATTCAGTGAGCAAGATGGTAAACTACATGCAAAACAAAGCACCTTAATTAAAAGGTGCGTTCGATTGACCATAATTATTTATATTAGGAATAAACGGAACAGAAGTTAGAAATCCTTCACTTTTACGGAGGTTCACATTAACATTGTCAAACACCAAAAAAATGCTATTTTAGGCCAAAAATGACATTTTAAATCATCAATTTAATGTACAATTCACTGTAGAATGTTTAAAATGGTCACTCAAAAAGTTCAAACCCAAAAACAAATGAAACACTTATATGTAACCCATTGACTCCTAAAAGATTTTCCTTGTCAATGGGGGCATTTCAGGAGTCAATGGGTTAACTAATAAAAATCATACAAGAACCTCAAAAATGCACATGACCATAGTTTTTCGGATACAAGGCACACTCGGTTTTAAGACACGCCTTTACATGCAACTTTCAAACTTGATGGCATTTCCGTCACAAAGTGAAAAATTATCTCATCAAAATTTGGTTTGACTCATCGGTAGTGATGCTGTCTCAATTGAAGATTGTAGTGTTAAGTCAAGAACTAGGGCAGAAGGAAATTCAACTAGAACTTAGAGAAAAACCTTTAATTAAATCCTGCTGTTATTAGTACTTTCTTTCGGGTGCTTTTGTTGTACAATGCTGAGAATTGAAGGCCATCATCACGAACATTGGTGTGAGGCCACCATTTTGGAATCGCAGTAAGGGGAAGCCTGGGACGAGTTTAACATACAAGATGGCGGCAAAGGATTGAAGAATCATTCCCTGCACAGGTTTTCTTGCCAGAGGATACTTGGCTATAAGACACACCTTGAGTAGTTTTGATCACATTTGGGGCCAACAAGCAATTTCTTTGAGGAAAAACGCTGCACCTTATAACCGAAAAACTACGGTAATTTTTTATTAGTTCTCACCGATGATTGGAGGACAAATGGATAGCTGACATCATCATCAAAAATCTTAATCTCATTATTATATAAAACAAAATAATAGATTGCATGCATGTTGCCATGCAACTGTTTAGTAACAGATCACAAAAGACGTCAAAATGTGGTAAGAACTTCAGTGATACAATCACCACTTTTTCTGTTCTTACCACATTTCAATGTCACATTTTGTATGTCATTTCAATGAATTACTGAACAGAAGCATGTCAAAATTGAATTGCTATTAGTTAAAAAGAAAAAGATTTCCAACTTTTTAAATATTTAGCCAAGGTATTGCACCTTACAATGTACCTTCAAAATTAATAATTATCTCTCTAAGGCCAGGTGTGATGTACAATAAAAATCTCTATTAATTTTACTGTAACCTTGTGCCCTACAGTAGTTTGTGGTATTCATGTACCACTAAACTTGTACATCTACAGATGAAACTTGTAACATCAATTTTGTTGGGTCTACATGTTCATGCGCCTCACTGAATATCTGCCATACCTTTTTGAGGGATTCTTGACAAGGTAAATATTCCATAGGGGATTCCAGCTTTTCTTGCTTGACTTTAACAACAGGAGGTGGCGAAGATGAAACAGGGGACTTAACAGGCTCTGGTAAACCTTGAGAACTGAGACTTCTTTTCACAGGAAGCAGTTTAGGTAATGGAGGAGATGCCTCTGCAGATCCAACCTGGGAGTTACCGTTTCTCTTTGGAGCAGAATCGAGCAAAGAAACAGCTGGTGGTACTAAAGGGTCTGCTGTGCCAGGGGGTGATGTCGCACCTATGGTCAAGAAAATAATACCGTAATTTTCCATGAACCTTTAGATAGCCTCAAAATGCGCTGGCCAAGATCTCAGCTTTGATTATTACTGCAATTTTCAGAATTCTGCGGAATCTCACATTCAAAACTGCATTTTGGCTCCCATCATTCAAATTTCAGAGCATAGCTGGGAAGATCAACTCTGCCTCGGGAAAGTGAATTGGAGTTTTCGCTTAGTTCACAGCTCGAATACCATTATAATATCTTTTTAGAGGTTCTTCAGTAAAAACATTTGTACAGATTGCATTCCTTTCCACCGGCATCTACATGTAGTTTGAATGTACAAATGTACAGTGTGAACCAAAGATGCTGATTGGTAGGTTACCTCATGCATCATTAATAATTGATGCACGTGTGGTTTTGGGTCAACTCTCGGCTTGGTGTCAGACGTTTGATTGATGGAAGCCAAAATGCAGTTTGGCCATTGGCACTTAAAGATGAGATTCTGCAGAATTATGAAAATCACAGTCAAGATCAAATTTGAAAGTTCATTCATTGATAGCCATCCCTGAGAAGAAGCAAAGTACAGCACAAGTATTTTCAAACCAGGCATTCAGCATTTTGCCCTGGCAACAAGTGAAAGTTTGAGAGAAAGAGCAGTTACAACTGTTGTTTGCTGATAAAGAAAAAGCAGCCAAGAAACAATGAATTTTTTTTTTTTTTAACAATACTTCACTTACATTACTTTTAACATGATAACTTGCATGACAGGTCAAATATTTACATAACAGTATAACACTCACCATACTTACTAACTTGCATGAAAATACAATTACATGACTCTACATGTAACTAATTATGCTATCCACATGTATCCACACCTACGGTCCCACACCCACGGCTCCCAAGACAGCAAAAGGCAGAAAAATCGCAAAAGCTTATTTTTCAAAAATAATCATTGCAACGTGCAAATGACAATTGGGAACATGGCACAACTGACCTAAACTTAAAATAATGGCATATAAAAACTTGAAAATATCACTTAAATATTATTGTGAGTTCAAAAGGTCTAGATAGCAGCAACAATATAGATATTCGTATAAACATAACAACTTTCTTTAATTTTCCAGACATGTTTCGACGGTACATCCGTCATCTTCAGTGTTACATATTTTGAAATCGCCGTTGAATTATGTATACGCAAACTTGCTAATCGGTTATGTAAACCTATTGATATAAGGTTAGTCTTCACTACTTTCAAAGTCAGGAGTCTTTTTAATGTGAAAGATGCTGTCCCTGTAGGGCTTCGCACGCGTGTGGTCTATAAATTTTCGTGTGCAAGTTGTAATGCTTGTTATGTTGGTGAAACCAGCCGACACTTCTCCACACGAGTGCGCGAGCACTTACTTTCAGACAGATCTTCGAACGTTTTTAAACATCTGCAGAGTTCAGAGTCTTGTAAGGCATCCTGCACACAGGATTGCTTCGAGATCCTGGACTCTGCAGCCACTAAGTACCAAGTGAAGCTTAAGGAATCCATGTATATAAAATGGGAGAAGCCCCATCTCAACCAGCAGGTGAAACACATTAACCTGACTCTCTCTCTGTAAGGAACTAAGTGTCACTCATTTAAATTTTTGTTTTGTTCTGTTTTGATTTAATACGCAATATTGACAACGCAATGTAACGAAGTTTGTAAGATCGCGCGCGCTTTAAATTCAACGGCGATTTCAAAATATGTAACACTGAAGATGACGGATGTACCGTCGAAACATGTCTGGAAAATTAAAGAAAGTTGTTATGTTTATACGAATATTGTGAGTTCCAATATTATTACTTTTTAGAAAGAACCCAGAAGTTAGAACCCTCTTCAAAGGTTGACATTCAATTGTAAAATACACTACACATTTAAAGCTTCACGTTAGTACATAAAAGCTTGAGCTGAACTGCAATTTCATAGTCATGTCAACAAGTCCACCCTTGCCTAACGAAACAAAATATTTAGACCATGTTTTGACTACAAAAACCTTATCCAGGTGGTTAAAAATCAATGCTGAGTTGTTATGAAATCAGACTAGTGTGCAAAATGTTCAAAAAATCTCTTTTTTAGACAAAAAACACTACACATTCAAATTTGAACGAGAAAGTCAATGTATTATCTTATATCTTTCATTGCCTGAAGCTACAAGCTAATAATTATTATTTAATTTTAAGAACACTAACGATCTGGAAAAGTGCCCCTTTTGAGAAAAATGCAAGCTGAGAAATGCAAGAGAGAAAAGGGCTATTTGGCAGTTGGCCAAAGAAGCTAGCAAATACAAAAATAATTTTATGCAGTGCAATGCTATACCAACTGAGCTATGAAGCCACACAGTTGAGAGCAAGTCAATAATTGACCTGCTCCCAACTATTGGGCTCATCTCTTCCCGTGAGCAAAAACGCTACTTTTCGACATTTCAGTCCTGGCAGTATAGGGAGACAATAATAATAATTGTAATCTAGGACATTTCAAATGGAAAATGAAGAGCACCCCTCCCCCCAATTTCAATGATGAAAAAATGGCGAGCTTCAACTTGCACACAGATTTCATCGTTGATTTTGGGGGGAGGGGCGCAATAATTTTTCATTTTATTTGATCCAAGATTGTACCTTCCATGAGGGTTACCTATAGGTCAGTGGTAGAGCATCCAAACTGGCAATCAGAATGTTGTAGGTTAAATTCCTGCAAAGGATGTCTTTGCTCCGACAAAGGGCTTGCAATGCAAGCTCCCAACTCTTTATTTTACAGCACCACAGTTTCTTAAAAAATATGCTTCACTCCCAGTTGTTAAGGCACTAGATTTTTTCTTTTTTTTTTTTTTTTTGTAATTTTGTCAACCTGGATTTTGTGCTGGGATGCTCAAGGGTAAATCCCTCTCTGACCACCAAATCAATAATAGGTAGTTTAAGAAACGACAGTGGCTATGGCAGTAATATTAGTGGTTAAAATAGGAAAAATGATCATCCTGTGCCTGCTGCACACATTCTTGTAAGCTTCTCTTCCGTACAAGTCAAAATAGCAACATGAAATGTCCTATTTTAATGTTTTGACCACAACGTTGGCACACCGCAGTGAATCTTTAAATAGGGATCTTTAGATCAGAGAACGAGAAGAATTACAAGTACGAGTTTTTTGTACTGAGCATGCATGTTAAGTTTGGAGTCCGATATTTTTTGAAGCAGGGTTCGAAATTGCGACCAATACCGTTGCATTTGCGACTGAATTTTTCCCTTTGCAATTAAAATATCTGGAGAAGTTGCAAATTTGCAACTTGTTGTCACCTTCGCTCTTTCGAAACAAAAGGGTTAGCAGTTGCCACTTTGCTGCTACTTTTGCTAAAATAAACAAATAAATAAATAAATAAATGACAAAATTATTTTGTTTCTTGCTGTGAATTTTCTCTGAAGGTAGCGTAATTGTATAGTAATTTAGCTGCGATGTTACGTGCACAGCTCCATTCCTTCGATCATTCGCCATTTTCAGCAGTTTCTTTACACACAAGTACTGCGGGCTCATATTTTTCTGCTAAACCGCTGACAACACAATGCAGCGCGACGATTTTGCGACTAAAATTTGCGAAATTGCGACTAAATTTTCGTATCTTATCGCAAAATGCGACTGGATTTGAAGTGAAGTGCACATGTCCAGAACAGAAAACCCATACTTGTACATGTAGTTGTCCTCCTCCTCCTCCTCCTCGGATCTTAAGGTCCCTATTCTCTCTCCTTACTTCAAATCTGTCCGTACCAGTCCACTTATTAGATACTTCACCCTAATGTACAACTTAAACGAGATGGAATAATCATGAAATACTTAAAATAGCTCAAACTTAACTGTATATTTGGAGGTGACGTTTCGGTCGTGGTTTCTTGAACTCCCTACACTGTATTAATGGTCTTAAGAACTTCCTAATCAGCCAGCCAGATATGTACTTTCTAGTAGGTTTTGTTAATGCCATTGTATTCAAGTGACAATTTTCTTGCCTATGATACACAACCCCACAAGTATAAAGCCTTAAATATACAGTAACAGTTCTTGACTTGACTTTTGAATTCTTGTAATACAGTGTAGATGATCTCATAGAGCATGTTTCAACATGATAATCCATGAACAAAAGATACTCCATTCTTAATTTGACATCACATGTGCACTACTAAACACCAGTCATTAACTGTCACACACAGAAATTACAATGTACATTTACCAAAAAAATAATAACACTATACCACAATGAAAATTAAATCCAAGAACAGTTGCATTTACCCACTCTTTTTGGACAAACTGCTTCCCCCCAACTTACCAAATAGTATAGAGGAAAAAGCTGCACTTGTGCTTAGCCTATGACCTCCCCAATCAGGTCAAAAATTGGAATCAAAGTCACACATGTATTTGGAAATGTATGGTTTACAACTTAACTCAAATAAAGATGTAGTTACTGGCTGGAAACAAACAGGGAAAGAACATGCACAAAACATATTTACAAATTTTTCAAAATCCTTCATCCCTTTTTAAAGCCTTAAAATTTAAAATCTTTTTGTTTTCTTGAAAACTTATTTCTTGAATATTTACACATCTAGACACCTGCCAGGGCATGTTAATCACTTCACACCAAATTCATTAATTTAATATTTTAAGTTCAGCAACATTAAGATAATCCTGATAAAAAGTAAGTGGTACTTTTAGGACCAACCTAAGGGAGTTTCTTTGCAAGAAATGTTTTACCATTTTTTAAAAAAGACCCCAAGAAGAAAATTCCTGTTAATATTGTTGTAAAATAATGTGAAATGACATTTTTGCAAATTCAATAATCTTACATGACACAAATTATAAACATTTTGTCCCATAAACAAAGAAAGACTTGACACAACCACATGAATTTGATAACCACAAAAACTACAGTAAGTTTACCATACCTTTCAAGACTTGGGTTGGCAAGTCTGTGGCAGAGGTATTTGCTTCCAAGCCATTCTGTTTAGAAAAAGAAGTAGAGGATGAATCACTGGATGGAGAAACACTGTGATGGCTACAATTACTGCCATTACTTGATGGTCTTGGTGGCTGAGGAGGCGGTGATTTCCTAATTTTACTTCCGATGTCTTGAAAATGTCGTAATGGAAGGGTATTGCCATTTCGCATTTGACGCGGAGGTGACAAACTTCTGAGACTTGATGACATAGTGACAGCTGAACTCCGTGGAGTAAAGGGAAGGCTATTGCTGGTTATGCCATTTCCTGATTTAACAGGATGACTATATGTGCCTGACTGTACAGAGCTCATTAGAGGAGGTCGAGAAACACTGTTCGCTGGTACTACTCCGATTTTGCCATTTGCTATCACGCTAGCACCCGACGGGTGAACAATTGCAGCTTGAAGCGATCCAGGGTATTTGGACATCAAGTAGGAATGGCTGTTTGGTGTTCCCAATCGCTTGTTTACAGCTGAAAGGGCTTCAATGGGGTTTGGTCGCGAGCTGACTGGACGGTTACTAGAGGGAAGGGAGGTGGAGGGAGCTGCTGTATAGCTATTAGCATACGATAAACCACGAAACGAAGCATCAGGTCTACTTGAATTACCAGTAGTATTCGTCCGGTCAGCTGGGGTCATTACACTCCCAAGTTTTGAGATCACAGAACACAGTTTCTCTGTTTCAGCAGAAAATTTCAAATCACTGTGTGCAACTGGAAGTACATTGTATTTCAGACTTAATAAATTTTGAATTCTTGAACTAAGTTGGCGTTTGCTATACAACAATCCCATATCACTACCATTTTTCAAAACGTGCCTTGTGAAACCGTAATTGTGTTGTAAGATCTTTTGCATCAACCTGAGATCCTTGTTCTGCTTGGACAGAAGCTTGTTTTTAAAATGCACTAGGGCCTTTAACTCTGTTAACAGCACATTTTCCCTTTGTTGCACTGCCTTGACAAGCATTTCCGAGGACTTTTTAATCTCATTTGCTATGCTGTCTTCGCGTTCTTGTAAACTTTTGGCGGCTTTCTCTACCTCTCGAATTGATTCTGTTAGAGGCTGTGCTTGTTCATATAAACGATTCAGCTGTCCCCTAAGATAGTCTTTGTAACTCGTCGCCGCTTCCTTAATAAACTGATATTTGTGATCTTTATGTTCAAGAAGTTGGCAATCCCGGCAAGTCAATTTCTCGCAATTTGCGCAAAAGAGCTTCAAGGATTCCGTCGGATGTGTAACACAAAAAATGGGCTTCGCGTCCACGGTTTCCGAATTTTCCAAATACTGCGCTTCGGATTGTATCTTGTGGTCTTTTGTAACTCTCACCCTCTGATGAGCCGAAACACAAGCATCGCAGAGCCAGTCGCTACAGTTTAGACAGAAAGAAGAAGCAGGGCTGTTGTCCTCGCAAGAAGTGCAACATCGCTTTACATTGTCCTGTTTTCGCTGAAGTTTGCCCAGGTTTTCTATAACGAATTGGTTATCCAGGAACCCGAGAACTCCTTTCGGTGGAACTAGAAACTCCTGTCCGCATGTCGGGCATTTTAACCTTGGAATCGGGCTAGAAGATAAACTTGCCGTTGTTGAAGGCGCTTTTTCTTGCTGTTGTTCAGAGAAACGCTCCTCTAGGCATTTTAAACAAAACGAATGAAGACAAGGAAGAAGCTTGGGACTCGTGTTGACCGGTGGCTTTTTGCAAAGCCCGCACAACATATATACGGAGTCTTCTTCAAGATCTTCGGCACTTCCAGACGCACCTCCTTCGCTCATTGTGTCCGCTTAGAGTTCAGTAGTTTGTTGGACAAATGACTAAGGAAAGCCCTTCAACTCGATGGTGCTTGATCAAAATGGCGGGCTCACAAACATGGCCTCCCTCCCAATCACTCCCGTGACGTCAGCACCAGAACATTTTGTTGCACATAAATATTTCAGGAAACGTTCCTTTGTCCTTACTTCAAAATAACTTACTAGCTCCCTCACTCACAGCTTTACAGAATATTCACCGGACAAAAGTCGAGAACTAAGTTAATGTGTCCAGACAAGAAAACGTTTTGACGAGGAGATAGAGCGAGACCTTAACACGAAAATACCCGCAAGACAAGCACAGACCTCGTTAAATTTCGAGACAAAAGAACAATGAACGACTTTTACTTTCGTCACTATTCCAAGTGTCAAAGATGAGTGGCTGTTTACAGAAGATCTCTACAAAAGCATTCAAGTGATCGAAATTGATTAACAGACCGGCTTGTTATGCAAGTTACAAATGCATGTACTTTCATATAATTAGTGTCACTAGTCATCATTATGTATAGATTTCTCCGAGACGATGTCGGAAACCGACTCGGATCAACTTCAGTTTTGAAAGGTTCAGCTAAAATCTCCCGGCTGCGATCAAGAAAGATCCCATTTTAAAAACGGAAAATTAACCCGAAAAAAACTTCCGGTTTTTAATGGGACCCGAAATGACTGCGTTTCTTCGAAACAGTGCCTCAGGCAATCGTTTTGACGGGCTAACCCTACGTACTGTCAGTACTCGCTTCAATGATGCCTTCACGATATTTTCACCATACCATTGAAATGGGAATTTTATCAAAACAAACAAAGCTATACGGGGCAAATCAGTTCTGGTATTGCATAAATCGGTACTACAGGTCATTCTACAGCTGATTCTATAGTTGACGTAAAATTAAGTAACATCATATTGAGGCCCACGGTTTGTTAAATTTTGTTGAATGGACGATTGAACGAATGGATGGGCAATAACGGTTTTTTTCACTGAAACTTAGTATTACTGAAACGGAGTCAAAAACGATAAGCAAATAAAATCAACTCCTCCTCGGGAATGTTTATCACGTTTACAAAATAGAAAGCGGATGAAGCAATTCAGTATTTCTTGATGATTATGACAGAAGTTTAATAACTCTTCCTTTGGGTTTAATATTCTTAGTATCCGTGAACTAAATAAAGCTAATTTAAATTACTTTGGCTTTCTGCTTTACGGAGAGTGAATGTCAATAATCATAGCTATAAAATATAGCCAAAATCCCTGCATAATATTCTTTCCGTCCTAGAGAGAATGATCATCATAGTCTTGGTGCATCACAAATTTAAAACACAAGACAGCAGAACTGAAAACGTTTACATCAAAAAAAAAAAAAAACAAATATATTGTGATCGTATTAAACTTCGCTAATATTGGGCATCTGCTTCAGTAGGTTGTTTATAAAATCAATGGGTTATCGGCAAAATTTCAGTAGTTTTTTTAATCGTTTTCTTAGGTAGTTTCGAATTTTGTGTGAGCTCAAGTACTTAGTTATGCAGGGGTTTTATACTGATATACACTGGTGTTGCCATAGAGCAGCAAATTTTAACTTGGAACCATACCACTAGGCCGATTTATCAGACAGAAAAGGTTTCCTTTGAAAGTTTCCTTTGCAGAAATTTCTGTTTAACCGAAAAAGCTCAAGTTTAATAATAAATACAGCTGAATGAATTTGCCGAAAAAAGTAGCACTTAGCGGGGCCTGTTTACATCGGAGGGTGCCTCGGCTGACCAAGTTACCCAGCTAGGGGGGTTCGAATAGCCCGCTTTTACGTGCAGATGTGCAGTGTGCCATCTTTTGAGTGGCCGCCAAGAACAACAAACAAGATGACAGACAAGGAAACGTTTTGAGCGGCAATTTTATTTTTTTTAAATCACTTGTTCAGCTAGCGGCCACTTTTCAGTGTTTATTACATTGCTCTCTTCAGATTCACTGTCATTCCGTTCAGCAAATGTTACTCGTAAGTGATAACGACGCCATATCTTCGCTGGCCTCTCACCTCGGTTAGCCGCGGCATAACCCGGCACGAACCGTTTAAATGGCAAAGATAGCCATTGAAGGATGCCTCGGGCAGTTAGACAGGGTGTATAAATCAAGCTCGGAAGTGAAATGGTTAAACTCCCTAATTACACACGGGGTAACCCGGCTGACCGAGTTACCCAGCTAGGAGGGTTAAAACATACCCTCGAATATAGGGGCGCAGGTGTGAGAGCACTCGCGTCCCACCAATGCGGCCCGGGTTCGATTCCCAGACTCGGCGTCATATGTGGGTTGAGTTTGTTGGTTCTCTACTCTGCACCAAGAGGTCTCCTCCGGGTACTCCAGTTTCCCTCCCCTCAAAAACCGACATTTGACTTGATTTGCGTTAACTGTCAATTTCAGTTTACATTGTCCCTAATTAGTGCTCCAGCGCTAGAACAAATAGACAGTTAAATAAAGTTCCTTTCCTTTTTTTTTTTCTTTATTATATCTTAGTTACAAGCAAAATACTGAAACTCTGAAAAGCTCAAATACAAGAAAAAATAACTAATTGATAAACTGAATATTTACAAAGGAGACTGAAATATGCTGGTATAACTATCTAGTATAGTATAGTGCTCGTACAGTATCTGGCGGGATAGTTGGCGCTGGAGGTAAATAACTAGAGGCGAAAGGAGAGGGGACCCACAGCGCCTCTTCCCATTCTTCGCTCGTTATTTGCCTCCCACAAGCTTCGCAGGCCAGTACAACAATGGTACAATAAACGTGCTAATTCTTATGCACAGCGCTTGTGACACTCATGCATATGAAAAAACTAAAAGCCCTTTGTCATTGGGCATTTAATTTTGAGGATGCAGGGACATTCGTACAATCAACTCTCCTCCTAATAAAGTAAGCTCGATTACCAGCTGCTGTTTCGGGAAAGGAGCCGCCGCTCACCCCCCGAATCCCAACACCCAAGACAAAGGGCTACATAACCCATGTCATTTCATGTTGTGGTTTTGATGGAGAACGGCAAAGGTGAAACGATGGTGCAGAGCTAGTGCCGGTCAGAGGCTAGAAAGCTGTTTACAACTCATATATCGATCGGATAAGATTTGCGTGCATTTTTCTAGCTTCTTGATATGTTTTTTTGTCATCGTTATTTTGCAAAAAAATCCCAAGCGCATTTGCAGCAATGCATAGACCTTATTCCAAAATGGCCGTCATTTTTAATATTCTTTTGTTTTTATTCAAATTAGCCTGTTGTATAAGAAGGAAACGTTTGCCTGGAGAATAATAGGCTTTAATCACCAAATCTCTTACTAACACAAACATGGCGGCAAAACTGCAAACACGAGGATTGCAGGCACTTATAACAATGAAGTCAACTCAAAATACATATACAATGCACTGAATTATAACTTAACGTGATACGTCACACAACTCTCGCAACGTTCAAAACAACTGTTTAGTTCTAGCTTTTGCCCGCAAGCATTATCATTTGCACCACATTCACCCTGTCCTTAAAGATTGAGTCTAACTACAGGTCGGCGAACTCTTTGGGAGCGACGAACGGGTGCAGGTTCAACATCCGGGACAGGTGTAAGTTCCGCATTCTGTACAGGTGCAAGCTCGGGTTGAGGTTCGGGCCCAGACGATGATTCTGCATCAGGAGTACACCCACACATGGGTCAAGGGGCAAGTTCTCTGCTTCCTCTGGAATACTTCCTGGTGCTGACAGGCTCTCAACAATTTGTCCCTTCGGCGCAAGGTGCTTTGTAGCTACTGTCGTCTCCCTACCGTCAGGATAGCGTACATGAGCGTAGTGAGGGCTTGCTTGGAGTAGTTCCACCTCATCCACCAAAGGGTCCATCTTACTTTTGCGCACCTGACGTTTTATGTACACTGGCCCAGGTGTAGCTAGCCAGGTGGGGATGGAGGCGCCAGCAGACGATCGGCGTGAGAAACCAAAGAATCGCTCATGAGGAGTTTCATTGGTGGCAGTACACAAGAGGGAGCGGACAGAGTGGAGCACATCAGAGAGGACATCTTGCCAATTCTTAAGTGGAAGGTTCTTGGATTTCAGCATATCAGCATATAGCCCTTGATGCCTCGTTCTTGAGCTGAAAATTCAAAAGAATATTTTGCCTTGAACGAGGCATCAAGGTCTAATTTCAATAAAAACAAAAGAATATCTAAATGGCGGCCATTTTGGAATAAGGTGTATTTGTTTATTCACCCAGCCCTTAAGTCAATATACAGAAGGACTGTCTGGACTTAAAACTATTTTGCCCAAAGGACAAGATTCGGGTCCCCTTACTCTTTAACAAACAATATTGAGTGATCTGGATAAGCGCTCATTCCATCTTTAGCTCTTTTCCTTTTGTCAACCAAAAACATTATGTCTATGCCTTGACAACTCAATAAAATAATGCTGTGAATGACTGGGAAGGGAGGAAGGGCGGGGTGGGGGGCAAAAGGATAACGTATTTGGCGGGTTATTTTCGTAGGGGGCTCAACCGACGTGAAACTTGTTTTTACATACATACATACATACATACATACATACATACATACATACATACATACATACGTAATTGACCGCTCCCCATAGGGGCTGTTCAGGGCCAATGAAACACAATCAACGAAACGACAGAACACAACAACAACTGTTAAGAATCCCACCTGGCCGGAGGCAAACCAGTTGGCTATTTACAAGTACAGCCGGGAAGTTGGAACAAATTCAACGAGTGGTCAGAGCGGGTCTTGAACCCGGGATCTCCGGATCTCAAGGCAAGCGCCCTAACCACTGGGCCACATTGAACAATTAGATAAAAATGCTTGACGTGACATCTCGTCCAATATACATTTTCGGACGGTTTGCACATTGCAATTCCATATAACAACATTGTACACGGACATACCCCAGGAGGGCTGCACCAACTCATTCTGCGGAAGAAGACAGGAAATGCCGAGTTATCTTTGGAAGACGACCCAAAAATGGGAAACAAGCTTTACTTTTGGCTCAAAAACGAAGAATTATTCTGTGGAACTCGTATCCTTTAAACGCTGGTGGGGCGACGAATGCCGCGTATTTACAAACGGTTTGGAAGTTCAGCGAGTGATTTTTAAACGCCTTAATGGATTGGCTGTGTGTAGTATGAGCAAAAAGTACTCATGGACGTTTGATGGCCGATCTTTTCTTCTTATGATCATTCCTGGATTGTGCACCAAGGTTGAACATCATTTATTTATCGACGGTTTACAGATCTCAACGAACGATGTCATTCTCACTCCACCTGGTTTGTGGAGGCGTCGCCGATGGTTATTGGTCTGTTATGGTTTTATTGAGCTTGTAATGGGACTTTCACTAGAATCAATACGCTACATCGAAGAAAGTGAAAACACTTGGTTTCTGCTGTGGGAGCTTTTAGGCCGTGTTTTGCTAATATTTGGCTTTTTGAAAATAGTGGAGGGCTTGATATCACCCATGCCGCGATTTTCAGACCGTTATGGAAAGGTTTATAATGTATAAAGACCACATATCACAAAATCAGTCTCAAGCCGCGAAAACAAGAAGACAGGATAATTCCTTGAGGGAATACACCCCGGATAAAGATTCATTTCTTTTGGCATAAAAAAGCCTAGCAACACATCTAATGTACATATGTTATTATAAAAACGAGGGCTTTAATATTTGCAGTATTGTGGCATTTGTAAAGACTCACCAAAATGTGAACTTAAATGAAAATGAAAAACGAAAAGACAAGGGAAAAATTTAGTACTTCCTTGGGATTTTATCAACAGTGTAGTATACGTTATTAAATGTAAAATTCACAACGTTAACACAGAAGATTTCTTGAAATATAGATCACCTATAAAATCTTCAATGTGTTTTCATATTTAAATTAGCTTGTAACCGATAACCTCACTGAATCGAAATTCCAAGCTGCAAGACCATGTCACGAAAACTTAGATCCCATTTGCGAAAACCAAGCTCACAAATTCCTATCGAATTCCTAAGAACCATCGGCTTTTTCAAAAAGATTAGCTTGCTCTAACTTTTAAAACCCTCAGTAACTGTATTTTTCGTGCTATTGTGACAATATAGACTCCTAACTAAATATAAGGTTTCCTAAGTACTGTTCAACAAATTATCATTGGAAAAACCGACCCGTGAACTAGCGTTGAGCGTGAACTCGCATGAATGGAAAATAACAGCTTCGAATGAAGCGCCTTGTGAGCCAAACTCATTTTATGGAAAAAATTGCTGCTCAAGTGTGATGAAGAAAAAGAAGTTAAATATTGTGTCTGTCATTTTTGAAATTCATGTGTTTGAATGAATAATTCATTTATGCCCATTCAAGCTGTCCCTATTTACATCTTTTATTTTGTTTTGAGCAAGCAAACGCACCTTGTTCCCCCAATTGTTGTTCCTGGTTCTCGTTGCTCCACTAGGAAGATTGCCCAGGGAAACACAGGCTCGGGGAAAACAATCGCTCGCACCATCGTCCTTGAATCTTATGATACTAAGATAAATTTCTCTGTCTTCCGGAAACATGCTTAAATCATCTTTGATTTGACCATATGACTTTATAAATTTATGTTTAAAGGTAATGGTTTGATTATTTTTGTGAAGCCACAGTTGTTCTCTCAACTGCTATGCTTATTGTCTCCTAGAGTCGTCACAATCCCCAGTTCAATTCAAACGATTTTAAATTATTTCACCATAGTTCATGCACCCCTGGTACGTACAAACTGGCAACTGACTAGCTTCCAGCTTAAATGGTATAGCAGAGCGCAATTGAAGGGTGATAGTTCGAGTCCCGCTCAGAGCCTGGATTTTATTCCAGGCTTCCTTTGTACCTGCACTAATTGCTATCTTAACTGCAGTGATCATGCTCGCTTAGAATGTGAATTAAAGTGGCATGAATGTAACCGGCTAAAGCAAGTTTTCCTACCAAGGATAAACAGAGCACCTCAGGAATACTCTGAAGCTTATAACCACCGCCCTATGCGCACAGCACACAACCG
>NC_090890.1:32150216-32157716 GCF_036669925.1 Montipora capricornis | reverse complement strand
AGAGCGGGTCTTGAACCCGGGATCTCCGGATCTCAAGGCAAGCGCCCTAACCACTGGGCCACACTGCCTCAAGTCTTCAAACTCTGTAATAATTTTGTTATCTTAACAACATGTTAAAAGACCCGCATGTCAAAACAAGCAGATGGCAATTTGGTAAATGGTATTTCTGGCACGAAAAGTTTTCGGGATGTTCGAGAAACGGACGCCCGGACTTCGTTCCAGGAGGAGTGCGGGCTCCTTTCCTGAAACAGCGTCTGGTAATCGAGCCTATATGATGGCGCACCTGGGGTAAAAGTCACCACCAAAAGAATCTAAATCCGCGCGATTGTTTAAATAACCCCGATTCTTATTAACATACGTCTCTCCACCGGTGGCAAATATGCTTTGCCGCTCTCACTCGAAAAGGAACCCGAAAGTTTCGTTAATTTAAGAAAACTGACAGGTATTCATTTAAACACTGCAATTGTGGATCTATTTCTTGGACATCAACTGGTTTTCAATGACGTCTGTTTTAGACAAAAATTTGCACGGTGAAGCAGTTTGCGATGTCATTGAAACATCAGGCCCATGCTCTCTTTTTAAGGGCACTACGTGTTTCATGGTAATGATGGAAAGATACATCTTAGATAAAATTAAATTCTCAGGTTGGCTGAAAGAACGGCCAAAATATCTTTGCGCGTGTGATTGATTTACAAGCAAGCCCCAGACTATGCTGAACCCAGATCATCTTTTGTAGTACCAATGAAAAAACCCTTGTGAAATGATGAACAACAGTAATAGAAGCCAATCTTTGAATTGAAGAGAAGCTATGTCATCCTGATGGCAGGTGTAATGACGCCTCAACTCACTCCTAATCGCTCTCATCTGCTGTACACATTCCTTCTGTAAATCCTTCAAAGGCTGAAAGATCTTCTCCAAAGCTGCCGCGTCAACAGTTTCCTTAAAACTAGAATCATCATCGTCCTCAACACTACTGGAGTGCTCCGCTTCGGGATCAGGCGTTGACGTTCCAGAGCGGTCCATGGAGTCACGTCGAGAGCCCTTTGCTTGGCCACTGCCTCTGAGTCGACCCGAAGAAGGACGCTTTCGTTTTGTTGTGGATTTTTTATTGAGATCTGGTGTTTGAACGCTAAGCAGGCTAGTAGTTCTCACCATGGGCGCCTTCAGACGATATTGGGTCTTGATAATGCCATCACTTTCATACTCCTTCAGATCTGTCATCGGATCCCATGGTCTGACACTGGGAACAAAATTAAATAGAAATATTTAAGTGTTCATAGATTGAGTTACGTATTTATTAAACGTCACTCATATTAAATAGTGCTTTCTTTAACCACAACCAAACTTAAGCGACTGCAATTCTATTCAATTTACATTTTCTTGGATACTTTCCTGTGCCCTATTCCACGCAAGGCACTTTACTCTCACGGTGCCTCTCTCCACCCAGGTGTATAAATGGGTACCAGCAAATCTAATGCTGGGGGTAACCCTGCGATGGACTAGCATCCCATCCAGGGGGGAGTAGAAATACTCCTAGTCGCTTCATGCTACAGAAACCGGAGATAAGCGCCGGCCTGATGGGCCTTCTAGGCTCGTAGCAGACTTTACCTACCTTACCATTCCACGTAAACATTTTCATCCTGAATTATTAATCGCTGGGAAACCTTACCACCTGCCCATGGTTTTCATGTATGCGCCTCCTTCCTCGAAACTGGAAGCTTTTTGAGTCAGCAAGGAAGAAAATGGGAGGCCTAACTAATGCTAACTCTTTCTCTCTTTTCGGATCCAGCACAGCATATTTCTCTCCGTTTTGACTTTTCAGTTTTGTAATGCCGCATTTCGTGTTTTTAATGACGCAACTTAAAGCCCTTCTTACTGTGGTCCAGAAATACCATCAACAAATATCAGCGGTTTGTTTTTACGGAAAATGCAAGCCAGAATTGCTCTTTATCAAGTTAAAGTATTATTAAGGAGATAATTATCTCGCATCTGGGACAGTGATATGTATAAATAACATTATAACTTTTCGCATGCAGTTATTTCAAACATTGCTATTATACCTGTTCCAGGTAACATCCCAGATAAAAATATAAATTAGTGAATGTAAAGGCCAGAAGACACTTAGTATTTCGGATTTAAATTCAGACTGCTGTTTTTCAGTTATTCTTATACAATGGGACCAAATCAAGTATTGAAACTTACTCCCGGTACTTGTAAAACCAGCGATTAATAGCATTAGGAGCAGCTGGATCTCTTTCAAACATCTTAGGAATCCACTCTTCCCCTTTTTCTCTCCTTTCTCTATGCCTTTCCGCTGAGCTTCTTCAAGAACGAACTTCTCCTGTGTGGCTTTCTCCTAATTAATTACACATGAAAAAACATTTAAGTTTCGATTTTGATTGGCGAATCGAGTTTTGGTGGGTTAATATCTTACAGAAATCCAATCAAATACAGCTTGTGATGGCAACATATGCATACATGGAGTAGCTTTAACGAAAATTAGTGATGGGCCGCACGTGAGGAACGGCTTTCTGGATTGAAAAACGCCGCTATTAAGAAAGAGAAACACTGCTTGCTCTTAAGCTGTCACTCTGGAAAACACGACGCATGGAGGAAGAAAGTGCGCAAGGAACTGAAAATCATGTGCACTATCATCCTGACAAGGCTGTGCAACACACAATAGTGAATCATACGCTAGAAATCCTGTAATTTTCGCAGATTTTAAATCAATGACCACACATAGCATTCACCCCACAGGCCTAGCTGGGTATAGGCACTCACTTGTTGTATAAACTTTCGTCATATTCTTTGGATTATCAATTTTGTTTTTTCACTTGTGAGTACAATGAGACATGCAATCAACATGGTTAAGTTTTTGCATTAAAAATTTGTTGATAGTTGTCAACTTCAAAGTCTGTAAGTCCTAAAAATTTGAAAAAAAAAAGGGCCCTTTGACATATTCCTTTGAACTTCTGAGATTGATAACAAGAGGTCTACGTTTCCTAAATTACCATTTCTGTTGGTTCAGATTAAAGTCTTTTTATTATAACCCCCTCCCCTCGTCCTTTTAGGTGCTGCTTGTTGCTTCACCAATCATTGGGGGGGTGCCCATATTTGCTAACATGTTGAAAGGATGTTTAGACAGAGAGGAGTTTTAACTACAGATATTCAGTAAATAACTGCAATCCTGTACAAAACTGGTTGGGGAAATGAAAAGCAAAATGGTACCCCTCAACTACCAATCACAAATGCCCTTGGTGTTTCACTACAGAAGTCAACTGAACTCTTTCGTTGGCCACCCTCCCCCCCCCCAATCCTCCAAAATTTCCATTTAAAAATAAAGGGAATGCTATTAAAACATATCCGAGCCATTTTGTCAAAATTGGTCAGGGGAAGCGGGGTTCTTTGCATGTGATCACACCAGAATGCCTAAAAATTCTTATTTTTTTCTCTCAGCAGTTCAGTTGTCGAAGATTGTGTTTCCCGATTCCTACCTGGTCATTCAACTTGATGGCATCACTGACATGTGTCCACAATCTAAATGTAGAGATGAGTTATGTGAAACATGTTATTGAATCACTGAGATTACGATAACTATTTGCAATTAACTATGCTGTGAATTTGAACAAATGACCCGAGTGTTTTGTTAAACGAGATTCACACGAAATTCAGACATCACTGCACCTACTTTTCAGATTCAAATTCTCCCTGGCTTGTGTAATCAACCAAGTGCCGTGGAAGTCTTTTTTTTCTGATCTCCGGAGTTGGATCCCAGAACAGTTCAGGTAGTGGTTCTACTTCCTGTAACAAATATACAGAGCGCACAGATTGTTGAAAGGATGACTGTCTTTGACTACGAGAACACACCATAAAAAGAGATTAAATTCCCTGTTTATTACAAAATTAATTTAATAAAAACAGCACTTCTTAATAACACAAGTTCAACATCAGTAAATGAGGTTTCCTGTTCCATTACGCAAAAGTACAGTTATATACCTTGCCAAGGACGTATACAATATTATAGTTTTTTGTGCTCCTGTGATTACAAAAAATCACCTCCTTTTTCCTTCAGATTTTGAAAGTGTGTTTGCTTAACACCTTACTGTCAAAATTCTTAGCTTTGATTTTTATCTAAACGCCGTTTACTTTGAGTGTGTGTGTTTGAACTTCACGGTCCGGCATTATCCACGTTCAAAACTGACGATTGGACCTCAGAGGGTGGATCCAGGGAACAGTGACGTCATTTACTCACTTGCTTAAAATTTCAGCGTGTGAATGCAGCTTACTATATATGCAAAACGCGAGTTTAAATGTCTGAAAGCCCAAAACTCCCGCCTGCATATTAATTCTGCGGCGCACGCACGCATTGCATTCTTAAACTAGTGAGCCTTTGACGTCACTTCCTCCAGAGGTATTTTTGCACGGTTTAAAACCATGCGAGAGAAAGCAGAACTGAGCAAGTGCTCTTGGTACCCAAAATGAAAATTGGGGGTAACCAAGCATTTTTCAGAGATAATTAAGTTTGAATTTGGGAAAAGAACGCCACACATTGCTTTGTATTTTACAGCTTTTTACAAATATTGTTGATTAATTATCTTCGAAAAATGCGTGGTTACCCCAATTTCTTTTTGGATTTCAATAACACTTGTTAACATCTGATTTTCCCGCATAGTTAGTAAACCGCGCAAAAATACCTTTGAATTAGTAGGCACCGTCGTTAAGTAACTCACCCCTGCTTGCACTGGAGCTTTCAAGTCTACAATGATCACCTCACCATCCTAAAAAAATGGAAGCAATCACTTTCAGGACAAACCAACCGAAATATTAAAAAATGATGAGAACGCAAAAAGGTTTTAATTGTCAATGAAATAACCATGTTTTGACTCACCCATTTGCCTTCTATTCTGCACAGTGTTTCTTTGCCCATTTTGATCTTGCCAGCAACAAAGTTAGACTCTCCACTCTTCTTCCAGAAGGGCTGCAAAGAAAATCATTTCATAATTAATCTATAATGAGTTCTTACAATGATATAAGTTTAACAAGCAAGAAAAATATCTGAAAGGTTGTGTATGTACTATGAGTCAAAACAATACTTTCCGACATCTTTACCTTAAGTTAAATTCAATCTCAGCCTTGTATCCAGTCTTTTCGCAGTTTATGGTGACAACTCCACCCAACTCCATTGTCAGTGTGCCAATCAAAATGCCTACAGATACATTTGTATAAAAAATTAACAATTAAATGCAAGATATGTAATCTGATTCCACTGTGTTAAGCTAGCATTCTTCATTGACGACCTGCTAACTGCTACATGTACATGTAAAGGCGGCGAAATACGACATACAAAAACCTCAAATTGGCGCGCAAAAAATTGTTTCGTTGCAAGTTTGGGTCGATGTCTCCCGATTTTCACCTTGCATGATCAACTTGTTGCACAACAAAAGCATTTGTTGCGGGTTAAAGAAAGTTGTTGCGAAAAGTTGAGCGCGGGTCTACTCTGAGCAACAAATTTTGGCTTTGTTGGTCGTTTTTCATCAAGCTCACAACTTGTCGCGCAACAAATGTGCTCGTGTACTAGCAAATCAACCAATCAGCCCGCTGCATTTCTTCAACCCGCAACAAATGTTTTTGTTGCGGGTCAAGTTGATCACGCAAGGTGAAAAACGCGAAACATCGATAAAAACTTGCAAGGAAACAATGTTGCGCAACAAGTTGAGGGTTTGTATCTCGTATTTCTCCGCCTTAAGTGAGTGATATTCCTGTGCCACCATCAGCAACATTTAAAACTATATACAATTTTCAATTACTAATTACTTTTATGTGGATAAAGTGCTTAACAGAAGGCTTCCTGTGGATTGACAAGGGTCTGCAGTGACCACATGTCCTAATAAGATACTTTCTTCAATATCTTACAACAATACACCCAAGTTCTCAATAATTCACAGCCAATGTGAAGTGCAAGGTTTTAGCCTTCAAAATTATCTAGGATACAAATTAAATTATCATCATCTAAAATCACCTTTGCAGTGAGCGTAGGGAAGGGACATCACATACTCCTCACCAAACCTAGCAATGTCATTGTCCCCATTCCATCCAAAATCGCAGAGGAAGAGTTTCCTGTAAAATTGCATTGAAAAAAGTTATCCATTGAAAGAACTAAACAAAAATTGTCAATTTCGGTCTTACGCTGTACAGTGGAGATTTTTCATCACCCCGGTAATTTTAAACTTTAGCTCCTTTGCAATAGACCACTCATGAGCTTGAAAGCAGTTTTCTAGAGGCAGCTGAGCCACTTACATGTACATGATTGGAAATGTTTTGGCCGAGAGGCAAATGACCTGTTCACAGAACACTCTTTTCCCAAAGTTTTTCTTTGCAAGAAGGCTACAAAGTTTCCTAATTGACCGTAAACTGCACAACAAGCAGTATAACTTACGTCCCCTAAACAACATTGAAAATTAAATAGTCGTGAATGGTGTCAAGGGGAAGGAGTTCATAAAAAAATAACTTCTTACTGTTTACTAAGAGATACGAAATCAAAGAAACTGCTACCGGTAATTAAGATTTTCAAACTACCACTCACCATAAAATTTGGACTTGGCCAGGCATGAACAATTGACTACGTAACCCTCCTCTCTGTTGGAGATATAAATGCTGATACTGGAGGATGATGGGATACCTGCTCGGCTACGAAATGCGTCTTGGTACCATTGGGATGCAGCCAAAAGCAGCGGAATGTCTCACCTAGAATTGGGTTATATGGCTTCTTCAAACCCTACGAATGAAAGAATTAAATCAAATTAATACAAGAGGTACTTATTAGGAATGATAGTTGAAGTGTTATTGAGCAGGGAGGAGGAGGTTTAAATTTTCTTAAGACGAAAGGTTGGAGCATGAATTACTATAAACTAAATGGACAACTACACAATCACAGGAAGATTGTTCACTTTTTACACTAAATTAACTCCTTAATTATTATCTTGTTGGCTAATGGCAGCATGACAATAAGAAAAAGTAAATGTAATATAGAATTTAATGATTCCTTTCTGTTCACTGACCTTTGGTTTCTTGTAGAATCCTGACAGATACCACTTACCACTTCTTTCATTCTGTAAGCATTTTCCTCTCTAGCAGCCCTGAAAAAGACATGAAATACAATTTTCAAACTTTATAAAAACGTTTTATTTCTGAATTGATTTTTTTAAAAAACATGTAAAAAGCTGCATAAACGATGGCTATTAATAGGACTGGTAGGGGAATCCGCAATGGAATAGTTTCTGTGAAGGTTTATACAACTACCTGGATAAATGTCAGAATGGAAGTAGAAATCAGAGAGCTTGTCCGAAAAGATCTTGGCTCCAGAATAAAGGTTGGTAAAGTAACTCTTGAGAGATCCATGCCTGGCTTAACCTAACGACAAAATGGAGCCAGCAGTAGAGGCATTAGCCATGTTGATCTCCTTTGAAATAAAGGTGACCATGGTGGTGTTACACAAGGCCA
>NC_090890.1:32145297-32147099 GCF_036669925.1 Montipora capricornis | reverse complement strand
ACAGGCTCGGGGAAAACAATCGCTCGCACCATCGTCCTTGAATCTTATGATACTAAGATAAATTTCTCTGTCTTCCGGAAACATGCTTAAATCATCTTTGATTTGACCATATGACTTTTAAATTATGTTTAAAGGTAATGGTTTGATTATTTTGTGAGCCCACGTAATTGTTCTCTCAACTGCTATGCTTATGTCTCCTAGAGTCGTCACAATCCCCAGTTCAATTCAAAACGATTTTAAATTATTTCACCATAGTTCATGCACCCCTGGTAAGTACAAAATGGCAACTGACTAGCCTCCAGCTTAAATGGTATAGCAGAGCGCAATTGAAGGGTGATAGTTCGAGTCCCGCTCAGAGCCTGGATTTTATTCCAGGCTTCCTTTGTACCTGCACTAAATTGCTATCTTAACTGCAGTGATCAGGCTCGCTTAGAATGTGAATTAAAGTGGCATGAATGTAACCGGCTAAAGCAAGTTTTCCTACCAAGGATACAAGAGCACACAGGAATACTCTGAAGCTTATAACCACCGCCCTATGCGCACAGCACACAACCGATTCACCTACCATCTTTGAGCTGCTTGAGTCATTTCGCGCGCAATCCTTCTCGAGATTTGATGGTTGCAAAAAATTGCGAGTCGATAATTAATCGGTATTAGCCTAGCGAAAGAAATGCAAAAACCTAGCAGGAAGGATTCGTTACTCAACAGTTGCGATTGAAGTTGATCGTGACTCTTTGTCAGTAAACGGTGACGATTTTGCCTAGCGGTTACGATTGCAATTTAAAATTGCAATTTAACAAAGAGTTTTAATTTTTCAGTTACGATCACAGTTTAACAACAAGGTGGTAAATCTGCACTAACGATTGTGGTTAACACAACGATTATGCACGATAAACTCGAAATCTCAACATCCTCCCCTCCCGGGCAAACCACGGCATTTAAACTTTGAACTTTCAATTTGAAGATGAATCTTTCAAATTCCCGCCCTCGGGCCAAAATAGTTTTCAAATGCCTACCTGTCGTCGGATTCGTCTGTCTGTCCAACTTTTGAAGACATTCTTTTTAAGCCAATCAAACGGGGTGCAGGGATATGCTGTTGGCTCGAGACACCTTCGTAATACAGATCATTTGTATCTCTCTCTCTCGTCCGCCTGTTCTGGTTGATCCAGCGTCATCTAGTTGGGGAAAAACATGGGCCCGGGATGACCACGTAATTCCATTCACTATCAGATTGGCCATGTAGCCAGCATGGTTGCTCTGATAGTGTAGTGGTGAGTAGTGGTGATGACACCAACCGGTAACGGGTGACGTGGGTTGAAATCCCGCTCAAGGCATAAAAAGTTTTTCTCCCAATGAAAAATGTCATTCAGGGGTTGTCCGTCCTTGGTCCTTTCAAGGAGTCTGTAAGTCGATTTTCTCGTGGGAACGTGCTCAATACGTTGAAGCAGAGCGGGAATAAATATTTTAACAGGAAAAAAGGACGCAACTGCATTTCCCGACAAGCCTGTTTCGTGAATCGCTTCACTCTCAGGGGTTTAAACCCCTGAAACCTGAAGAGTGAAGCGATTCACGAAACGGCTTGTCGGGAAATGCAGTTGCGTCCTTCTTTCCTTTAAATTTAAAAAAAAAAAAAAAATTATAATATATATATAATATATATCTATATAATATATACATATTAGATATGAGGAACTGGAAATCCAAAAAGTAGTTACGAGCCAGTACGAATTACTGACTGATTCATTTTGCATGAAGAAACACATATGCCGTGAGAGGGAATCGAACCCGCGTTCCCTGGATAA
>NC_090890.1:32092797-32140297 GCF_036669925.1 Montipora capricornis | reverse complement strand
CTTTTGGAAGTCGTTGTGGAGTGACTCTGGACAAGTAGAAGACTAATATACCGTAAAGTTTTAACCCATTGACTCCTGGGGGTTCCCCATTGACGAGTAAAATCGTCTGGCGTTAGACAGAGTAAAATACTCTGGCGTTAGACAGAGTAAAATACTAAGTAAATTGGCCGGTTTAAAGGTGAATGGGTTAATGAATAATTCCAACTCAGTTTTCAAAAGGAGTCTAATTTTAAAGTACACTGTATTTTTAAAATCTGCTTCGTTTACTTTAGCTCAGGCTCCCAGAATAAAAGAAGAAAACATGAATCACCCATATCAGTTAAAACATTAATATATTTTTGCAATTAAAAGTACACTTAAGTCCTCCTGAAAAAACTCCACCCATTTACGTTAACCTTATAGTGTCATCAAAACGAAAGAAAAGAAACCCAAAAAAATCATACACCGATGGATTTGGATTGCAAAGTAGTGAATTTTTTACTTTGCCACCAAATGAAGAATACATAAATTAACCAGTTTTCGCTGGATAAATTTCTCAATCAATTTTATAAATAACTTGATACATTTGTTGAGAATAATTTGTACAACATCTCTAGCGTAAGAATATCAATAATTGAAACTTTAACAAGTCTAACACAAGTACAGCAAACACTGTTGGAAAATGTGTTCAACAAATTTTGATAAATTTTGATCGTCTTTTCTGTGTATTTTCGTATTGCACAGATTTTCTTTTCCACTCATCACAACATCCGTCTTGTTAGACCATTGTCTTATCAGAACAGTTTTCAATGGCCCTGAGGGTTTACCTAAGAAATGTCACGCCACATTATCACTAGGCAACATTCCGCCACTCTCTCGTACCCGGGACCCGTTTCTCGAAAGTTTCCGAAACTTTTCAGGCCTTCTCACAATTCTCATTGTATCGTGAAAACGGAGAAGTTTCAAGTACATACATACATCCATACATACATACATACATACATACATAATAGACCGCTCCCCATAGGGGCTTTTCAGGGCCAATGAAACACAATCAACGAAACGACAGAACACAACAACAACTGTTAAGAATCCCAACTGGCCGGAGGCAAACCAGTTGGCTATTTACAAGTGCAGCAGCTGGGAAGTTGAACCAGGGACTACCAGGAACAAATTCAACGAGTGGTCAGAGCGGGTCTTGAACCCGGGATCTCCGGATCTCAAGGCAAGCGCCCTAACCACTGGGCCACACTGCCTCAAGTCTTCAAACTCTGTAATAATTTTGTTATCTTAACAACATGTTAAAAGACCCGCATGTCAAAACAAGCAGATGGCAATTTGGTAAATGGTATTTCTGGCACGAAAAGTTTTCGGGATGTTCGAGAAACGGACGCCCGGACTTCGTTCCAGGAGGAGTGCGGGCTCCTTTCCTGAAACAGCGTCTGGTAATCGAGCCTATATGATGGCGCACCTGGGGTAAAAGTCACCACCAAAAGAATCTAAATCCGCGCGATTGTTTAAATAACCCCGATTCTTATTAACATACGTCTCTCCACCGGTGGCAAATATGCTTTGCCGCTCTCACTCGAAAAGGAACCCGAAAGTTTCGTTAATTTAAGAAAACTGACAGGTATTCATTTAAACACTGCAATTGTGGATCTATTTCTTGGACATCAACTGGTTTTCAATGACGTCTGTTTTAGACAAAAATTTGCACGGTGAAGCAGTTTGCGATGTCATTGAAACATCAGGCCCATGCTCTCTTTTTAAGGGCACTACGTGTTTCATGGTAATGATGGAAAGATACATCTTAGATAAAATTAAATTCTCAGGTTGGCTGAAAGAACGGCCAAAATATCTTTGCGCGTGTGATTGATTTACAAGCAAGCCCCAGACTATGCTGAACCCAGATCATCTTTTGTAGTACCAATGAAAAAACCCTTGTGAAATGATGAACAACAGTAATAGAAGCCAATCTTTGAATTGAAGAGAAGCTATGTCATCCTGATGGCAGGTGTAATGACGCCTCAACTCACTCCTAATCGCTCTCATCTGCTGTACACATTCCTTCTGTAAATCCTTCAAAGGCTGAAAGATCTTCTCCAAAGCTGCCGCGTCAACAGTTTCCTTAAAACTAGAATCATCATCGTCCTCAACACTACTGGAGTGCTCCGCTTCGGGATCAGGCGTTGACGTTCCAGAGCGGTCCATGGAGTCACGTCGAGAGCCCTTTGCTTGGCCACTGCCTCTGAGTCGACCCGAAGAAGGACGCTTTCGTTTTGTTGTGGATTTTTTATTGAGATCTGGTGTTTGAACGCTAAGCAGGCTAGTAGTTCTCACCATGGGCGCCTTCAGACGATATTGGGTCTTGATAATGCCATCACTTTCATACTCCTTCAGATCTGTCATCGGATCCCATGGTCTGACACTGGGAACAAAATTAAATAGAAATATTTAAGTGTTCATAGATTGAGTTACGTATTTATTAAACGTCACTCATATTAAATAGTGCTTTCTTTAACCACAACCAAACTTAAGCGACTGCAATTCTATTCAATTTACATTTTCTTGGATACTTTCCTGTGCCCTATTCCACGCAAGGCACTTTACTCTCACGGTGCCTCTCTCCACCCAGGTGTATAAATGGGTACCAGCAAATCTAATGCTGGGGGTAACCCTGCGATGGACTAGCATCCCATCCAGGGGGGAGTAGAAATACTCCTAGTCGCTTCATGCTACAGAAACCGGAGATAAGCGCCGGCCTGATGGGCCTTCTAGGCTCGTAGCAGACTTTACCTACCTTACCATTCCACGTAAACATTTTCATCCTGAATTATTAATCGCTGGGAAACCTTACCACCTGCCCATGGTTTTCATGTATGCGCCTCCTTCCTCGAAACTGGAAGCTTTTTGAGTCAGCAAGGAAGAAAATGGGAGGCCTAACTAATGCTAACTCTTTCTCTCTTTTCGGATCCAGCACAGCATATTTCTCTCCGTTTTGACTTTTCAGTTTTGTAATGCCGCATTTCGTGTTTTTAATGACGCAACTTAAAGCCCTTCTTACTGTGGTCCAGAAATTACCATCAACAAATATCAGCGGTTGTTTACGGAAAATGCAAGCCAGAATTGCTCTTTATCAAGTTAAAGTATTATTAAGGAGATAATTATCTCGCATCTGGGACAGTGATATGTATAAATAACATTATAATTTTCGCATGCAGTTATTTCAAACATTGCTATTATACCTGTTCCAGGTAACATCCCAGATAAAAATATAAATTAGTGAATGTAAAGGCCAGAAGACACTTAGTATTTCGGATTAAATTCAGACTGCTGTTTTTCAGTTATTCTTATACAATGGGACCAAAATCAAGTATTGAAACTTACTCCCTGTACTTGTAAAACCAGCGATTAATAGCATTAGGAGCAGCTGGATCTCTTTCAAACAGCTTAGGAATCCACTCTTCTCCTTTTTCTCTCCTTTCTCTATGCCCTTTCCGCTGAGCTTCTTCAAGAACGAACTTCTCCTGTGTGGCTTTCTCCTAATTAATTACACATGAAAAAACATTTAAGTTTCGATTTTGATTGGCGAATCGAGTTTTGGTGGGTTAATATCTTACAGAAATCCAATCAAATACAGGCTTGTGATGGCAACATTTGCATACAATGGAGTAGCTTTAACGAAAATTAGTGATGGACGGCACGTGAGGAACGGCTTTCTGGATTGAAAAACGCCGCTATTAAGAAAGAGAAAACACTGCTTGCTCTTAAGCTGTCACTCTGGAAAACACGACGCATGGAGGAAGAAAGTGCCAAGGAACTGAAATCATGCACTCTCACCTGAAGGCTGTGAAACAAATAGTGAATCATACGCTAGAAATCCTGTAATTTTCGCAGATTTATCATGACCACAAATAGCATTCACCCCACAGGCTAGCTGGGTATAGGCACTCACTTGTGGGTATACTTTCGTCATATTCTTTGAGGATCAATTTGTTATTTCACTTTGAGTACAATGAGACATGCATCAACAGGTTAAGTTTGCATTAAAATTTGTTGATAGTTGTCAACTTCAAGTCTGTAAGTCTAAAATTTGAAAAAAAAAGGGCCCTTTGACATATTCCTTGACTTCTGAGATTGATACAAGAGGTCTACGTTCCTAAATTACCATTCTGTTGGTTCAGATTAAAGTCTTTATGAAACCCCTCCCCTCTCCTTTTAGTGCTGCTTGTTGCTCACAATCATTGTGCCCATATTTTGCTAACATGTTGAGGATGTTTAGACAGAGAGGAGTTTTAACTCAGATATTCAGTAAATAACTGCAATCCTGTAGAAAACTGGTTGGGGAAATGAAGCAAATGGTCCTCAACTACCAATCACATGCCCTTGGTGTTCACTAAATCAACTGAACTCTTTCGTTGGCCACCCTCCCCCCCCCCAATCCTCCAAAATTTCCATTTAAAAATAAAGGGAATGCTATTAAAACATATCCGAGCCATTTTGTCAAAATTGGTCAGGGGAAGCGGGGTTCTTTGCATGTGATCACACCAGAATGCCTAAAAATTCTTATTTTTTTCTCTCAGCAGTTCAGTTGTCGAAGATTGTGTTTCCCGATTCCTACCTGGTCATTCAACTTGATGGCATCACTGACATGTGTCCACAATCTAAATGTAGAGATGAGTTATGTGAAACATGTTATTGAATCACTGAGATTACGATAACTATTTGCAATTAACTATGCTGTGAATTTGAACAAATGACCCGAGTGTTTTGTTAAACGAGATTCACACGAAATTCAGACATCACTGCACCTACTTTTCAGATTCAAATTCTCCCTGGCTTGTGTAATCAACCAAGTGCCGTGGAAGTCTTTTTTTTCTGATCTCCGGAGTTGGATCCCAGAACAGTTCAGGTAGTGGTTCTACTTCCTGTAACAAATATACAGAGCGCACAGATTGTTGAAAGGATGACTGTCTTTGACTACGAGAACACACCATAAAAAGAGATTAAATTCCCTGTTTATTACAAAATTTAATTTAATAAAAACAGCACTTCTTAATAACACAAGTTCAACATCAGTAAATGAGGTTTCCTGTTCCATTACGCAAAAGTACAGTTATATACCTTGCCAAGGACGTATACAATATTATAGTTTTTTGTGCTCCTGTGATTACAAAAAATCACCTCCTTTTTTCCTTCAGATTTTGAAAGTGTGTTTGCTTAACACCTTACTGTCAAAATTCTTAGCTTTGATTTTTATCTAAACGCCGTTTACTTTGAGTGTGTGTGTTTTGAACTTCACGGTCCGGCATTATCCACGTTCAAAACTGACCGATTGGACCTCAGAGGGTTGGATCCAGGGAACAGTGACGTCATTTACTCACTTGCTTAAAATTTCAGCGTGTGAATGCAGCTTACTATATATGCAAAACGCGAGTTTAAATGTCTGAAAGCCCAAAACTCCCGCCTGCATATTAATTCTGCGGCGCACGCACGCATTGCATTCTTAAACTAGTGAGCCTTTGACGTCACTTCCTCCAGAGGTATTTTTGCACGGTTTAAAACCATGCGGAGAAAGCAGAACTGAGCAAGTGCTCTTGGTACCCAAAATGAAAATTGGGGGTAACCAAGCATTTTTCAGAGATAATTAAGTTTGAATTTGGAAAAGAACGCCACACATTGCTTTGTATTTTACAGCTTTTTACAAATATTGTTGATTAATTATCTTCGAAAAATGCGTGGTTACCCCCAATTTTCTTTTTGGATTTCAATAACACTTGTTAACATCTGATTTTCCCGCATAGTTAGTAAACCGCGCAAAAATACCTTTGAATTAGTAGGCACCGTCGTTAAGTAACTCACCCCTGCTTGCACTGGAGCTTTCAAGTCTACAATGATCACCTCACCATCCTAAAAAAATGGAAGCAATCACTTTCAGGACAAACCAACCGAAATATTAAAAAATGATGAGAACGCAAAAAGGTTTTAATTGTCAATGAAATAACCATGTTTTGACTCACCCATTTGCCTTCTATTCTGCACAGTGTTTCTTTGCCCATTTTGATCTTGCCAGCAACAAAGTTAGACTCTCCACTCTTCTTCCAGAAGGGCTGCAAAGAAAATCATTTCATAATTAATCTATAATGAGTTCTTACAATGATATAAGTTTAACAAGCAAGAAAAATATCTGAAAGGTTGTGTATGTACTATGAGTCAAAACAATACTTTCCGACATCTTTACCTTAAGTTTAAATTCAATCTCAGCCTTGTATCCAGTCTTTTCGCAGTTTATGGTGACAACTCCACCCAACTCCATTGTCAGTGTGCCAATCAAAATGCCTACAGATACATTTGTATAAAAAAATTAACAATTAAATGCAAGATATGTAATCTGATTCCACTGTGTTAAGCTAGCATTCTTCATTGACGACCTGCTAACTGCTACATGTACATGTAAAGGCGGCGAAATACGACATACAAAAACCCTCAAATTGGCGCGCAAAAAATTGTTTCGTTGCAAGTTTGGGTCGATGTCTCCCGATTTTCACCTTGCATGATCAACTTGTTGCACAACAAAAGCATTTGTTGCGGGTTAAAGAAAGTTGTTGCGAAAAGTTGAGCGCGGGTCTACTCTGAGCAACAAATTTTGGCTTTGTTGGTCGTTTTTCATCAAGCTCACAACTTGTCGCGCAACAAATGTGCTCGTGTACTAGCAAATCAACCAATCAGCGCGCTGCATTTCTTCAAACCGCAACAAATGTTTTTGTTGCGGGTCAAGTTGATCACGCAAGGTGAAAAACGCGAAACATCGATCAAAACTTGCAAGGAAACAATGTTGCGCGACAAGTTGAGGGTTTTTGTATCTCGTATTTCTCCGCCTTAAGTGAGTGATAATTCCTGTGCCACCATCAGCAACATTTAAAACTATATACAATTTTCAATTACTAATTACTTTTATGTGGATAAAGTGCTTAACAGAAGGCTTCCTGTGGATTGACAAGGGTCTGCAGTGACCACATGTCCTAATAAGATACTTTCTTCAATATCTTACAACAATACACACCAAGTTCTCAATAATTCACAGCCAATGTGAAGTGCAAGGTTTTAGCCTTCAAAATTATCTAGGATACAAATTAAATTATCATCATCTAAAATCACCTTTGCAGTGAGCGTAGGGAAGGGACATCACATACTCCTCACCAAACCTAAGCAATGTCATTGTCCCATTTCCATCCAAAATCGCAGAGGAAGAGTTTCCTGTAAAATTGCATTGAAAAAAAGTTATCCATTGAAAGAACTAAACAAAAAATTGTCAATTTCGGTCTTACGCTGTACAGTGGAGATTTTTCATCACCCCGGTAATTTTAAACTTTAGCTCCTTTGCAATAGACCACTCATGAGCTTGAAAAGCAGTTTTCTAGAGGCAGCTGAGCCACTTACATGTACATGATTGGAAAATGTTTTGGCCGAGAGGCAAATGACCTGTTCACAGAACACTCTTTTCCCAAAGTTTCTTCTTTTGCAAGAAGGCTACAAAGTTTTCCTAATTGACCGTAAACTGCACAACAAGCAGTATAACTTACGTCCCCTAAACAACATTGAAAATTAAATAGTCGTGAATGGTGTCAAGGGGAAGGAGTTCATAAAAAAATAACTTCTTACTGTTTACTTAAGAGATACGAAATCAAAGAAACTGCTACCGGTAATTAAGATTTTCAAACTACCACTCACCATAAAATTTGGACTTGGCCAGGCATGAACAATTGACTACGTAACCCTCCTCTCTGTTGGAGATATAGAATGCTGATACTGGAGGATGATGGGATACCTGCTCGGCTACGAAATGCGTCTTGGTACCATTGGGATGCAGCCAAAAGCAGCGGAATGTCTCACCTAGAATTGGGTTATATGGCTTCTTCAAACCCTACGAATGAAAGAATTAAATCAAATTAATACAAGAGGTACTTATTAGGAATGATAGTTGAAGTGTTATTGAGGCAGGGAGGAGGTTAAAATTTTCTTAAGACGAAAGGTTGGAGCATGAATTACTATAAACTAAATGGACAACTACACAATCACAGGAAGATTGTTCACTTTTTACACTAAATTAACTCCTTAATTATTATCTTGTTGGCTAATGGCAGCATGACAATAAGAAAAAGTAAATGTAATATAGAATTTAATGATTCCTTTCTGTTCACTGACCTTTGGTTTCTTGTAGAATCCTGACAGATACCACCTTACCACTTCTTTCATTCTGCTGTAAGCATTTTCCTCTCTAGCAGCCCTGAAAAAGACATGAAATACAATTTTCAAACTTTTATAAAAACGTTTTATTTCTGAATTGATTTTTTTAAACAAACATGTAAAAAGCTGCATAAACGATGGCTATTAATAGGACTGGTAGGGGAATCCGCAATGGAATAGTTTCTGTGAAGGTTTATACAACTATACCTGGATAAAATGTCAGAATGGAAGTAGAAATCAGAGAGCTTGTCCAGAAAAGATCTTGGCTCCAGAATAAAGGTTGGTAAAGTAACTCTTGAGAGATCCATGCCTGGCTTAACCTAACGACAAAATGGAGCCAGCAGTAGAGGCATTAGCCATGTTGATCTCCTTTGAAATAAAGGTGACCATGGTGGTGTTGCACAAGGCCAATGAAAGGATTTCTCCCAAAATGAAATCTAAGAATTTCTTTTGTATACGAAAGTTAACATTAGGATCTGATGAAGTGGTTTCATTAAAGTCTTGGTACAGGAAGATGATGTTTCTGTGGAAAAAAAAAATGTCGTGCAGCTATATTTTTTGTATAGGGTCAAACTATATATCATATTAAAGCTAATAGATTGAATTATTTGAATAAAATTTTATTTTTTTGGTATTTAATATTGCCTTTTAGTTTTGAGGCCTCAAACTCAGACTGACCGAGTCTGCTGCTTTATTGCAAAAACAACCGGACTTCGTTGCATCTTAGTCACAGATGAATGCACTCCAATACTGTGTGAGGAATTTTTGATATGTTAGGAATTAAAGGAAATATCATGCACTAAAGTGGAAACTCTAATCTGATACTTAATTTGGGCAGAAAAAGTGCCAAAAAATCAGTCTCCGAAGACAAAAGAAAAATTCCTCATATGGTATTTGGGGTAGTACAATCATGTATTAGAACTGAAAATTTGGAAGAGATATCTTAAAACCTTTCAGGGTGGGAAGTTGTAATTTTGGCATCAAAATAAACCCTTAGGAAATCGAGCTTGAAGATTTAGCATGCAGTTCACGGTCTGCTGAATAACTGCACCCCCCTACTTGAAAGGCAAGTATGCTGAGCCAATCAGCATTTGGGCACATTCTTAGGTAGCAGACTGTGCGTGAACGCCGCCAATTGACACCTGATCCTTTCAAGTGTGATTGACATGATGCGTCAATCATTTTACATGCATGGATTATGGCCGGTAATAAAGAAAGGTGATTCTAGCTTTTTTTTTTTCGGGGAAATACATTTTACAGGCTACTGATTCAAGATTTGCAAAAACAAGAATTTGAGCGAGATCTTAAGTAACAAAAGCATCTCCTATTTCACTTGGAGAAGCCAGCTACTTTTGTCCTTAAATGCTGTAATTGAAGTAATTAAAGACAGATACTTTCACACCTAAGATTAAAATTCATTTTGACAATGACAACAGTCTGTTACTCTACTCAACTGGTTGCCAACTTCAGATCTTATTCAAACCCCTGAAGATGAGAGTGAAAATTTTAGAAAGACGCATGTTAGGTCTGGTGCCTTAGGCATGTTGGGATGATTTCTTAATCAACTCTGTTAATCAAATCAATCTCCGTCATTCTTTTTGCTGATCACCATCTTCAATAATACTTGAATGAATGCGAACAATAGCACAGCATGAAGCGACATCATTTTACAGTGCATCTTGGTGTTTAAGGCACACTTCTACTCCGAACCAAACTGAAATTGTACAAATGCCAAAGAGAACTGCAATAAGGCTGTGACTGCATGCCCACCTTAAGCATTATCTGGTCAAGGTTAGGAAGGTACATGTACGGAAGAGAATACATATGTATGAAGAACAAGTACAAAAGGGTGCATGATGAGGATGAACATTAATTCTGTAGAGCACACTTACCTGTTTCAGCAGAGCCCAGAGGATACTCTTATTTTCATCTTCAATCTCTTCCAATGCCTCACCAGCCTTACATATAAACAAAAAAACCTTACACTGTTAATAAATGTACATAAAAGTCCCCAACTAACCCTAAGCTTGAAGAGAATGAGTCAGCTTCACTGAGACTGTACTATTTTATTATGACTACCTCCCAGTTGGCATGATAGTTCAATAGCTACAAGCAGTTGCAAAAAGGTTGAGACAGTGAATCAAAAATTCACCTCTTCTTCCTAAAATCTCTTTTCCAGTTCAAGAGAAACATCACAACACCCCTCCTTCCCCTCCCCCCTTTTTTAATGTTGATACCCTTTGGTTTGAATGCCAAGTGGCAATGAAGGAAACAACTTTGTTTGGAGGAAGGGGGGTTGGGTATGCACTGACTTGAATGACATGCATTGTATGGTTGTTAACAGTGAGTGTCTTAACTCTTTTTGCAATTGCTTGTAAAGCACTGCCCAGGTATTGCAGAGAACATGGCTTCACGTCCCCTTCACCCTTCAAGTCTTTCCTTTCACTACTTCTTAAGGACGGTGCCTACTAATTCAAAGGTATTTTTGTGTGGTTTACTGAATATGCGGGAAAAGCAGATCTTAACAAGTGTTACATGTATTAAAATCCAATAAGAAAATTGGGGTTAACCAAGCATTTTTCGAAGATAATTAATCAACAATATTTGTAAAAAGCTTTAAAATGCAAAGCAATGTATGGCGTTCTTTTTCAAATTGAAGCTTAATCATCTCTGAAAAATGCATGGTTATCCCTAATTTTCTTTTTGGATACAAAGATAACTTGTTAAGTTCTGTTTTCTCTGCATAGTTTTGAATCACGCCAAAATATTCCTTTATTAATTGGCACCGCTGATAGGAAATCCCAGTATCTCGAGACGCGCAGAACTTACACGCAATAACAAAAGTAGGCACCGTCCTTAATTTTAAAACCCAATGACTCCAGAACTACAACACCCCCCTCCCCTTCCCCATTAAACAAGTAACATTGTCTTGCTCCAAGGAGTCAATGGGTTAAAGGGGACATCGTTTTGGGGAGGAAATATGACTGTAACTGTGATTCACGATAAAACAATCTTCATAATCACAAATTCTTAGTAAACTCCCCGCCCCCCCCCCACCCTGTAACCTGTGTCATATCCAAAAAGCGTGAATGGAACAGTTTTTGTTCTATTACATACAATGAAACCGGTTGTTCATTTGCACGCCACTTTGCAATTTTGTGACACAATGTTGGTGTTTTGATTAGCACTTTGCTCCAAGGAAGTTGCAAGTTCAAATTTCAACTTGCTGCCCAGTGTTTACCTTCCCAGAGTCACGTATTTGTAGCCATTCAAAACAACCTTGAACTCTATTTTTTACAAAAAATTATATATAAATTTACGGCATAATAGCTCTACATTGGGTAGGATTCGCGAGGCTGTGACAAAAATAATTTTTAAATTAAAATATCCACAAAAGTATCGCTGGCATGATTGTTTGCAAACCTGGAATTACCGCGCAAGTTCTGTGAAATCAATTGAAAACTGTTAAATGTTGTCTCAAAATATGCCTTCATTGACCTAAAAAAAATTACAATAATTTAATTCAGGAATTACTTGGGGGTTGAAATATCTATTCAACAACACAATTTCTTAGCATTCAGCGCAACTGGTTTCCGTTCGCCAATACTGGATTCCCCAAGTAAACTTCCTTTGAAGAAATTAATCATTTCCAAAACAATTTGAGAGGCCTTCCAAAATGTTAAAGTTATCAATTCCAAAACGAGTATGGACAAGGTTCACAAGGTACATGTAATTTCAGTTCGAGGCATACCATTGGACTTTAACTGTGCGTAAGTTGCGAAATTTGCACCTTCAACTTTCTCGCAGCAAAGTGCCAATCAAAAATGCAACATTGCATGACAATATTGCAAAGTGGTGCACAAACGAACAACCAGTTTCACTCTAAAATAATTTAATTTCCATTAAATTCTGAATGCTTGGACACTTGCACAAATTTTTCAGCTTGGCAACACTTCACCCAGTCAGTTTCCATATTAGGGCATATATGGTATATTCATGAGCAGATAACCAAGATGGAGTAAACTGATTGGAAAGCTAGAAATGCAATATCTGTTTTTTGAGGTTGAACTTATGAAAATTATGGGACATTATTTCTTACAGAGTTGATAAAGGTTACATTGTAATCAAAATTGTTCATTGAGTTACCTGTCCTAAGTACTCTTCACCCTTTTCTTTCACATAATTTGTTTCAACAATTGGCCCCTCGTCAGCTTCATCTTCGGGCTCTGTAAAGAAACATAACAAATTGATCTAACGTACATTTACATCTAAGTCACTCACGTGACCAGCAGCCATATTGGATTACTGAAACAAAAGAAATTATTTGCATAATAATAGAGATCAATTCCCGGGGGATTAGTTTGGTACACCATCATGGCTGCCATTTCTTTGTTTTGGAAGGCCAACATGGCCGCCGTGACGTCATGTGAAAACGCTCTATAGTGGGATTCAAATAATAATTGAACATTATTAAATTATACCGAATGCCAAAAGATTTGCACAGCCACCAACACTAGTACTGTATGCCTTTACAGCACTCACCTTTTCCCAACGGACCAACTGTGTCATCCAATTCATTTTCAGAATCTGATTTTTCCTGAAGACAACAAAACTATTCATGGATTCATATTTCAAAATTTAATTCGGTCTTTGACAACTATAACCTTTCCTTGCTTGCTATTGTAGTCAAAGACTAGCATTGAGCAAGGCCTAAATTAGATAATAATATTTTATTAAGCCTTTTCTGGTATTAGGGGTAGAGTTCACTGGACTCTTGTTTAACAAAGGGTTCACAACGAGTATTATAAACCTGTGAGCCAGCGAGCCATGCGAGTCATGCGAGCCATGACTGCGAGTCATGCGAGCCAAGGCTGCGAGTCATGCGAGCCAAGGCTGCGAGTCATGCGAGCCATGACTGCGAGTCATGCGAGCCAAGGCTGCGAGTCATGCGAGCCAAGGCTGCGAGTCATGCGAGCCATGACTGCGAGTCATGCGAGCCAAGGCTGCGAGCCATGCGAGCCATGACTGCGAGTCGTGCGAGCCAAGGCCGGCGAGTCATGCGAGGCAACATGGCGAGCCATGCGAGTCACACAGTTATTGAAAGCTAACTGTTTTAAAATGGGTGCTTAAACTTAATAACTGTTTATTAGCGCCATTTGAAATGCGAAATTCGCATGGCTCACATGGCTTGCTGGCTCGCAGATTTAGCAGACCCGTTCATGACCAATAAGAAACTTGAAATAAATTAACAAAATGAGATACCGTGTTGGAAAAAATTGGAGAAAGGAAAACTTAATTATAATAGTAGAGAACTGACCATTGCATCATTGCTGTCTTCGTCCTGATCTGTCCAAAAAATAAAATTAATAGAGATGATAAAAAGTTTTGTCTAGTCTGATCTATTTGACAATATTAATTCTGCAGTGTACTATGGTAAAATGACTGAAGTCAAAACTAATTACTGTAAGCTTTGCACCACTCTACTCCATGACAAAGTTGACACAATCACCAGCACATGGAAACAGTTTACCGTAAGTTATCGCAACCATTAAATTTTTATAATTTTTCATGCCATTCATTTAACTCAGCAACTCTATACAACTTTGTGTACCAGGAATTATTCCTTGCTCTTCATCTCGGTCTTCCTTATCATCTTTTCCATAGAGTTCACTGAGCCTATCATTTGGCAGAGCAAAATTATTATTAAAAAGTGTTAATAGTTATTCTTAAATTATTTTGTCTTCAAATTCTGGTGCATGCATGTAATGATTATAACCAACCATTTAAAAGTTTGTCTATCACCAACTTTACAGAACCTTTGCCAAGTATAGTGATTGCAAAAACAAAAAAAATGAATGATGAATTCTACGTAGACCTGTGCTGTCATCCGAATAATTTCTGAACCACCAATACACTTAGCAAAGATAACGTCTTGACAATTCACATCAATACCTAATAGTAATGGTTCTAGCTGCTTTGACGCAGCTGTTAAAAGGATTTATCACTGGAGTCCCCATGCCTTTTTTTCTAACATATTGCCAGTGGGAGAGAATGCAAAGTCCAAACAGACATTTACATCCACAACAATCAAAGTGGGGACTTCCAGCTCTAAATAACAACGAAATAATAATTATAGGGTGCATCTGCAATGTCCATGTACAGTACAGGTCAAAACTGAGGGATGAAATTGAAATAATATGAATCAATCTTCTCATGATTCAGACAATGTAACTTTGGAACCTTTGTCTTTATTAACAGTTTTTTAGTCTGATGATATAAAAAAACTTTGGGAAAAAGATCAGAACATCTAATTCATCATTTGCAGAACAAAAATCTGCAAGTGAGACACAAACACTATTTTTTCGTTGACACTTACATTCCTTTGTTTTCTTTCTGAATGCTATAACCCTGGTTTTGAGCCACTTCCAATGCATCCAGCCAACACTTGCCTATGTAGAAAAAAAATGCGATTGAACAGTTAAGGGCCCTGGATTGACAGACCCTTTGACTGCACACATGTACAGAGGTTTCCCATGGCTTTAGCCTCATTGGCATCAATCTGAGGCAAAATTTAACTGCATCAATTAGCACTTTGAAAATACTGTAAACGCTCTAATAAGCCCCCCCCCCCCCCCCCACCCACCCATATCCTCAAGTTCATAATAAGCTCCCCTCTCCAGTAAAGCCCCCTCTGTCCCATCAACTTTTGTGTATTAAACACATGCGGCAAAAACATGGTTTGTGAAAGCTTTGTTTGAACAATGTCAGTCTTACACATTTTCCTAGCGATCTCATTGTAATGCTAAGTAAAACGTAGGATTGATTCAGTTTTCAATGGCCAAAGACAAGACTACTACGCAATATACTACTACATCTACAAAGCAATATACTACATATACAAACCAAAACCTACTGGCAAAAATGACTGCCTAGTCAGTCCTTTTTTGTCTTGGACAGCTACAGTACTGTATCTACTAACTGGACTGTAGATGAGCATATATGATAGTAATTTTTCCTAATTTTTCACTTCGTACTCTTTACACACAGCCAGTTTCTATGAACCCTTTTTTTGTCCCTGACCAAGGACACACTGTCAATGATTATTCCTCTTTTAAACCCTTTGACATCCGAACCGGCCGAAACCGGCCAGACTTGTCTAATGCCAGACGATTTTACTCGTCAATGGGGAACCCCTGGGAGTCAATGGGTTAATAATAATAAGAATAATTATAATAATAATTATAATTATTATAATTATTATAATTATTATTATTATTATTATTATTCATCAAGAGAAAAAACTATGCTGCCTTGGTAGTGCTTTTAGCCTTGAACCATGCATAATATCTATAACTGGTTGCTATTTCATGTACAGGTACTACAGGTACATGTACTAAGAAATTGAATTTATAGATGAATATATATTTTTTCTTCATATCCATGGACAGCCAGTGACTACATTTATTTACTTATTTAGACTGTTATAGCCTCTACTTACCATCCGATTCTGAGTCTGCTCGTAAAATAAGATGATCTTTCGGCATGGGTTGGGCAATGGACCCAGCCATCTCCCCTTTTGGACCCTTTGTTGCCCACATGTAGTGCTCCAAAGGATGGTAGATCTTAAAGCAAAATCCTTCTTTCTTGGAGGGTCGTTGGAGTATCTCACAGCCATTTAAGAGTACAGTGCCAACCCACTGACCATGCTGTTGGTCAGGACAAATGAGAATGCAATGTCATGAAAATAATACCATTGAGATTAGTGTTGTCTTTATACATTGCTGTACAGAAAACTTTTAAAAACAACAGGCAGGAGGAAGGGTATAATAAAAATTTTCTTCATGCAAACAAGAGGATGAGTGACATTTTATAAACACCTTTGCACTTTTGTAAATAAGTAGCATTCCTGGTTTCACCACACACCAAAATTTCTGCCAACCTTTCAGTGTCCCACGCACCTAATAATCATTAGGAAAAAAAGGAAACACCACTTAATACATTATTACCCACTGAATACCAACAGTAATTCATACAAATACATTTAATCAAGTGAAGCTACATGTATGAACCATTAGCATAAAAATGTACAGTCTACAAAATAAACTTTCCTTGAGCTGGATAGATCTACATGTATTTTTAAATAAGTTATCATACCTAGACTACATCTAGTCAATTGATGCATGCATGCATGCATATACTGAAGCATTTTTTTCAATTAAGTTTGGGTTTGACCCCATGAATATTATTTCTGTTCTCTTTGGAAAAAGTGACCTCAAAGATCTATCCAAATTAATAAACTCTTTATGTTTGTCACTATGACAAGAATTATTATAATGCTAACTCTTTGACTCCCAAGCCAGCCTGAACTGGCCGTACTTGGTACTTTACTCTGTCTTATGCCAGACAATTTTACTTGTCCATGGGGAACCCCCTGGAGTCAATGGGTTAAAATGACATCTTCATACAAAAAAAATATGTAAAACTGCATGACAAGCAATGTGAGGCACAACCAAAAAAATGACTATGAGGTACAGTACTTGGTACTGAAGCAACCAGGGAAATTTTTATTAACCATCTCAGTCACTCTTTTGATGGAAAGAGAAAATATGTACTTTAATGCCCCCATCTGACCAGATAGCATATCTTGCAAAAATTGAAAAAAAGAAAATTAGTCAGGGTACCTGCCAGCAAGAAAGAGCACTGAGGAAATCATTGTTCAATATGAATTAAACATACAGTCATGTACTCTTCAAAAACAGCAGGCTTCTAGAAATTTTAACCCACTGACTCCTGGGAGCACTTGAGACTTGACAGAATTTACGTTACTCTGTCTAACGCCTGACGATTTCAACTGGGGACATACTAGGGCACCTGCGGATTGAATAAGTTAATGCCATCCCTGAAGTGTAAAGTGCAGAGCCTTACCTTAAGCCAGGATGAAAGAATAATGACAGAAGGGTCCTTCAGTGCACTTGAAAGCTCCTTTATCCGTCGCTTTTGTTCTCGCCTGTAACTCTCTTTCATTGCCTACACATATGCACAAGTCATTGGAAATATTTTAGGGCCTCTTGTGAAAAGTACTCTTTTAAACCTGGATTTTATTTTTCAAAGGTCCAATGCATTTTCAAGGACTTTTCAAGTTTGAGCAAGCAATGGCTTGCAAAGTAATGTAAAAAGCAAAAGAGGAAAAATAATACTGGGAGTGTCCTGGAGCACCTAAGGAGTGAATAAGTTAATTCACTTCAAAATGAATCATCCATAAATCCTGGTTTAAGTACCTTGAATGATTCCTTGGAAGCTTTTCTTGGTAATGAAGGGGACCCTTCCATTGGTTTCTTGTCAATTTGTTGCTGCAAATAAATAAGAGAGAAAATAAAATTTGCAAAACAAGAGCTGTGTTTGCCTTGACTTTGGCACAAAATTATGATTATTTAGGGTTCAAAAGTCAGCGTTTTAAAGTCACTTAATTCTGAGATTACTATTGTTATTTTTTAGGGACTCAATCTGGAGATTAAAGTATTATCTTTCATGCACTTACTCAGCTTATATTCAAGGCATTTTGTTCTGTTGAGATAATGGTGTAATGTAGCTTTGTAAGAATAATAATTGTTATTATTTTGGATCCTTTGTTTCCCTGAATGGTATAAAATTAATATGTACCCGGTAATGCCAATGTTTCTGTTGATGACTATAATGGTACTGTACATGTAGAAGTTATTTTTAGTTTTTGAAAAAGCAAATTAAGATTAACAAACTGCAAGGTTAATTACAAGCACAAGTGTGATGTAACACATTTACCAGCTCTTGACACTAGAGCAAAGACCCCACAAAAGTCAAATAGGAGGGTGAACCAAATTGACTACAATTGCCTGGTAGCGAGTTTAACTTCACCTTAATTAAAATAAAAAAAAAATGCAAAAAAATATCAACTGACCAGCCGCTCTTTGTCTTTTTTGTCCAACTTGACTGGCAAAGATGAATTTCTTGAGCTGGACCCCTCAAATTTAAAACTGAGCTCTGTTTCATCTTGAGCTGAAAATAAGGAACTTAGAGCTACTGTAACATGATCATTATTGACTGTATATTTATTTTCACATAATTAACCGCAGATGGCTATTCTCTACAATACTAATAACAAACTAATAGGCAACTTGCTCATTAAAGCAATTGAAACAAATTGAAAAAGATACATTGAACATATAATTATATATAAAGCTAGGTGATATACACGTACCTTCTAGCCATATTCAAAGTATTTTCCACTCAAACATTTATATTAACTTATAATAATTTTACTTCTTTATTTATTTGGACTGGTTTTGCACAGAGGTGCAAGGTAAAAAACAATGGAGCTTGGGTTCCCTAGGTTTTAACCTTAGGTTAAACCACTGACACCCACTGGCACAGAACTCTGGTTGAGCCATCAGACTTTTGTGCAGGTGATTGTGAGTTCAAAACCCCTGTCGGACCAAGACTCTGGCTGGTCTTAATTTTCAGTAACTGAGTTGAAAATGATGATGCCTTTAATTTAGGGAGCATAGCTAGACCTCCAAATTTCTGAAGACAGAATTTCCGATAATACAAATCGGTTCGCAATGCCAATTAGCATTATCAAAATTGTTATTAGCTGAGCTAAAGTGCGCAAAGCACTTGCGAGAAATTTGGGTTATGACGTCACATACGTCCCGCCATACAGACTGTTGGGGTGGAGGTGGGGAGGCAGGACAGCCTCTGGGGATGGGAGTGTTCTGGCAATTTTCCTTGGCCGGAAATCGCAAGCCAGCTTTGCATTTGGCAACCTGCATTTGGCAACCTGCGTTTTTCTGGCAGGAAATCATATTAGTGATGAGCAACGAGAAATTCAACCGTACAAATCCTTGAGAGAAGCAGAGGAAGGAGAAGAAGAGAAAGTTTCAATGAAAATCAGCGTAAAGCTGAGAGAAATAGAGTGAGAGACAAAACAACAATGGTTAGCTTTCGGGTAATGTTCTCCTTCTTAGTATGTCACATGCACTGCCTCACATATTTTGTAAAACTAGCTAACAAAAGAAGGCCTGAGAACAATCACATTTATAGGCTTTCTGTGAGAAATGGATGTCCAGTTGTGAGCCTCTTTGGTGGACTGTGAAATTGCCATCAAGTAAGTGAATTTACTACACTTTAGGTTTACTTTTTAATTAATAAAGATTTTTGCCGTTGTTCTGAACTGAAGAGAGGAGTAAAGATTGTCAGTCAAATGGAAAATGTTGTGAAAGAGATTACTGTGCATGTAATTTCAGTTTTAGCTGTTGATTAAAATTGTTGGAACCTTATTGTCTACAAGGCTTGCTTGTTTGCTGCTGTCAGCTTAGAGGTATTTGATCTGTTTGACCACTGTAAACTACATACACATGTGTACACGCTATTGACAATTAATTTTGTACTTTATGCAGAAGCATAATTATTTTCATAAACACGATATTGCTTTAGAACTGGGTTAGAAACGGGAGCTTCGCTTTTAGGCTTGGCTAAATCTATGCATTATTTAATGCACGCTGATGTCCAATCTCACCGCAGAGAATAATTATAATTACAATGTACTATGATAAAAACTGCCTCGAGACTGTATGAGATACATGCAGTATATAATCCATTACCAAACCTGTACCCCAGAAACTCTGTGCCCTATTCTTTGTAAACAGAGTTTAATAGGTTCTTTAACACCATGCAGATTTTGTGAACAAAATGCTGTGAAATAAGGCCTTAAGTTCAATTAGTCCGTATACAATAAAACTGGAAGGACTTTAGACCATATGCTGCAGGTTTAATTAAAAAACATCCATATTAAGACTGAGCTTGTTTTAAGACCTTTAAGTTAATTTACATGTATATATCTCTATGACCCATAACAAAAGTCCTTGAAAACCTTTGCTATTTTCAAGTTGGCATTTGTACACACAGTATATGTATCTTAGGCTTGGGCCCAATATATTTATGTATTATGTAAAGCTTTTTTTTTACATTCATGGATACAGTCATTTGATAAAAATTAATTCTAAACAATGTCTGCCCAGTAATCATACACCAAAAGCAATTTCTAGATTCAAAATCTCTTGACTCTAAATTTTAAAAATAGCACAATATTATTGAATGATGAATATATACCACTTTAATAATTCAAATTGAAAAAATCATTACGTTGTTGAAACAAAAATAAAGAACTTTCCACACATAATAACAAAACTTATTCCTATGGTTCTAGCTCTGTGGGAGTTGATCAGAGACAGAAGTTCAACACAATATAATAAAAAATTATTATTAGTCCAGTTCAGTATCATCAGTTAAATAACAATTGCCACTCATATGCACAAACAGATAGATTCAGCTGCAGGTAGCATTTTCTTTCTAAAACAAATGCTATGACATAGACAAGTGAAATACTTAACCATGTATGTTTATGAGACACAATGTAAAAAAATTGCCATGATGATTCCACCTGTCATTCATAAATTTAAAATAACAAGCCTGACTGCGTTGATGTCATGAATTTACGACACCTAAAACACTTCTTGGGTTCTTGAGGATTAAAACTAGAAGCACTCTCAATTTTATACTTACATGTACCGGTAATAGAAACCAACACCTGACTACATGACAAAAATATAGGAACGTATTGCATACATGTGGGTGGTGAACATGGTACACCCTGGTCTTGTTGTGTTTGATATAGATGCTTATAATATTTGCCTAGCAATGTCAACTCGGCTGGATTTTTATAAGGAAATAACATTTGAGTGCATTATACGCAAGTAGTGGATAGAAGTTGATATTGCTATTGTGAAAAATAGGCATTTAAAGGATGAAAGGGTGGGCTATATAAAACTGAAAAAAGATTTTGAATAACTGTAGTAACATCGAGGGATAAAAAGTGAAATGAGCTCAATATTAGATAATGTAGGAAAAAATGGAGCGTTCAGGGTTAATTCTCACCAAGTTTTTTTTCCTTTTCTACTGTCTATGTATTATACATAATATAAACAGTGAATCATAGTGTTCTGATCTGATAACAGGAGAGCCCGCTGGCAATTGTTACTGATAATTTGAATAAATTAATACAGTAGTTTTGAGCGAGTTTCAAGGTGTTGTTTATGAAGGGTTTTAAAAACTAAAATAAAAAACCCTTTTCACAAAGGAATCAATCTTGCAGAAAGTAGTCGCTGCAGCTGAAAGTGTACATAAGATCAATTACATAGGATTTCAAACAATTATTATTAGTCAGGTGTCATTTTATACTGATATAACCTTTAATATGTCAAGTATGATGTTTCAACTTGACAACAAGTTCTGTTTACAGACACTTTATATAAGAGCAAAATAAAGACTGTAAAAGATAAACTGTTTGGAGAACCAAATACAGTGTGTATTTTTAGCTGAACAAAGAAAATAGCAAATGTCACGCAAATGAAAAAGGAGCCTTCAGGTTGCCTTCGACTGCGGTCACCCACTTGTCTTGTTTTGTCTTGTCATCAGATCCTAATGTTAACTTTCTTATACAAAAGAATTTCTTAGATTTCACTTTGGGAGAAATCCTTTCATTGGTTTTGTGCAACACTACCATGGTCACCTCTATTTCAAAGGAGATCAACATGGCTAATGCCTCTACTGCTGGCTTCATATTGTTGTTAGGTTAAGCCAGGCATCGATCTTTCAAGAGTTACTTTACCAACCTTTATTCTGGAGCCAAGATCTTTTCTGGACAAGCTCTCTGATTTCTATTTCCATTCTGACATTTTATCCAGGTATAGTTGTATAATATAATAATTATTATTACAATGGACAGGTGCATCATTTATGCAGCTTTTTTATATGTTTGTTTTAAAAAATCAATTCAGAAATTAAAGGTGTTTATAAAAGTTTGAAAATTGCAGTGCATGTCTTTTTCAGGGCTGCTAGAGAGGAAAATGCTTACAGCAGAATGAAAGAAGTGATAAGGTGGTATCTGTCAGGATTCTACAAGAAACCAAAGGTCAGTGAACAGAAAGGAATCTTAATGTTATATGACATTGACTTTTTCTCATTGTCATGCTGCCATGCATTAGCCAACAAGATAACAGTTAAGGAGTTAATTTAGTGTAAAAAGTGAACAATGTTCCTGTCATTTCGTAGCTGTCCATTTAGTTTATAGTAGTTCATGCTCCAACCTTCCATCTTGAGAAAATTTTAACCTCCTCCCTGCCTCAATAACACTGCCCACCTTCAACTATCATTCCTAATAAGTACCTCTAATAAGTACCTCTTATATCATTGTAAGAACTCATTATATAATTGATTGATTGTTTACGTCTGTGATCCAGATAGTGTCATTTCAAGCTAGTATTATTTTGACCAGAGAAATGAATTCTCAGATTCAATCTGCCATTTGCCTTCAGCAACTGAAAGCCTCCAATTGGTTTCACCCAGTTATTTTCCGGTTGATTGAAGCAGTTGTTAAATGACACGAGGACTTGAAAAGGCTTTTCATCTTTGTTTTCCCTCTCACCTTCAACACAAAGGAGGCTTCGGCTTCTCTATTTTTCATACAGATATGATTTTTTAAAAGAAAAGTGGAGTGAGAATTTGCATGAATAAATTAATACAAGAGAAGAAAGAGACTATCAGAGAAATCAACAGACACAGACTAGCCGATATAATTTACATGTTTACCAATTAAATCCCATAGATAAAGCAAGATTAAAGTAGCGCTGCCGAACACCTTACACTTCAACTCGATTACTAAAAGATTTTGACATAAATTATGTGAAAACTAAGTTGGAATTTTTTTAAATGTTTCATTTATTCAGAAGAGCTCGTCTTTTCTATTACTGGGCAAAATTTTTGCGCACAGCACCGTAGGGATTTCAAAACAAAAAAGCTGATGAAATGTACCTTTTTTATTGATCGATCGCAATGATAAAGATAAAAATAGTTTTCTACTGTTTTACTTTTCCGTTAAGAAGAAATTACTGTTGAATGTTTTTCAATGCAGGCAGAGAAGTTGACCTCGGCTTTAAAGAATAAATATACTATCGTCGACTGGTGAATTTTTTTTCTTGTTTATTTGACCTGCAGAATGTCTGTGGAATGTGAGCTTAAAACATGGTCTCCATAGACGGGATGTTGATTTAAGACATTTAAGAATTTAAATATGTCTGTTACTTTGACAATTTATACTCGAACAGTTTTAATTCTCTTTTTGTTAAGAAAATTAAGAAGGAAAAAGGCAACAAGTGGGCCGAAAACAAACATCAATTTTGTTATAATTCAAGAAAACTGTAAAATAGTTTTGTAATTCATGCACACACTGCAGGCCTACAAATCTTACACTCACTCACTCAGACAGCCCCGATAACAATGTGAATATTGCACTTACAGTGCACCTCCCACAAAAATGACTCAATAAAAGATATTTTACACCCAGCTTCACTACCAAAGTTAAAAAATGAAAAGAATAACAAGTTTTGCAGACCACAAAAACTGTTTATAAAATTCAGCTGGAAAATAAATATTACTTCCTTAGCTTTTGACTAAAAATTATGCAAATTTAGCAAGATACAGTTCAGTGATGTGAAACTATAAGCACCAAAATAATATTTCTTTCTTCTGACATTAGACTTATAATGATCACAGGAAAGGTACTGTGTAAAACTTTAATATCAAAACATTAATTCAAAGTCTTGGCAAAGAAATGCAAATAACAATATTAAATACTATTTTAAGTCTGCTGTAAATGTTGCACGGACTAGTGAACTAAATGAAGTGGATATGATTTCCTACCTTGTTTTTGTTTACCCTTAATATCCTTCCTCACTGACATCGCAGTATTTGCCAAAATTTTCCTTTTTTATATATGCATTAATGAAAGACTACACATTCAACTCTATTGAATGAGAAAAAACACCCTTTTACAGACACACAAAATATGCAATTTGAACGTTATTTCAACAAGGGATTAAAAAGGGCTTTTGAAAAATTATTGCAGAGCTTTAGATAAGCAAATTTCCAAACAGTTTCAAATCATTCTTAGCTTTATGGTAAATTAATGAAGCCAAATGACTGCAAAATTATGTAACCACACAAGTGCACGCAATAAAAGATACCAAAATATTTAATAATGCAATGCCCAATAATTATTATTTTTAAGACAATTTGTTATTCAGAATAAAGAGAAAATAAAAGGCAACTTGAATCATTATATATACATGTGTATTATCTAGCTCTATATGCAGCTTGTTGTGCATGGCATAATATTCGATTGCAGAATTAACATCAAGAACAAAGGACCTTTTAACGAAGAAACTTAAGGACTTAATACATTGTAAGCTCATTAAGATATTCTTATAGGGGATTGAGACACACATGTACATGGCAAAGACATTCTCTTAAAATTATGTGCGGATTGCCAAGAGATCATCTCTAGTATAAGATTAAAAAGTAATCATTCTACAATGATAAAATTTAAAAATTGCCTAGAACAACATGCTTTGCAGAGAAATTTATGTCTGAGTGTTCATTATGCACATTGTAAATAAACATTGTTTCCTCAGCCCAAACAAATTTGCATTGTTTTTCCCCATTATTAATGAAAACACAGAACATGTATAATTTTTATTAGCTGGCAAAGGGCATTTTATTTACAATCTCGTTGCTAAAAATATAGTGTTGGCTTTTACTTATCTTAAAAAATTACTTTTTTATCCACAATTAAAAATTTAGAGTGTACATATCCCCTGAAGCAAGCTTTGCCACCAAACACCATCTCTTTAAAATAATATTTTTTCGACCTTTCTTCGGAAATTTCCACTATGTTCAGTAATCCAGTACCGTTACAAGTTTTCACATAATACAACTGGTTTTTTTGTTGGTTTGTTCGCTTGTTTCAGTTTTTTCCAAGTTTGAATTTTTTTGTAAAGAAAATTATGTGAAAATATCAAAAGGAAATTGGTTGCATGATATTATATAGCAGAAGGCTGCTGAGTGAATCAATCCAAGAAAACATCTGTTGCAATTCAAGTTTTTCCTCAGGATAAACGTTTTTCAAATCAATTCAATTTTGATTTTTCAACATGCAACAACGTTTTTGTATAATGGACCCAAACAAAGGTTATAAATAAGCTGCACATGATACATGTAGCTTAGCTGAACTTAAAATAATTATGACAGCTGGTATTAAGCTACAGTAGATGTGCAGTTACGTTAAAATATTTCACAAGCTACATGTACAATACAATACAATACAATACAATATTTATGTATCCATTATCCTTGGCAGTTGCCTTCAGGATGATTGCTTCACCAGAAGCATCAGAAACTCGGAGTAGCAAATTAAACTAGTCCATAGAGATAGACAAATTTACTTCACCAAAGTGGACAAGGCTAGTAGTGGATATTTACCAAGCCACAAAGCAGTATACATACTTAAGACAGTAAGATAACGTAGCTCAAAAAGATGATTTCATTGTAGACTCATTCATTCCGGCAAAGATTACAATATTTCTGGGTGCAAATCCCACACGAGTTGCTTGGAGGTTCATAGCAAACTAAGGATATTGAAAGTTTTAGTAGCCAATCAGAGTACGCCTTCAACGCTATTCACCGCTTTAATATGTACTAAACATATATTTATACAGAGAGCAAAACTGATTCAGAAGAAGACTGTTTACATTAAAAACTACAACAGAAGAATAAAAAACAAATTAACCACACAAAAATTAAAGTTTCTGGAACAAAGTGAAAAGTCCAAGCTTGCATTTTCACTACAAAAGTCTTCGATTTGTTAATATCCTGTTTATTCTGCTGGAGATAATTACAGTCAAACCAAGTGAAGCGTACCCCTCAAGATTGCATTAATGAACTGATTATTTGAAACTTGAACCCGCTAGTCGTTTCAAGAATGCAATAATGAATTGATTATTCGAATATTGAACTCGCTCGTTCGATCCAAGAATACGGCTAACGGGTTCCGTTTCCGAAAAATCGATTCAGTATTGCATTCTAGAAAAGACTAGTAGGTTTGAAACCTACTAGTCGCAACAGTGAATTGATTCTTCGAAAACAGAAGCCGTTAGCGAATTTAGCCGTATTCTTGGATCGAGCGAGCGAGTTCAATATTCGAATAATCAATTCATTATTGCATTCTTGAAACGACTAGCGGGTTCAAGTTTCAAATAATCACTTCATTAATGCAATCTTAAGGGGTACGCTTCACTTGGTTTGACTGTAATCAACAATTATTCAACGAGGGTGCCCTGGATATGAATTGATAGATAACCAAGAGGGCATGTAGCGCCAAGTTGGTTATAATCATTTTATATCCAGCAAGCCCAAGTAGAATAATAATTACCCTTACACCTTGTATTTAATATATGTTAGAATAATAATTGTTTATCAAAAACTCTAGGATCAACAACTCTTCCACTAAAGCATCAATTTTTGCCTTGGTCAAGTCCAGTCCAAAACGGCTTTTGTCAGCCATTATTTTTTTCTCAGAGCTGCAAAAATGTTTTCAGCTTGCTTTATTGCTAACGAGTTCCTTGACCATATTAGGTACAGCAGGTATATGAACTGATACACTCTGTCCAACAAGCCAATGAAAATGCTGGAAATCTGATATACGTAATTCAGTTTTTAATAATGAACAATATTCAAGTATAATTATATACTTTAATGGAACACAACCTAATAGAATCAACAACCTTAAGTTGGATCCAGTCTACTCCATCCATTGTTCTTCAGGCCTGAGCTGTACACTCGTTAGCTTCCCACTTCTCTTGGAAAGTTTTACTTCAATGCACATATTATCTTTAAAGGATGCTTGTTTTAGAGCAGACTTCATTTTAAGATAACAAATTATACTAATGATGCGGAGTACCACAAGAATAATTATTATGTGCTAAAATCTGTGCTGCACGTGCAGCACAATCATTTATGCTCTTTTAACCAACGACATCATTGTTTTGCGGCGTTGTTGCCTTCGCTTTCGTAAAATCTTAAGATCCCCAGTATATGGATGTGAATGACAGATTTTAAATTTATTATTCTATTATGGCACAAATCGCAGCTGTCACTCCTAGAACTATGAACAAGTAAGAACCACAAGTACAGGACTGTACCCTCTGCACACAAAAAGAGACAGATCAGACCAAATCACCAAAACAGTTCAGAGACCCATTCTTGTGGGTCACATAGAAGTGCCATATGAGAAATTACAGATGCCAACCCCAGCCAGACCAACCCTCATGGTCTTAAGCCGAGAAATAAGTCCTGCGTTTGTCATGACATCGGCAAATGGTTAGACTTTCAAGTCTTCTCTGACAAGCACAATAAACTATATATCGACCCTGTCTCACTCAGTGCCCAGCTTGCTAGCAATCAAATTGTGTGAGACATTAAGAAAAAGTATCCAATCATTATTCCAACCCTTTCCCTCCAAAGAGTGGCACTTACAGATTTTATTCTGTCTAAAGCCAGAAAATAAGTTTACAACTTACTCAATCAATGAGGACTGCTTCAAGGGTGAAAGGACAGTGAGGGACGTGTTCTGGACATATGAGCATCTCTCACTTACCGGTAACTGATTATAAACTGCATTAAAGCAGCATGGACAAAGTCCCTCCCAAAAGCATTGCAAAATATTATTGCTGAAAAGTGCAAAGGGGAATGACTAATGTAGACATATATACATGTATCTCAATAATTAATTTTCTCTTTGTTACTGCTCTTATATCTATCCATCAGATTTAATACAAATGTATGTTAACGTTATGGTGTACTGTCGCATTAAAATAGGAATTACGGTACAACCTTACAGAAGTAAAGGGCCTTCGGTTTAAGATAAAAAGGAACTGAGCTTTCTACCATGACTCTTTCAGTAAATGCATAACATGGATAGGGTTAGGGTGTAACTGGATAACATGGTAGCTAAGGGGAGTTGCAGACTGACTTGCCATGGTATAGTTTCCTCCAAAATCTAGACTGGATCTTGTGTTCGGTATCTCCCAACATTCTGGTGCCTAAATTAAATCTTTCGATTCTTCCAGGGAGGTGTTTTGGAGATCAAATAAAATCATAATTTCTTATAAATTGTACCTACCCAAAGGACTCCCTCCCTGAGGAGAGCCATGTCCTTCTTCGCTATTATCACCATTGGTCCTCCCTCGCGACCAGTTCCCAGGTAAAAGAGCAGAGGTATCAGCTACAACAAAGAGAAAGAAAGGCTTTTGGTAACTAAGTCACGTAAACGTAGAATGACTTACCAGTAATCAAACAAAATGTGACAAAATTGTCTCTCCAAGTTTCCCATGGGTGTGCTCTAAAAACAATAAATTATTCCACAATCAAAGAGTCTCTGGTGCAATTTAGTGGTTAGAGCATTACGCTATCTCGAACCTAAAAAGTCACAGGCTTAAATTCCACCAGTGGTACTCAGATTTTCAGGTTTATTTCAGCACATTGTCATACATGTTCACAATAATTTTTATCTCTAATAAGACAGATCTTCAGTGAATTTAGATTTTACAAAAGGATACACATAGCAAACTTGTAAATGCATTATGATACATTAGCGGATTGTTTTTATATTTCTACAGGGCTTACCAACAGCAACAAACAAAATACACATGTAGCTTTCTTTTGATGGCTCATGATACCTCCCCTCAGTCTAAGCAATTTCTTCTGCTTTGGTTAGACCTTTTTCTAGCAATGGATTGCCACGAAAAAAAATGTGTGCAAACTTGATTCAAACGTTGGGTGAATGTTTCCTGGTTTTTGTGGTGTGACTGGCATAAAGTTGGTAAAAACATAAATTATGCTGCCTGATCCTTTTGCGATAGAATTTTTACTTGAAATGGTACATGAGGTTACAAGTACTAATAATAATAATAATAATAATAATATAATAACGGTTTATTCACAGTATATCCACATAAAAGGATGTGGCTCTTCATCTGTGAAGGCCTAAAATACTAATTTTAACATCTCATGAATATCTACATGTAGTTGATGTAGAAACCATTTGAATATGCTTTAAGCAAGGTGAAATTTATTGAATTTTGACCAGAAATCATTACAAACATCATGAGGGTTCCCACTTAAAAAAGTATTTTAGAATGAAAGTATATGTTACTTACAGTAAAAATTCTCCTTGGTTAAAAATTTTTCAAACTTGTTTGTTTTTTACCTTCCTTTGTTTCAGATTATGATAATGTCTATCACGTTAACATAAAGGAAAGTAAAAAACAACCCTGGTGTGAAAATCTTTTAACCATGAAAAAAATTTAACTGCAACATATACAACAACAAATTATTATATATGACAGTGATAAACTTTACCCCCATCTTCAAAGGTGTGAATGCAAATTTTATATATGGGAATTTGTTACCAATAAATAGAATTAACATAACAATGTTCAAACTGTTTTCAAGTTATTAAAGATGCATGATCGAAAGGCTTCCTCAATAACAAAACTTTCATGCAAATTATACATTGTCGGACATGTCATTTTATTGTTCGCACTGACAGGTTCAACATTCTAGATACAGTTATTCTGGTAAAAATTAACTTTCAGATTTCATAGCTAACCATTATAGTCATAGGCATGATTCCTAAGATGAAGTGATTACATCAGTTCATGAAGATGTGCAAATTAACGCACCAGCAACGGGTGACCAAAAAATTAAAATTTCAAAATAAAGTTGGTGCAAAAAATTGGAAAGCAAATATTTCCCACATGATCAAAGAAACTATTGTTGGTAATATATGTTGTATATAGAGAGAGAAGAGTACCTATAAAAAGCAATAAACTATTGCGTAGATAAGCTAAAAAATTGACCTTTAACAAATCCACTGACAAAATCCGGTCAACTTTAGTTGAAAAAATTAAAATTTTGTTCCTTAATTAATGACAACATACATCAAGATACTTCAAACAGTGCATAAAACCGTGTTTCCATATAAACACTTGATTCCCAAGAAAATCAAAAGGCCTTGGTTGCAATTGCTACTTAAAATGAGGCTCGGGGCGAGCGTAAAATTAAATTTGTGTTGTTAATTTTCAATCAACGTAAGGTTACGTATGCCTAATTTGAACAAATACTACTTACCCAAGGAGAAAGACCTGAATTTTTTCCAATTCGAGTTATTTTTAGCTCGCTTTCCGCTGGCGTGTTCTTCTTTTTGGACTGCATTCCCGTTATTTGACATATTTCAAACAAATTTTTCTCCTTGAAATTCTTGCTTACAAGTACGCAAGCTTACCAATCTTTGAAAACCACAGCATTTCAAAGCCTGTCAGAACATGCTCATCTCACAAATAATTCATTTCCTTAGGCCTCTAAAAAGATCGACAGCGAAATGTTTTGAAATTCCGGTTCCATGCAAATAGAGTTAGCTCTTTTTTTCCAGAACCCCCACAGAAATGTACAAGTCCCGAACTTGAAGGTTTAACTTACTTCCTTGTCCTTGAAGAATCCCTTCAAGAATCCTTCAAGAAATATCGAGACACTCGCAAAGAGAAAATATTCACTATAAGGTGTTCGGAAAATTTCGAAAAGCATTATACTTTTAAGTAGGGAAGGGTCTTTCACCAATATTCATTGCTACTATAACTGTCATCAAGGTTTATTTCACAAAAGCTTAAACAAATAATCGGACAAGACATGGCTTGAAAATTCAATGACTATTGCGAAAGCAAGCGAGCTAGAAAGAAGATCAAGGTTCTAATGTGGAAGGCCCAAATGAATATTTAAATTTAAAAAACCACTGTTTGTAATGGTTTGCCGTATTTTCGAATTATTGCTCTGCCGAGCACAATCAAACTACGCCGCTAGATCAGAATTTAACGAAAGTTTAACTTGTAGCTTTCAGGTCACTTTCATATAGGTTGTGTGAATTAGAGACCTGACATATTAAATGAAATCTCGAAAAAACGTCAGCTTCTATCTCAGAACTTTTTCACCCAATGTAACATGAAATCAAGTCATAAATAAAAGAAGTTCAGCTTACAGGCAATGTGTGATACCCAACTGAAAAAGTACATTAGTTAGGTTAAATTTACCAGATCCCATGATACACGGATATAACAATTGTCATCTTATACAATTATAAGAATTCCCAAAGGATTGCAAAACAATAAAAACCCAAATACCTCGTTCCTCATTCTTTCGAACACTCATAATCGGATATTTTCCATGAACTAAGGTCTGGCAAGCCAGAAATTCACTGACGGAAGACCGAACGTCAAGTCAAGATGGCGGCGACCGGTAACACACAAGAATTTTAAAGCGCAGTACTAGGCAGGGCAAAGACGTCAACTTACGTGACATTCATTCACACCTGGTATCAAAAGAGATCGCGTTCTTAATTTTCCGTGAACTTCACTGTTTTTTTTTTTTATAAGGCTGTGAGAAGCGTTCTGTGCTCCTAAGACATCAAACTCGCCTATCAAAAGGTCGCGCAGGTGAAATACACCTATTAAGCGAAACAGATTTCCGGTGACAATTCCGGTTCGGTACCGATTCTTCTCAAATCAAAGCACACTGGGAGCTACAATTATGGAAATCAAGAATCCAGGTGTTCGTATTGAGACTATACGAGTAAAGCTAAAAATTTAATTAATTGCAGTGGAGTCTCGTTCGTTTTTCATACCAGGGTGAATCGGGTAGAATCCGGAGGCCGAAGAATGATCGATTTTGTCATCGTCGCTGCTTGAGGTGTCACTCTACGAAAGCAAGAATTCGATATTGTTATTAGATATGTTTACATCTTGAGAAGCCAATAAATAGGTAGTTTCCTACCTGTTTGAGACCAAAGAATATGGTATAGCAACCACAAAAGCCGCAGAATTCAAACGAAGAGAGTTCACTTCTAGAAGAATTTGTTAATGTCGTGTTATTTCGGTTTAATAGCGATATTTGCATACCTCATACCCACTGGTGACACCTTGCTTCTTTCCCCAGTGTTCCACGAAAACGAATGGATTTTGCGTCGAATCTAATGTCGGTGAAAATAACGCTGATTCGTTTTCATCTTCCATTCTTTGATTTTTGCAAGCTCAGAAACTCCGGTTAGCTATTTAGCCGTGAATGCACATGTAAATTAATTGTGCTAATCGTTTGTGTGTCCGGTAATTTTTTCTGCCGAATAATGATTGGCAGCGAAAGTGCCATTGCCTCTCTAGGGTAGGGATGGTAAGCCCCAGGAAAAAAATCTTATTTGGAAGGAAAAATAATTCAGGCCACGCGAACCACGAAAGCACAAGTTGGAAATTATTATTTTGTCTTTTTCCTAAGGTGTTCATAGGTATTTTAGAAAGTGATCCTTTTCTCTAAGACTCTGTCACAAGCCAGGACTTGACAAGAATCTTCACAATTACAGAAAGTTTTGTTTTCAATGCAGTGGCTACAGTTGTTCCCTTCATTTCCCGTTTGTTCCCACCCCCTCCCCGCAACCCCGGTGTAGCTTACTTGTTAATTGAAAAATAGATTTGTCCGTGTGCGAAAATGGCATTTAGCCACCTCTTCAAGAGTACATTACCCATAATGTTTCTTACCACCATATAACTGTAAAAAACTGCTTTTTAACTTTTTACGAAAGCATAAGGCGGGATATGGCCGCCGTGTGACAAAGGCGAATGTGGCCTGGGTTCGATTCCCAGACTCGCGTCATATGTGGGTTGAGTTTCTCGGTTCTCTACTCTGCACCGAGAGGTTTTCTCCGGGTACTCCGGTTTCCCCTCTCCTCATGAAAACCAACATTTGACTTGATTTGCGTTCATTGTTAATTTCAGTTTACAGTGTCCCCATTTAGTGCTCCAGCGATAGAACGACTAGACACTTAAATAAAGTTCCTTTCCTTTCCTTTCCTTTAATCATGCTACAGAGAAAGCCAGTGGCCAGACTTTTTCCACCGTCTCCGTGAGATCAGGAGTCCTGCAGATTAGATAAAATGGCAAAATCCATCTGCCAATGCACTGCTTCAACCACAATAGTTACAGGACCTTTTGGTCACGTGGTCGACGTGACCAAAAGAAACGGTGGGCTCTGGGGATGAGATTCCCTTCGGGATTGTGCCGTGCGATTCATTACTCACCAGGCCTCAGATTGTTCAAAAGGTGGGTAACGCTATCCATATTAAACTAATAAACACTAGCTGAAAAGCAATTGAGTTACCCAGTGGATAGCACTATCCACCCTTCGAACAACTGGGGCTAATATAGCAGCCCCCAATTGTTTCAAAGGTGGATAACTTTATCCAGTGGATAAGTCACTATCCAGATTATAAACGTTAGCCAAGGCGGGGTTCCGTACACGTCTTGACTTAGATGTGCTTATAGTTTGCATATTCACATTACGAGGGCAAATACCAAAATCTTGGCAGAGATCGAATTCGAAACTGACGGATAGTGACTAACTATCCACCATCCACCGGATAAAATTATCCGGCTTTTGAATAACTAAGACCTCAACCTCGTTCCCAGGGCTAAGCCCTAGGGACGAGGTTGCTATGACCTGGGGCCCGTTTCTCGAAAGTCCCGAAAACTATTCGGGCCCGGAAAGCCATTTGTGAAATTGCCAACCGCTTGTTTTAGAAAGCCGATCTTTTAACATGTTTTCAAGGCAACAAAAAGAAAAATAACTGTGCAGTTTGACGAATTAAATCCTCTCCGTTCTTGAGATACAAAGGCAATTGTGACACCCGAAAACGCCCCGTAAAGTTTCGGGACTTTTGAGAAACGAGCCCCTGGCTGCAGTCATCCGGCCTTTCAATGCGTAACTGGGATCTGGTACATGTAGCTTCATTTTAGTAAATTGTTTCTTTTGGATCTTTCTATCGTTGCGAGGCTAAAAAGACCTATGTATTTAATTTAATTGGTGGTCATTTATGAAAAAGTCACATGTGCTAGGTATAAAAATTTCCCTTTCATCTTCGGCTGAACTGTATTCGTTATCATTTATACTTTGACCAGCTAAAGCCAGTTTGTTGTCAATGGAAGCATAAAGGGATAAAATGAGATAATATTTAAAATCTTGTTTCTTCATCATAAATTCTGGAGAGATCAAACCAACAGGTATATGATACATCAGCGAGTCTCTCCCAGAGGCGTTGGGGAATAATTAAGAGAACATGGCTAATTTGAACCGGGGAACAGAGGAACAGTGACAAAATACCTTAGGGAACAAGAGAACATCAACAATTTTAGGGATCAAAAAGCTGGGAACAGCTTTGAAAGTAATTTCGGGAACAAGGGAAGACAAGCAAATTTTAAAGGGAACAAGGACCTCCCCTCGGGAGCGACTAATCAGTCCAAAAAAAAAGACTTCTAATTCCAGTCTTGTACTTCAGTTAATGCTCTCTTCGGTTGGTTGTTTATTTGTTCACTTGTTGTGGTTATTTCCTTGTTTACTTGATTAGAAGAGGAAATCCAGAAACCGGCCGGGTTTATCTGTCAACTTGAGAAATTGCACTGCTGACAGTTTCATTTTCACGTGAGGGTCTTTTGTCTAGTTTGGCCATTCGCGTGCTAGGAAGTGTGTATTGCCTTTGTTTCTTATGACCCGTAAAATGCAAGAAGAATAGTCAGCCGATGTCATATTTTTGAACATGCCGGGGCAACTATCTAAGCGTGTCAAACTAAAATGTACATTTCATTTTGCGCCAAACATTTTGGGCTTCAATTGATAGAGAAAAGAAGTCTACTTCAAGAATTCCATTTCTACGAGAAAGGGTACGTAAAGTATAGCACATAAGCCGATAAAAAATTCGTTTTAGGGCAGTGAACATTCGTTTTGGTCGGCAATCAATAGCTCCACCGAATTGAGTCTAAAAAATCGATGCATTGTAGTCTTAGGAATGCGGCAGCAATGTTAATTCAGTCCTGAGTGGGCTCGGTCACCAGTTCTGTTTTGTTTATTTACTGGTAGATGTTCTATTAATCTTTTAGTATGGGATACTGTGAGCTATTTTTGTAATCGATTTGACGATCTCGCCGATAATGCTTCTTTTTCTTTGATCCTTATTTTTTCATATCTCGAACCATTCAACTTACTGATTTGAGTGAGTAATCGCCGATTTGGACGCACGCGCACCATCTTGTCCGCCGTCTAAATAAAATCTAAATAAAAGCTTTTAAAGGCATATTCTGGTTGAGTTTTAAAATATGTAAAGATATACAACTGTTCGAAATCAAAAGCGTGACTGAAAATGCACTTTTTGTGCAGATTGTTGCAGCGATTTCGATGATCTAAAAAATCTCAAAATACCTCTGTCAGCGCGCTGTTAATATATCTGTAATCTTCATGTTATTTTTGATTTGCAAAAATCGGCGAAAGGAGGAGGAGGCCTGAATGCAGGCTGTTAATAACTGAACTCTTAAACCAATCAGATTCGCGAGGGCGTGTGAAGTATTTGGAACAATAGGTCAATTCTGGCCAATCCTTTACGACTGTTACTCCCTCAAAGTTTTTCGTTTCCATGAGGCGTCCATCGCTTATTGTAGAGCTACTTCTTTCCCCGTCTTGTAATCCTGCATGCTATAATGATTTGTTACGTCCAGGCTTCCGTAAAGTAAAGTTGCGTAATCGCCTATATAGGAAGCAATCAAAGAGAAATTCGTTAGGGGGTTCCCCTCGCCAGAAAAAGTTTAGTTTCGGAAACTGAAATGAATTAATTGAGGGGAAACCCTTGACGAAATTTACATGATTACATAATGTAATTGTACTCTAGTCAGACTTGTACAGCTGCTTTCATTAGCGGCTGCGTCTGCTTCCCTGAGCTCGGCTTTGATATCTTTGCATTGTCATAATCTATCCACTTGAAATCGTCATTTTGTTAAGTGATATTCCACAGCAGCCTGATGAACACTTGTGAAATGCATATTTTTGTCCTTCTCATTTTTATTGACTTTTGCGGACAAGAAGTTAAAGTGTTTAACACTTTCAAAAAATTTCCACTATATCAATTCACTGAGCTGGTTTAAAATGAATTTGTTTATTATTTGCTTAATGATAAAAATTACAATTTCCTCGATCGTGATTGGCTTAAAAAACTCTTACATCGGACAGTTTGTTAAATTCAAAGTTGTAGTTTATATCAACTAATCACATTCAAAGGTGTAGTTTAAATCAAACAAACTCGACCTTGGTTTTAATCACCATAGAAACGGTGTGCAGACTCCTAAATTGGGGTTTTCCTTCTTTTCTTCTTTCTTTCGTTCTTCCTTTCTTTCTTTTTTTCAGAGCGACATTAAAATATTTACGCCTCCTTTGTCGGTCTTTTAATTCAAATTTTCCCTTTCTTTCATAACTTGGCTTTTCGTCTTTTCTCGGAAATTGTAATTCTTATGATTAATAGGTAAGAGGACTTCGTGTCGTCCAATTCGGTCTGTAATCATACTCTTGATAAACAAGGGACAAGATCCGAGATGAAATGAGGCGACAAATTTTGTTGAGGAACGGTTTTTGTTTTTACAATTTTAGTCACCAAGCATGCCACGCCCTGCATGGCAGTCACGTTCTGACCTTTTGTTGGCCTACGTGACGTTTAAACAACGTCTTGCAGCTCGAAAGACATTTATTTAAGTTCATTTTTCCCTGTTTTATGCAATTGGACGACAACGCCTGTGAATCACAATTTTAATTTATATCAGGAGTATGCCAGGGCTCCTGTTTATATCTACCTGAAAAACGGAAGAACTACACCAAAGGAACACTTGCAAAAGATAGTGTAAATTCATAAATTAAAAAAAAGTCTTATCAGATTTTCTAGTACGGTCAATATTTCAAAACTTCCGCAATAAGATTGGTATATTTTACTTCACAAATAAAAGTCTGGTTTTTGTAAACAATCAAGACTGAAAGTACTAAAATTCATGTCAAAACTTTCTTTTTGAAAATTTACTTCAATTTATTATCATGAAAAAAGCCTTTTCCAATATCAACTGAGCAGCGGTAATCCCGGCAAAACTCTGATGTTTCGCCGGACCGAAATTTAACGGACGCAACTGAGGTGGCTCAATATACCGCGCACCGCTGGCTCAGTTGGTTGATCACCGGGCTGGCATACGGGATGTCGTGAGTTCGACTCCGGTCGGACCAGCACTCAGGGTCTTAAAATAACTGAGGAGAAAGTGCTGCCTTTGTAATTACATTCGCAAAGTGGTTAGACTTTTAAGTCTTTTTGGATAAGGACGATAAACCGTAGGTCCCGTCTCAAAAACCTTCAATGTTCATAAAACCTGTGGGACGTTAAAGATCCCACACACTAGTCGAAAAGAATCTTGTAGAAGATTGTAGTTCTCGGTGTTGTGGTCTGGCCTTTCCTTCAGCAATGTGGTCGGCTTGGCGTAATCTTCTGAATGGACTACTGATTAATGAGACCACATGACAACAAAACAGACAGTAGTCAAATTGAAGGAGTCCAAGTGCTGAAACTGGTAAAATAAACCAAAATACTTTAGTTAATTTACTCGTTCAGTGATATTTATAATTTACTTTTCCTCCAGTCCTGCATGCACGCCTGCTATAGCTGATTTCGTCATAGTAATGTCTACAATATTAATTTTCTCCTCACAAGACTTTTTCATACTTGTCTGTCTCGTGTGGCGTGATTTCCAAAGGCCAATGCCCTTTGGGCATAGCACCCTAATTGCCTTTTAAGGATAGTGATTAACTCGATGTTGAATAAATTATCGGTATCCCAAAATAAAATTTACGGTACACTGTATCGAGTCTATTATTTGAAAAAACCACTCCACATCGTATCTTTCAGCTGTTAAACCAAACATCCGGAATTTACGACTTTCATCTCGTCAAAACGTTGACCAGTCAATGAAGAATTGAGGGCCGAGAAAGAAGAGAACTGCAAAAAAAAAAAAAACATGAAGAAACTCAAGAACATCTTGGGAAGCAAAGCAAAAACGCCAAAAGAGACGTCAATTCAAATTCCAGAGGTCATGATCAAGGAGGAAGCTGAATGCCCCGATGGCGGATATGGTTGGGTCATTTGTTTGGCTGCTGCAGTTATCCAGTTTATTATTTTGGGTATTCACAACAATTTTGGATTGTTATATACTCATCTTATGAGAGACTTAAAAGTGGATCCTACAGAGGCGGGTGCGTATGATGTAGATAAACATTTCTTTATCTTTTAATAATTTGTATTGAGAAATATTAAAGACAATTAATCCACCTTCACGGCATGTGCTAAAAGCAGGAAAACGAGAACACTGTGGAACACTGGAACATCCTGGAACACCAGAACATCCCGGAACATCGGAACATCAAGGAACACCCAAAATAATAAAGACCAGCAAAAAAATAACATAAAAACAAATAAAAAAAGCGCTTTGGCTTTCTGCTGACTAGAACGTCGTTACAGATCGCTATCTTGGTAGTGCCTCCCAACATGGAGAACGGTGAGTGAATTACAATCAAACAGTCACTAATTTCGATCATTTCTGCCTTGCAGAAACTATAAATAAAGGTGACCTTTTGATAAGCTTATTGAAAAACTTTATCTAAACTTAAGAACGATACCTACAATTAAAGTGAAAACGCATTTTTACAAAAATAATGCTAACTTTCGAGATAACTGATATGCGAGAACCGTAACACGGGTATTTGCGTTTTTCACACTTTCCACACTGTGGCAATCTGCCATAGGAAACTTACACGCTTTAAGAAAGCTCCTAATCTGAGTCGTTACCTGGCAAACAAACAAAAAAAAATCACCAAGGACTGAGTTGATCAAAGCCGGACTGCATTCGTAAATGACTTGATTGTAATTCACTCACCGTTCTCCACGTTGGGAGGTACTACCAAAATGGCGATCTCTAAATGACGTTCTGGTCAGCAGAAGACCAAAGCTCTTTCTTATTGTATTTTTTATCTTTTTTTTTTTTGATCTTAATTATTTTGGGTGTTCCGTGATGTTCCAGTGTTCCTTATTTTAGCACATTGACACCTTTACGACTTGTGGAAACCCCGAGCTTCGGTGACTGTAATCACGCGTGCAACATTTGGCCGAGATGTCTTTCTTTACTGACTCTTTTTCTGATCTGTACAGTGGAATATTTTCCTAAGTGGGTTGGTGAAAGCCTCAAATAAAACCAAAACCCTGAATTTCGTGTTGACTTAGACACTAAACATTGCATCGCTGGAGCAATGTATTCTTCTTACTCGGATCACTTATTTTCACAACACTGAAAGCTACAAACAACCTTTTCCTATTTATCTAACTGCGGTAATCTTTCATGTCACTTTAATTCCTCAGATAAAAAAATGTGATATTTCATATGTTCTAAATGTAAATTCGTCTAAAAAACCATGTCTGATCGTGATAAAAGTAATTTATTTATATCTGACACTCGATCGTCTGACGATCTTAACTATAGTGCAGCGAAATGTTGTAGGCTATTTGACAATTACTGTGACTTTTATTTTCATATGAGTATTTTTTTTTTCCAATTTGAAAAACTCTTTTCAGGCAAGAGGTCGATGGTTTGTGCAAATTTAATGAAAATTCGTGACCCGGAATTTTCCAGGACTCAGGCAGTCAGTCACGCGATTTGTCATGCGATAAACTTGGGGTATCAGCGTTATCAAGGCTCATTGCTCGTCCTCTCCTGGACGGGAAATCACTGGGAGACTGCCCCGAAACTTTCATCAAAACGATGAGGAAATTACCGGGGCGTCACCAGCTGTACTCCGCGGAAGTAATAATGCAGCTGTTTCAAAGTTCATGAGACAAAGTTAAGCGAAGCATGGAAAATTTGGTAGTATCAAGTAAGGTTGATCAGTTCAGGAAGATTTTTTTTTTTTTTTAAATTGAGTTACACACAATACTGATAATACTTACATTAATGACAGCATTAACATTAATTCAGTGCGACTTACACTACTAACAATATTCGTGCAGTCAATTACACTACTTGTAATACTTCCTACTTACGCCACTTACAATACTAACACTTACACTACTTACATTACTTACAATACAATTCGCCTACTTACTCTACTAACAATACTAATATTTACACTACTTACAATATTTACAAAAAAATAATTAGATTACTTATATTACAATGCTAAACAAAACATCACTTACAATACAAAGCACAATTCACTGATTGAACCTACTTGCCTAATTAGAATTACATGACTTACCAAAAAAAAAAAAAAAAAAACGACACCTCAGTTGCTTTCTTCCAACAGTACAAGGCCGATTTAGAGACTGCTGATAAAAAAAAAGATAACATTTTGGGCTTTGCTTTAGTGTGACTGTTTTAATTGGCTAGGAAGATTAAAAATCGTTTCGCTTGAACTTACCACTGTTGTAGATGCCCGCACATATCTCGAAATAGTATTATGGTACTAGTTGTAATCTTGGATTATTGAAAGCAGAAGAGTAGGAAAGGTCTTGTATAGGAACCAAGTGTGAGGATACTAACATGTACTTCTTGAGATGGTTTCCGAATAAGCGCCGAGTACTATAACTCACGTGACAGGATATTGAAATACTTTGCCTTTGGCTAGACTCTGAATCATAAGTACCTAAATGCGATCTGTACGGGTCCGCAAATGATCCCAGGACCGCAAAAAATCCCACAGAAACGATTCTCGTCCCCAGAGTCCACTTTTCATCATGGGTCAGAACGAAGAACACGGACCATTCTGGCCACAGCCAAAAATGCGTGCAGTCGCGTTAATGGTATGGTATCATAACCGTTGGCCCCAGAGTCCTCTTTTCTTCTGGTCAGAACACAGATTCTGGCCACAGCCAAAGCAAAAAGTCCGTGAATCACAGACTTACGGCTTTTCTGCGCATTCTCAGAAATTTGAAACAATAACGGTCATCAACATTCTCGTCGCATTCTCGTCACGGCGCATGCTCACTCCTCGTGCTAACACGAATGCACCAATCAGAGACCCTTTTTGTTGTTTTTCACGAAGACCAATGAGAAGACACTTGCTTCAGGGTTCCCAAGAACTGTTCTCTACCCCAATCATGTGCAAAAGAGAAGAGCCCTGGGGTCGAGATTGCGGTCGTCAACGGTTACAACATTACACCAAGGATATTCTTGTCGTTTTATGTCAATCAATTTCGTAAGTTCCCAGTCCGTACAGTTGTATTTTTGAGTTTAAATTTATCTGTAACTGAATTATAATCACTTCTGATGATGTATGTTGTAACATACGAAATGTTAAGTTTATAAAAGTTATGCATTTCAAGCAAATGTTTGTTTGTAACCTTTGTTTGCGTTTTATTCCTATTGAAACTAAAATGGCCCAAGTCAAAGACTTTTTATGAGAACATTACACCATTACCGTGACTGCGAGTATTTTTGGCTGAGGCCAGAGTCCGTGTTCTTGGCCGCGCTGACCAAAAGAAAAGCGGACTCTGGGGACGAGAATGAACGGAAACCTGTCGGAGCATGTTACGCTATGCCGCAAAGCCTACCGATGTGCAGCGTTGTTGAAATTATGTTGTTGTTTTTTAATTTAACCTAATCTTCAATATCTACTCAGTTGGGTCGTGTCGTAACTCATTGAACGGACTTCACAATTGGCCAAAAGAGCAATAGAAAGAACAAAGATAACAATGGATTTAGCACAAAAAGCAATAGGAAGTACTACACTATACAGCTAATGAAATATAATGTACGACCCTACCCACTTAGTTGTCCACTACAGTTGCATGGCTTGATTCACGTTACTTTGTGTAGACGTCACAAAGTAACCCTCTGGCTTTAATGACCCCTGAAATAATTGTATTTTTTTGCAAGCCGAATCAACCCAGAGTTCTAGCCCTATTTGTTCAAAAGGTGGATAACGCTCAGTCCACCGGACAAATCACTATCCATTGGATAGTGCAATTGGTTTTGCTAGTGTTTATCCACTGGATAGTGATTTATCCTGTGGATAGCGCTATCCATCGTTTGAACAACTGGGGCCAGATGGTTGAGATAATAAAACTTTGAAGCAGAACACAACCTTCGTTAATTGACTCTTCATTGTTTTATTTTAATATATAGCTTGGGTAGGCTCTCTCGCGTTTGGCATGACCTTCCTCTGCGGCCCCATAGCGAGCAGCTTGTGTCAAAGATATAGTTGTCGTTTGGTAGCATCTGTTGGAAGTCTTATCGGAGTTCTTGGTCTATTACTGACGTCATTTACTGAGAGCATCTATGTCATTTACCTGACATACAGTGTCCTTTGGGGCTTTGCGTCGAGCATGAACTATGCACCAACAATGCTTGTGTTGGGTAAGTTATTAATTGAAATTCGCTGGCTGCAAGGCAACACGAGAGGAATTCTTTCAAAAAAGCTGATATTGTGTTTACTTTATAGCAAGAATTGAATTCTGATGCCGGAGATATTTTTGCGTAGCTCAACTCGTAAACTTCTCATTTGAAATTTAACATGTGGGCTCTGCACAATAGGCATCTAGAAACATACATAAGAAACATTAGAGCCAATCCCTAAGTATAACGGAGAACTTTGTACCATGCTGATGAAGTGAAATAAGAGATTGTAAAAAGCTGCATGAGTTTTCTAAAAAGGCCATATAATAACCACTATGAAACACAAGTACGAAGTAAGTAATCTCTAAAAAAGTACGCGTCGTCGGCTTTTTTCTGGTCAATTTCCGACATTATTGTTTAGCCCGTCTGGCAAGCAGATCGAATTTGCATTTTCGTGCTGACTGTGATATCAAGTCAGTGGATGCCATTGCTCCGGCATTCCGCAATGTGTTCTTCTTTCGTTTCTCCATGGGCATCGTATGTTACTTTTTTGCTAGCACTGCGCAAGACCGAATAGACAAAAACAAATACAACTCTAGTTCAAGCAATAACAATGTGATACGACCGAAAAATGTGGAAACATCTCTTTAACGTCATAGGTCCGTTTTGCTAGCAAATGCGGCATTAAGCTTGCTACAGTATAGAATCCTTGATAATGATTCTGAATTGAATGCTCTCCTTAAGGGATTTTGATGGCCAGTGATGTATTGGATGGAACTAAATGTAACAAACTGAAGAAAATCAGTTGAGACGTTAAACGGGGGATTATCCAGAAAAACTTGAACTTATGTTCAAAGTGGGATTTGAACCCGGAAACTCCTGATGTCAAGTCTGGCGTTTTAAACCCTTGGCCACAGCGTTAGCGTCCAGGGCTCGGTTGTCACGTCGAAAGCCGATTAACTTCATACAGGATTAGCGTAAACTTTTGTTTCATGTTTTCAACTTTTTGCTTAAAGTTTCTTTTGCTCATTTTTGTTTTTCAAAATCGACTTCTACCAATATAAAATTTTGCCGAATATATCAGCGTTGAACAGCATTTGGGAGTAGAGAAATAAACTCCTTGGTTATTTTAAATCTGGGATTAGCGTTAATCGGCTTTTGAACAACGGGGCCCAATGGTATATTTTCTAGATTCTGTCGTTTCTTTTTCTTCAGGTGAATATTTTGACAAGCATCTCGCTCTCGCCAACGGTATAGTGACTTCAGGAAGTGGTATCGGCACACTGGCAATGGGACCCTTCTATGACTTCATCTTGTCAAACATGGGCTGGAAAACGATGCTTCGCATTCTTTGTGGTTTCTCCTTCGTCATGTTGTTGAGCGCGTTAATGTACCGTCCTCTCCCAGCAAAGTACAAACGTGCTAGTAGAAAACACGAGAAGCGACCCAAGCTCTTTGATCCGTCCGTGTGGAGGATGAAGTCGTTTGTATTCTGGGTGGTATCCATGTCTCTGTTCTTCATTGGTTACTTTATTCCTTTCATTCATCTGGTAAGGAAACACAACCATAATATAAATCAGTCTCAGTCTATCTGTCAGTCAGTGATTGCTTTAGTGGATCAGTTTAGGGTTAGTCAATCAGTCTGCCATTTCCATGAGCGTGTTCTAAAATGCTGCAAAACAGCGATGACTTGTTAATATATTTTTTTCCCCTCTACTTGTAAATTTCAGCCGAATCACGCAATGAACCTTGGCATTCCTAGTTCCGAGGCTTCTCTTCTAGTTGGTTACCTTTCCATTTCTTCCACTGTGTCACGTTTTGTCTTCGGTATTGTGCTTTATCATCCAAAGATAAATCGTTTCTATGTTTTGCAGGTACGTACCAATTTTTTTCGCCCCCCCACATTATGGTATTTGCGATTCATTTGTATTTAGATCGTTATCTCTTTGGGATTGGATGCAACAAGAGTCCATGGTGATGGACTCTTGGATGAAACAAGTTTACTTTACAAACTGAAGCTATGCCGTGATGTGCGTTAGTCGTGTGGCAGCAGTGGCGAAACAAGAGACGTAACTTAAAAAACGAACTGTGAGAGTGTTGACGAAGGAGAAGAGAGCAATAGTATCGTCTCTCACAAGGATAATACTTTTTTCTTATCATTTCAACGCTTCCTGAAGCTAACACACTCATCATTTAAAGAAGTACTGGATACCTTTTGGGGGGAGCTCTTAGATTACATAGTTTACGCCTACATCACCATCACCATCATGATCGTCATCATAATCAATCGTCATCATCGTCATCATCAATCGTCTCGTAGTGGTTATCATTGCTTCCACTAACCTCACCGTTATCGCCGTCCTTATCGTGCCAATTACCTGCGTAATCGTTAGCATTCCCGTTCTACCCTGTCTACGCCACTCGGTACACTTCCTAATCCAGTTTCACGTAAAACCGTTAATGTTTAACGCGCCATTGTTCGTAAGAATGCAATAACTTAAGGCTTACATTGAAAAACATCATTCCAGTTTTCGTCTTTTTCAGATATCTTTTATGATGATGTCCGTTACTTGTACGTTATGTCCGCTGGCTTTGGATTACACAGGGCTCATAATATATGCTCTTAGTTTTGGTGCATTTGATGGGTGTTTTGTTCTGCTTATTGCTATCACCACAAGCGACATCGTTGGACCGGAAAAGCTGCCGTCAGCTTTAGGAAGCTTGTATGGGGTTAATTCCATTTCTATAATATTTGGACCACCGCTGGCAGGTGGGTAGACCTTCCCTAATGTCATTTCGTTCTTCATAAGAAATGGACAGTAATAAAGTTACTAGAACAGTCACAAAGGGCGAAAGGACAATTGAAAAAGTGAGCCCCAAGCAGCAATCGGCGTCAAAATTGTTGAGACTCTCTTATCCTTCAGCCGATTGAGGGTTCGAACCGTTCTGAACGCCAGTCGTATTCCACACCGATTAATTTTCGCGATTGAGTTACGAAAACTTTTTGCAAGCTAGGTTGCTTGTCAGACAGATTATTGCACGGTCGAAGAATCGTGGCATACCACTCATCAGCTGATTGCTATAGGTTGTTTTAAATCGCCTTTAGTTCACTGTCTAAATTTAACCGTCACCATCATATTAATCCTTTATACACGAAGAGGACCAAAGCAAAATGCTTTTGGGGTCAAACAAATTACAGGTAAAAAGCTAAAATGTTGTACAGTATATACGTAAATTCATTATAATAACTTGAATATATATAATAGTCACTTTATTTAAGTCTCAAGGTTATTTAGGCGAGCACTAGTGCTCTACGAATTGGGGAGACTAGAAATCAACTAAAATCAGAACAAATAAAATCAAATGTTGGTTCCTGAGGAACGGGAAAAAACCGGTGTATCCAGGAAAGACCTCTCGGAGCAGAGTAGAGAACCAACAAACTCAAGCCGTACATGACGCCGAGTCTGGGAATCGATCCCGGGCCACATTGGTGGAAGGCGAGTGCTCTCACCACTGCGCAGCCCCGCATGCCTGCGCGTTTTAATAGTGATATTAAGTTACTTAGTTTTTTTTTTAAAGTAAGACTATCCTGTGCTACTTTATGAGCCACAAAACCAAATTTGAGCAGAAAGCAAACAAATTCTCGCGCTTAGAGGCGGCTGCAAGTATTCACCTCCAACCCATTGGATAGTTTGAGTATTTTCTCTGTGATAATTTGTTGAAAGAGACACATACATAGCACTGCAACGTACTTAACAACGATAAAGCCTTCATACAGGTATCAGAAGCTTGCGAAAGAGAGAGAGTTTTGTGCGAGAAGGGCGCTTCCGAAGAGGCCAACAGATTTGGAGACCATGATCCTTTGATTTGCACTCCCCAACCCCTCAACTTTGTAATAATATTTAATATTTATCCGGTGGAGGCTATAGCTCTGACGACAAACCTGGACATCTCAGTTTACACCGATGATTACCATGTTTTAATTTCTTTCTCTCTTTTAGCCTTCATTTTCAAAGTATCTGGTTCATATAAAAACGCCTTCTTCGTGGCTGGTGGTGCCATAGCACTTGGAACTTTTACTCTTTCCTTTGTTTCGTTTTTCATGCCTTACGAGGAAACAGAAGACGTTAAAACAGACAAGGAATTTTCGGGAGAAGACAGTACAGCGGAAAAAGACTCAGCGGATAATCTAAGAAATTCTGGTAATAGGAGTGTTCTTTATGACACAAATAATTTCGCCTTACGGCCCTCGTTATCTTGTCTCGAATTAAACAGATTGGGGGATGTTTGTGGATCTCGCTGTGTACTCGATAAGCTTGAAAGAGAAACGGACGTCTGACAGGACACGAAACAGAAAATTTCAAGATTCAAGACGTTGGTGGTAAGAGCGCTGGGGGCGTTTGGACTCAGCTTTATAATCATCCAAAAACAGTTTGTTTAACGGGATGAACCGATCACAAAATACTTGAACAATAAGACACTTTCAAGGGAAGGAAAATTTTGAACGGGCGGTTATTCACGGGAGACAAAAGGGACCATGAACAGCGAAAACACTGGCAATGCGAAGAAAACGTTTTCCACGAAACGCTCCGGTGAAATAGTTCCGCGATTATCTCAATACATTCATTGTGTAAAGTGTATTAACCGAACTACCCATGAAAGTAATTTTGGAATCAACCCTGTTGCAAAGAAAGGAATTGATCAGAAATTCAACCTCCCTTGCTTTCGTTCCACATAATTTAAAGAATTTTGACAAAAGCATCTAAGCGAGATTGTTTCGTCGTAACCAAACCCGCCAATCACATAGCGTAGTCGAATGAAGGCGGGATTCTCATTTGCAGTTTCATCCCTCGTCGTGGGCTACAGCCCAAACTTTTGGTTTAAAATTACTTTCCTGTCTCCTCGGAGAATTTAATGTCATTTAACGTCGCGCTTGCGTCGCGTCGCCGTGCCTAACTGAAATACAAGAATTAAGTTCGGAAGGTCGTAGGTTCGGCTGCTGCAAAGGGGCATTAGGATTT
>NC_090890.1:32057797-32082797 GCF_036669925.1 Montipora capricornis | reverse complement strand
CGTCTTGTCCATCTTAAAAATTGGAGCATTTGCTGTAAAACGCTCCTTCTCCTTTTTGTTCCTACAAAATGTCCCCTTAGATGTACTTCCGCACCTTTATTAACCGGGTCTCCCACCCAAATAAGTCATTTACTTGTACATGGCTTTGTATGGTGCCCTAAAATATCCCTCAAAGGAGAAGACACATGAAATATGCAGTTAATGTACAGACAAGTTGATAAATTACTGTTCCTACCCCTTTGCTATCAATCTTGACTTTCTTGAAATGAACAAGAGCATCCTTCAAATTCAAAGGAGCTCCAACGTCCACATGTTTAAATCCAGAGTCAATACTGTTGTCACGTGGATAGGAAAATATAATTAGTAAGCTTTACAACGAGTTGTTGTAATCATTGTTTTTCTTCTAATCAAGATCCTATCAGTAGAGGACAATAGAGCGGTATTCAAATGAGTGTCGTAAAAGCAAAACCAAACTTTGGTGCATGAGTTATTACTTTGGCCAATCAAAAACTGAGGACGGAGACAATCCAGTAAACCAATCAAAACTCGAAGTAATCACACGTAGCCGACACAAAGTGCGGGAAAATGTGCACTCGCGAGCCACGATTGGTTTTGGTTTCACTTCTGATTGGTTGAAAATATGGCGCGAGAACTTTGGCAATTATCGTTTTCTCAGATTTGCCCCTGGATGTTCAAAAAAGTGGACAGCGGCTATTCACAGGACATGTAAATCGGAAAACGTAATGAAAACTAATTTATTTATCCGATTGGCAGTAATAAATGGCCTTTTTATTCAATCGACACAAAATGTGATATCAGACTGACCCGCCGTCATCAATGATAATGTTGCCACCAAAATAATCCTTGAATTCAACTGATTCATCTTCTTGACACTCACGGTGCTGAATGGCTGCGTCGTCCAGCTAAAAAATAAAAAAAACAACCAAGCAACAAACAAACAGTTTCCTCCGTGTCCATTTTTCATATTCATGTTTGTCTCCCAAGTCCGGAGAAAATGGACGGGTTGACCATATACCCGGAAAACAAATTGTTCAAAGTGGAAAAGGTAACCGATAACCGAAGAAAAGATAGGGCGTTACAGTATCTAAAAATTTTGGGAAAACGTAATGCAAACAAAGGGTATATGATGTGAAGGTACATATGATTGTACGAACTACCAACTAAAAACACATTTACTTTTCTCCTTGCCGGCAAATTTTAACACGATCAACCCCAATTCCGGTTGAGATGGCGTCTGCAGTCTGCAAACTCATATGCACCATATCAACACAATGCTAACATTTCCCCCCTTTTCTTACGTATGTATCCAGTTCAACAGTCTTGTAAGCAGCTGTTCCATATTCGTCCTCAGTAGAATTCTGTCCGATCCAAAAATGCACATGGTGTGATCTATCCGGCTTCTACAAGAGATAAATATAACTGACCGAAATATTCAACTTTTCATAAAATGGGCGGGTATTTTCTTGTAAAAAGACAGCAAAGTTGACAAGGAGAAAGAGAGAGAGATCAAAGAATAAACACGTCAAGGCAAAGCGCCAATTTATCATGCGTGCCCTTCACAATACCAGCCTCAGTGCCATACTATTTTTAAATAGTATGTGGGTTTTTGTTTTTCAACTTCCCGCAGTTTACGACTAGAGGTTGTTGGATGGGATGGACGGTTTGCCGTCCTCATCCAAGCTAAAAGACAGGAAATTCTTACCATTGTCTTGTAGATGTAATTTCGGCGACATAGACGCCGAAACCCCCGACTTCCCGCACAGTAGTCTGTCCAATTTCTAGTCAATTCAGTCTATCGATGGCACGGTTAAAAATGTCCCTACGTATGCTCCTTCTAGTCAGTTATTCTCAGGACTCGGGTAAGTACTTCTATGTATTTGAACATGCAAGCGACAAAAATTAGTAAAGTAATTTACCAGCTAAGATAATTGTGCAAAAAAAAAAAAGTGCACACCTTTGAACCTTCTAGCTTTTCACTGTACAAAACTATGTAGGAGTCACCACTGTAGAACCTTCCGTACTTTTCCTTTGGCCAATCTTTCACCTTCATTAACCAAAAAAAGATAGAAAGAGCGTCTAGAAGTCATCATCATCATAATCATCAACTTTATTTATACAAGGAGTTGATCCTTCTTTGTGGATTCACGAAACACTGAAACACAAAAACGATGACTACGGCTTCACGAACGTCAAGCCAGCATTTTGAAAGGCACTCGTGTGCCTTTCTTCTCACTAGCTCCAGAATGACGTAAAATTGACAGAGTAGGATTGGACACTGTTGAGACTATTAAGTACAATCTCCTATGGCACCAAAGACAGCTGATTCCTATATCCTGGCTCATTCTTAGCTCTTGCTCAATTTTTTCACATCAAATTTTATTGATCGGAGGATTTTAGATGAAATCAAGATGATGGATACTCTGTTTGAACTTTAGAGAGCGCTGGAAATCTTAGTCCTTTTAAGGAAAATACAGGACATCGAGTCCTACTGACTGAATATTAATAATATTATTGTGTCCGACTGACTGAATATTAATATTAATAAACTGGTAAAACTGCTCCATGATTAACTCAGCAAAACAAATTTGAAGATGACTTTCTATGCGCCCATAGTCAAGCATAGAAAGATTTTAAAGCTAAACACATTTTATTTTACCAGCATGGATCTAAATTTAAGGAATCCATCTTTCTAGCTTTCGAGAAATTCCTAAAAAAACCATACGAAACTAATTTTACGAAACTGTCTTTCTTTTTGTCATTTTTCTTGGTTGGCATTGTCAGGTAGATTAGTTTCAAGGTGTTCAAATAATGCCGTTGTTTGCATAAATGTTAAATGAAAGTATGTTAACAGTCTGCAAACCAATCAGTTTTAAGACATTGAATGTTACTAAATTTATGCTTCTTTAGCAGATGTCAAAAAGTTATCCAAACAAAGCTACCAACCTCTAACTTTTCGATCCTCCATACTCTCAATCCTACATTATCTTCCATCCCTCTCCAAGCTGGCTCGTGTTGGGCTGAACTCTTCTTGAGCTGAAGTGACCATTTAAAAGATGATTCGAAACGTCTTGAAAACCTTGAAAATGCAGTTTTCTTCCAGGATTTTTTCAAAAAACATAGTCCATCTCACTTTTTCATATTCTTGAATTAAATTAAACAACAGCTTACCGCTCTGTCTTCGTTGGACCCAAGCTTTTCTACATTTGAATCTCTCAAATTGTAAACTTTCGCCCTTACCAGACTACTCATGACTGCAATTTAAGGAATTTTAAACGTCAGGGAAAGAGGTCGTATATTCTGTTTTGTCAACGAAGAACAACTTTCTTCACAACAACGCGGTCAAGATAACTATGGCAGAAAATCATTCGTGGATATCTGAAATCTAATTGGTCAGCTAATCCAATCCTAAAATAGTTATGAAGTTTACTTCTGTCGTGTGGATACCTTTCAGTATACAGCTGTTTCGAGAAAGGTTGTCCGAAAGGAGCATAAAAGCGTACGCGACAATGCCGAAAGGCATGATGGTAAACTATCAGTTTGAATCAGCGAAAACATGACGGCAATGCTCTAGAAATACATGCTCATGCTATGTTACTGACATTTAGAAATGAGTGAGTTTTAAAATTCAGTCAAATGATCCAGGCCATGAATTAGTAACGAAGGGCTAGGATTCACAGACAAAGCATGATTCTGACGACTTTTGCCTTACTTATTTTATATCATGTTTTGCAGAGAAAGTCGGAGAAATGTACCACAAATCGTGACGCACGTGAAGAGCCATCGTTTTGGCTAATGAACCCTTTTATTTTTGGACGTGTTTTGGTGGCCTGATAGCGTGAGAGAGCTTCAACATAAGCCTGTGCGTACTGCCACTTCATCAACGCTATATCCAAAGAACTCTTTCATCCAAAGAGCTCGCCATCGTTGATCTTCACTATGTAAGTTGAATTTATTTTATTGAATATCTCCCACACTACCTTTCGGCATTAACGCGAACGCTCTTACGCTTCTTTTGGACAGTATTTTTCGAAACAGCTATATGCTTTCGTTTGAAGTTTATCAATTTTTAATCATTGCCGACTTGCTTCACCTTAAGCTGTGTAAAGTTTCTGGTAAAGCCTCAGTACCTTATAACTTCGAAAAAAAAGTTTGATATCCCACGCGCTAGACAAGAGGAGATGAAATTTAAGCCGACATTTAAGATTAACTTACAGAGCTGTGCTTCTCTAATTCCATGGAAACGTATGCATGTCTCCATGGGACACCGTGGTGATTCATGCATCGGATCCACCGGACTACACATATAGAGGCTTATAATATAAAACTATGGAAATTTGGTTGTTTTGTATCAGGCCTAGAGCATTACTTAGTACATTCTGCAATTCAAAGTTTGCACATTGAAATGCAAATAACTTTCAGATGTTACTGTTATTCATTTTTTTCGACTTTTGACGGGCGTTCGTAACCAGCGGCCATCAATTTCTGAGACGAAAGAAAAAAAATTCGCCTTTTTGACATGGTAATCTCCCTTTTTGTTTCTCATTCCCGCAATAATATATGTTCGTCACGACGTAAATTGAAATAGAAAATACTCTATTCCTTGACTTGTCAGCAAACAATGAAGCTTGCCTCAAAATCTTCGACGATTTTCTTGCAAATAGACCATTTTACAGTTGTAGCTAAGTTACCTGGCCTACGAATGGAAGCGAGGCTGCCGGTGACCCTGTTTTGATACAAACCTCCATGCTTTTGTAATGTTAATACAGACTAATTAGAATTGCAACAACACAATTTGCATGATAAAAGCAGTGGGGGCTCTATCAATGCAAGGTCACCGGCAGCCTCGCAGCCATTCATAGGCTAGGTCGCAGAGCAAACAACTGTAAAATGGCCTATTATTAGCTTGACTGTCTGTTCCGATGTGCTGAAGACCTATAATCACGGGTATAATCAATGTAATTATTAAGGCTTATGATATTTTCTTACCTCAGTATAGACTTCCTGTTTCTTACGTAAGATTTTGTAAGTCTTTCTTTATTTACGAAAGGAACGGAATGTTACGATATAAACGAATTTGAAACTGGTTATCTTTTTTATTTTATTTTTTTCAGTTTGAGGAGATCTTTGTTTGCTTCGTATTAGTTTGCCATCAGGAGTAAATCTCGTTAAAAAGTGCATGGGAATAAGTCGGCCTTGGTCCCTTGGAAGTTGTTTCTCGCCAAGCACAACCATGATTTTGGAAGAAATTAACGGGCTGCATTACATTTCCGTCGCATATTCAGCGTTTCAAGTACTTCTAATAAAATTGAAGAAAACAGACTATCAATGAAACCGTAGCTAATCGAAGGACTGGTTATGAAACCTTAAAGCTTTAAAAAGCGAGAACAATGTTGTCGCAATCGATGTTGAATTGACAGTGACAGTGCACAATCTTTTGTTTTTGCTTCGCACGGGTTCGCAAATTAGTTGCGCATAATTTAATCGAAAGAATTGATTGGTTATCTTCTCGAAGGAAGGTGTGTTTGTGCACCGTCAAGGCCAAAAATACGGACAAAAACATGAAACAAAAAGACTTGCCGAGTTTTATAACCATCTCCATGCATTAACTATGAAACGCAGGGAATCAAAACACTGAATACTGGTTCGCTGAGTGGATGTGACCACGCCTTCTAAGGCTACGTTCACACGGTACCGGACGAATTTTCTACCGGTTGAAAATTTGACCGTACATTTTGTTCGCACGGAACCGTGCAATAGTTTTTGCTCTGTTCACAAGGAACTGACGAATCGGACTTAAGTTTAACCTTTGTCAGTGGTTTTACCATCTGTTCATGCGCAGAGCGCTACTTAGCGAAATCCAAAATGGCGACAAGAAAGAGAAAGGCTAACAATAGTAGCTGAGTTACCACGCATTCATGCAACCACGCCTTTGCCGTGCAAAAATTTAGACGGTCAAGGTGTTCACAGCGCGCCGGTTAAATTTTCGACCGTACCGGCTGAAAATTCGTCCTCGATTTTGGCGTTCAAATTTTTGAACGGCGAGGCGTCTAAATTTTCGTACGTTTAGCGTGGATCCGTGTGAACGGAACCCCTAAATGGACGAATTTTCAACCGGTAGAAAATTCGTCCGGTACCGTGTGAACGTAGCCTAAAATACATTACAAAGACAAAGAAATTGAAGAAAACGCACGTAGCCAGTATAATGCCAACACGAGAAAACGCTGAAAATCAGGGTGTGTTTGGATTTCATTGGTTCAAAGTGCGACCTAAGATTTCTCTACTAATCAGAAAACGCAGTCGCCCAAAAACAAGACAGTTTTTCCTGAATATGTGTTTGAGTCTACAGAGTAAAATTCATTCAGGATTTTAGCACTTGACTGAGAAGTTGCGATCGCATGCAAAGCAAACAGTCAAGGTATCATTCCCTCTGGCCTGCGGGAGAAGCCAAAGGGAATGGGGTGCGAAATACTCCTGTCCAATTCCCTTCCAAGCTTCGCCGCTCTTTCCTCAGTCGCGCACTACAAAACTGACAAAAAAGTCAGGGTACCATTTATTCACCACCAGTTATGAACACCTTCACCCGCCCCGTTGTGGAACGTTCAGGGGTGGTCCTTTTTTCAATTAAGAAGAGTGTTTTGTTTTCTCTTGTTCTATATCTCAATTCATGGTCTTGTCCCGGCTTGTTTATCCCTAAAAAGGATTTATGTTTCCTGATTTCCTCCTTTGGTTTTGCTCCTCTATTACCCAATTTAGTAGAGACCTTGTTTTCTTGATTCTTGTCCAAAACCCCCTGGAGACCGTCTTGGTTGACTCGGGACCGGCGATCTCAAAGAACATTAGCCGGTTCCAGGCTCCCAGATAGTCGGGAAAAAGAGAAAAGGCGACCCAAGCCCCCACTCATTTTTCACACGCATCTTTTTTTCTCTTTCCCTACTATCTGGGGGCCTTGAACAGGCTAAAAGAGCATTGACTGAAATCCCGCATGCCATTTGTTTTCTTTCATTTATTTCTCATCATTCATAAGTCTAAAGAATCTAAAAAAGAGCATTTTGAATTGTAATGCTACCTAACTTTGCATGAACGTGAAATGTTGCAAGATCATTGCTTAAAACACAGTTTCAGTGCCACGGCATGAAATATGCTTTCTTTCAGTGGAGATGAGGAGAATCTACATATGGCCAAATTATCTTTTCGTCTGCGTTCGAACCGTGAATTGAAACTGAAAAAAAAAAGAAAAAATGTTATTAGAATCGTGATGTAAACACACTAAAAGCTATTTGTCCTTCTATTTTAAACAGCAGCGGGAGAGGAAATTTCTTTTATGATAGCTGTAGTGTAAAACCTTTATTCTCGCCACCAGAGCCTCGGATCTTCTGCCTGCGCCTGACCCGAGCCTCTGGGAAAATCTATGTAAGAGCAAATGCGCCATGGGGTTGTTATAGCCAAAAACTGGCTATTTGAACCTTACGGTCCCTGTTCACTCCTCGTGCAAACATGATTGTACCAATCAGAGACGCTATTCATTGTTCTTTACAAAAACCAATTAAAAGACACTTGGTTTCAGGGTTCCCCAGAGCTCTTCTCTCCGTCAGTCATGGGCAAAAGTGAAGAGCCCTGGGGTCGAAATTGGTAAAGGAATTTTTCGATATATTAAGATTCAGCTTGATAGTGAGGCAGTGAGGACAAAGACAAAGAAAGTGGATGATATGTAAATATTCTTCACATTCAAGCTGAATATTTGATTTTTCGAAAATGGCCTCATCATGCAACAAAGGCGCCAAATCGAGTTTGACATCGGAGTCAAAGCAACCTGGAATTACAAGGCATTCAAAGGTATAAAATACACTTACTTATGAACCAATAGCAGCATTGAGCTGAGTCGATAGCTGCCCTTCTTTGACCACAGTAATGGGTATGCAAGGATGTTTATCTTCATCGGGGCAAAACTTTAGATAGTACTGTTAATCATGACAAAAACATTGAGAAAATTAGTGAATACTCGAGAAAATTCAATAATCGAAAGTATTGCACTGCCACCTTTTGTTTGGGTCCGAAGTAAAAGCCATTTCCGAGTTCATATCTGTCACCCCCCCTCCCTCTTCCTTCAAAGCTAGTCTGAGTGCGAAGTTTTTGTTATGGGAATTAGGTTTACTTTACCTATAGATGAAAACTAATTTTCATAAGAAAAACTTCGCACTTAGACTCTCCTTGAAGAAGAGGCAAACATGAACTTGGAAATGGCCTATTCGTTGTTGCCGTGTCCCCGACTTTGTATTTGTCTTCCTTCCCTTGTTATCTTAAGTCTGAATTTTTCTTTTTTTTTTTCTGGCTTTCTTTGTCAGTAACTATTTGGTGCCGTAGAAACAGCCTGTTTCCCATATGGAAGCAATTATTTAATGGTAGTTCCTTGTGCTTGTAAAGCCGTAACTATGTAAGGAGAAGAGAAATTCCTTTGATGCACTATGATCCAAGTGATCTTGGATCAGTGATCCTTTTTCGGATCATCCCAAAGGAACGCATCCTTACATTTGGAATATTGCAACTGCTCCTGTTTTGAGGAGCAGAATTGACGGGATACATTGTGACGCTTATAAACAGCGACGCACCACCGGTATTACCTGGAATTCTGGACAAACCATATCACCAGGATTGAAAAGTCAAGCGATGACACAGACATAAAGATGCGAGAGGAAATCTGACTTACATGGCCGATAATCAAGCCTATCCCGTGGTCACCCTTCCAGTCTTCGCCAATGCGTATGAACAGGTGATCATCACTATCCCTTTTTCCGAAGCGGATGTCCACAACCGACACTAAAATTCGAAAAAACAAACGAAATATTAAAACCGAGATTTCCCAGTTCTCATGAGTTTATGTTTCGATGTCAAAAAAGAGTGTATGGTAGCTAGTCTCATCAAATACACCTTATTCCAAAATGGCCGCCATTTTAGTATTCTTTTGTTTGATTGCAAATTGCCCCTTTTGGCCTTGTTCAAGGTCAAATATTCTTTTGAATTTTACGTTTGAAAGCGAGGCCAAAAGGGTCAGTTTGCAAGGCAAAAAAAGAATACTAAAATGGTGTCTACCCCATAGCTATCACGGTTTCAGATGCCAAAATGAATATAATGCCTCACTTGAATGGAGTGAACTTGTTTAGTTTGTTAACGTCAACGGACATCCTTGAAGTTTGAGAGCAACACAGTCATTCAAATTAAATCTTAAATTTGAAAGGCGACATTTTAAATATCTATTAAAAACACCACTTTTCCCGAAAACTTGAAATAAATGATTCCTCGTTTTTTTCAAACTGACAAAGGGTGTCTGCCTTGTTAACTATATTTTCAAGGTGGCGTTTACGTCGGACTTAAACACTTATTAACCTTCATTTGATTTCATCCTCCTTATAGAAACATCAGGCCCTTCAGCTTCTCTCCGGAAAGTTAACATTTCCTCAAATTTCATTTGAGGGTAGGCATCTCTAAGAAAAACAGCAAAAATTTACGACGTTGGAATGAAATTTAATTGTGAGTGATATTGATCGCTGGATATGTGAGGGTTGGAAAATGAACGCGGGTCATCTTGTTTAGATGTGGTGGGTAACTCAAAGACATGCCAAGATTGTTAACAAGTATTTGAGGCACAGTAAAAAAAAATAAAGAAGAATTGTCCAAGTGCCTTAAAGGGGCTAGGTCACGCAATTTTAGGCAATTTCAGCATTGATCAAATGGTCATAGAATTAACTGAAATAACAAAATAACGGCTCAGAACTATAGAGGAACTCAAACAAAACACAGGAAAGCTAAGGAGAGACAAGGATTGACAAAACTGGAGAGGATTGAAATGGATTGCATTTGGGTAAATTTGAAAAAGGTCGGCCCACCTTTTTTCAAATTTACATCAGTTTATATCAAAATGTCATTTAAACAGTAGCCTGCGAAAGCATCCTTTTCTCCTTCGGTCTTCGCCGCTGGGGACGTTTCCTCCTGAGGAGGAAACGTCCCCAGCGGCGAAGAGCGAAGGAGAAACAGATGCTTTCGCAGGCTGTTTAAACAGCTGGAAAATCATTCTCAATTGTTACGTGGCCGTGATTTTGCAAATGAAAGACTCTTGCTCTGCCAATTTGACGTTTAGAGCTCATAACTAACAAAATTAAACAAAATTACCTAAAACAGCGTGACCTAGCCCCTTTAAGGCCTACCTGATACATTTCCTACAGGTTATGGGAAATACAGCATAATCAAAATCCCCGGCGCTGATTGGCTGTTTTAATGTAAATTATGCAGAAGGCGCTCAAGAAGCTTTGAGAAAAGTGCTATACCCATCGATCTTACCCTTTGTGTTTAAGCATATCCATCCTGCTAACCACTGTGAACATCATCTTCTTCTTCGTCCCCCAAAATGCGAAAGTCTGTCGTTGACCATGGAAATCAAAATGCGTGAAAATATAAAATCCAGCTAAGATACGCGTGGCAAGACATGGAATTATTTCTTAACTAGTGGAGGAAAAAGGCGCGACACTGACAAAGATGTTAGATATTGAACGAGGCAGCACCAAGAATATGAAAACAGGGGAGAAAATGAATGTTTTACCTCTCGTACGGAAGGCTTTCGCTTTTTAGCTTGGTTTGGGAACAAATCCAACATGGGGTGATTTTTCGACTCCGGTTTATTGTCATCTGAGAAAAAATAAACAGACTATTAAGATTAAAAAACAAGGAAGCAACGACGAACTTCCCTTGAAATCCCTGTGTTTTTACGCTTCAGGAGTCCTTTCGGATCCCGGGAAAAGGCATTTAACAAAAGAAACAGAGAAAAAAAAATCATGCAAAGAAAACTCTGTATTAGATATACAGTCATTTGATTGATACAAATTCCTTTAATTTGTTTGTCATTGCTAAAATGGGGGTTAGCCGAGCTGGCATATGCATAGTTTCGAGGTAACATTCTTCAATTTTTCACATACTCATGAGGCTAGGGAGATTCAGAAGGAGAAACGAATTTCAAAGAATAATTTATTGGCCATAATTTTTGTATTTGGTTTATAAGGGTTTACCAATAATGATGAAAAATGGAATCTTACCAACCGTCTCCACTTTAATCCCTAAACCTCTTCGCTCAATCTTGAAACATAAAAGGGAGAGAACGCTTCTAAATATTAACGAAATGTACCTGACTCTAAAACAATATATTTTTTCGGCCTTAAATCTTTTTGGGGAGCTTTAATCTGTTTTTTTTTTGTCCTGTACTAGATTAATTAACACACAAAGGGAAAGACTTGATTGGCCGGAGGGCTTTTCTGATCTTTTCTGTGAAATCGTACAGGTGCTTTGGCTTAAAAAGGCTTCACAAGATAAGCAAAAGTAGGAGGTGTGGATACATTATTGAAATTAAAACAGTGTATGGGAGATCCCTTCTTCTGTTTTGCAGACAGCCAGCCGTGGTGCGAGGAGGTTCACGGTTGTGTGGTTCACCGGGCGCTTGTCATCACTTCAGCGCATATTATAATGACTGTAAATTGCTGCAAAGCAGGTTTTTACAATACCACAAGATTATTGGCGTATTCTAATACTCTGAGAGCCTTCTTGTCATTCTTGTTGACTCCTTTTCCAATCCACTGAAACAAATGGCAAAGAACGAAGTTTAGCAGTTAGATTTCATTGAACGGAATTGCATGGGCCGGCATCAGGGTTTTCGGACGTATTTCTGAAAACACCAGACGTGACAGTTTTTGGCACCGCTAGGCTCCTTGGAGCGCCCGAGCTACCAAAATAAAAATAAAAAGAACACTCAGAAATGCTGTTTCTAGTGTTTATGGGACCCACGAATCGGTTTCTCAGGCAAGGCTGGAGTTCACTCAAATTCTCTTTAAAAAGTATAAAAAAAAATTTTTATAATAAAAAAATTTAAAAGCCCTGAAATATTGGCATCAATGTACCGGACATGAATGGGAAACGACCGGACGAAACGTCTAGCCTTCGGCCTCAAACGAAAAGCCTGCGTCGTTATAAGGGTCGCGCATTACCAACTGAAACTAAGTCGCGGTGTTTTACCAAGCCATTATTTTGGATTTAGTTCGGGCGAGAACAAAGCGTGGCAAGAAAGGCATCGATCTGTTTTTCATTTGACGTCACAAACTGCATTGCTGTTCACAACTCTTGCTATTCGCCCTTGTCACACGGTGGCCATATTGTCCCGGGAGACCAAAAGAACTTTGTTTTACCACGCCAAGCCTCGCAGTGGAAACCATGGGGATGAGGCTTGGCGTGGTAAAACAAATTAAAGCATTTTTGGTCTACCGGGACAATATGGCCGCCTTGTGACAAGGGCGAATGCATGCGAAAGCAAAACGTGTAAAATGACATATCTCGTGCATCCCAACACACACAGATAAGTGAACAATTTTTTGTCGTGACTGCGGATACGTAGTTGGAGCAAAACATTCCCGACACCTCTCCTTCTTAAGTAAAGGGAGACGTGATCAAGGAAGGGGCCCAGAAAAAAGCAAAACTTGTTTTCTGTTTGCTACTGGTAGACACAGTTATCATAACGACACATAACGAAGTGGTATTACCCGGTAGATCCTGGTTCCATTGTCAACTATCATGACATCATTCGAATCCAGTGCACCTCGCTTCAAAGCTGTTTCACGGACACAGATATTGCGCTGGAAATACAAAGTAAACCAAAGAATCTTTTTGCAGTACATCTTGAGACAGATGTGGAGAACGACTTGGCCAATATTAAATTAATTACGATTCAGTGAAAGCGAAAGCTCATCGCCGTTATTCAACGATGGAACAGCTTAATTAACAAGTTAAGAAGCTTGAGTAATTAATACATGCCCGTAAAAAAGAACTCAAAAAAACGAATTTTGTATTGTTCAGGCTTTTTCCAAATGATTAATTTGTTTAACTGTGATGTTCTCTTCTGGTTCTCTTCGATAAATGTCGAGGGCTTGGCCCCACGAGGCCACGTAGCCAAAAATAATTGCATCAGGAGGGAATTTGCCGGTTGGGGGTGTAGGGATGGCGCTGTGGTAAGAGCACAGTCGCCTCCCACCAATGTGGCTCGGGTTCGATTCCCAGGCTCGGCGTCATATGTGGGTTGAGTTTGTTGGTTCTCTACTCTACACCGAGAGTACGTACGGAGTGTGTGTACTCCGGCTTTCCCTAATCCTAAATCCCTAATCCTCAAAAACCAAAATTTGATTTGATTTGCATTGATTTGCTTATTTCAATTTACAGTGTCCCCAATTAGTGCTCCAGCACTTTTGCATATCAAGAAGTAGAATACAATGAGAAATTTTTGAAGAATGTAAATAAAAAAATCTACGCCTGCGCTACCAAGAGAATAGAGAAGAACTCTGAGACGAATCCTGGGCTCACCCCAAATGGTCCTGTGATGCGGAGAAGGCGCGTTTTGTATTGTGAATGAAGGTTACAGTTGACGCTCTCTTCAGACCTGCGATAAAATAGATGCAGATAATGAGATTACACAACACCGATGAAATGGTCCTTCTAAATCTTCATGGCTTCTTCGTCATCGTTATTGGTTCTTCCCCGTTTGCCTTGGATGCAAGAGATGTGCTGAATTTAGTGAGGCAGCAAAATCCGTTTGCCGTCTTTCATAAGCGTGAAGCCTCATCTCTCGATTTTGCGCTTGACTAAGGTTGCGAAATCGAAAACAAGGTGGGTGAAAAGGATAAGGATCGAATGGGGAGCTAGCGCAACATGCAGTGATGTCTAGAACACTGAAAACGTCCTATGAAGTCGACAATGGCTTTAAATGTTCCTATTTTTTTCCTTTTCAGGAGAGCAAAGTGAATATCCAATGTCGCACTAGAGGGATTTTGTATAACAATCAATTTGTTAAATTTTTGACATTCCCATGTATTTCCTCTAGACAGTTTAACCTCGCTCGCTCACCAAGTGGAGCCTCTATCCCCCATATTTGGCCGGTGAGTCAACTCTTTCCCGAGTAGATTTATTCATAGAATACCTCCCTTGGGAGAATCAGCGGGCCAAAAGCCAATCAAAACAGAGCTATCTCAGCGGGAAGGGAAGTATGATACTTTTCGCGGGAAAAACCTGTTCCTAAAAATACATTTACTCGGGAAAGGATTGACTCGAGGAATTAGTAGAGATAGAGGTTCCCGTTAATGAGTTCCTGCTTCACTGTAACTGTACCCCATGAATGGGTTAGAATATCGCCAAAGTGTGGTTGCAATGTTTTGACCACTGTGATGACGAATACCGTTGTCGATAAGAGTACAGACAACGCTGAACCACTTTCGATTTGTTAAATTTCCTCTGGGAAATATATTTCTTTTAAAGAAACTACGGTGGAAACGCAAGACAAAACATTGCAACCACTTTTAAGGGAAGGCTTTAGCTCTTGAATGAACAAAGTCTCTTTAATTTTGCAGTGAAAGTCAGTTTTTCCGGACGCTAAAATGTCAAAGTGATCCCATTTAATGTCGTGGCCAGTGGTTTTCACATGATCAGCAATGGCTGATGAATGGTCACTTTTAGCTAGGGACTTGAAATGTTCTGTTTTTCTGTCATGGAGAACAAGAGTTTAAATGTGGTATTATTTGTGTCCCAGCAAACAGAGCTCGCCCAGAGCAATTCCTTGCCAGCAATATCAGTCATATCAGACTGTATGGAGCATGAAGCATAAAAAAGTTTCACTGTTTTTTTCATTGACTCACCCTCCTTTTAATACAGTGAAGTCTTCAAAATAACCTGTGAACCGCTTCGATTCGAAGTCTTGAACTTCTCTGTGAACAAGTGGTGTTCCATCCATCTAAAAAAAAAACAGGCAACGATTATGGCATAACTTTATATGTTTTGAATGCTGCCTGGTAACCTTTCAAAGGAAGTCTGAAGTTCTTTTCTTTCTTCCTGGAGTGCCTATTTCCTCGAAAGGAATTTCTTGCTAAAATCACGTCTCTCACCGCTTCATCCAAGGCCATTGCATTGTGAAGACCTTTTTCATAAAGTTCCTTCGGTGCTTGCTTTCCTACCCAGCAGTGAATGTCGTAGCTTATCTAAAAGGTAAGAAACACTAGTGCTGCCATCTCAAGTCTAATTGCCAACAATTTCTCATGAGCGCAGTTCATTCTCGCGCGTGCGCACGGTTGAATGAATCGAAGGACACTGATTGCCTACCAAACATTCTGCTGCCGAACAATCAAAAAATTGCCTGCAGTAGCCCCGACGTTACTTAGTTTTTCCAGCTCTTTTAAGTCATCGACAAACTTGGTGGTTTTTATAAGCGTCTTTCACGTTCCCAATTGATTGCCGGAAGGCGTCATTTACGGTCACTTGATACAATCGTACGTTTTCAAGCCCTCATCAGCGGCTATGTATTTTTAACCGCAATGAAAGAAAATTAGCAAGAGCTTCAGGCAAACTCCTTATCATTCCTACCGTGGTATTTTTTGCACAGTTCAAAATTATGTACACTTCATCGCTGAAAAACTTTCCTTTGGCAGCTAATTCCCATTCTACAACCTCCTGAAAAAAAGAAGGAAAATATCAGGCTAGCAAGTGCGCTCTTTGATGACTAATCAAGCAAGGCACCAATGCAATCCTCGCTGCATTAGATTGTCGATTAGATTTTCGGTGTAGAATGTTATTAGGGCATCCCCCCTTTTTTTCGTTTACCTTCGAATGCGTTTCCCGATACTGGATCGGTCGGTCGGATTGAAAAAAAAAAAAACAGTTAAAAAAGTCACAAGAAGACTCTGAATAGGGAAGGGTTTAACTACGTAATTACTTTTTTTTTTTGAAAATGCCAAAAATTTGGGTTGGTGGGACGGCGGTAAACGAAAAAAAGAGGGGATGGCCTAAAAAAATAGACAAATTCACCGGCCATGCGTTATCGTAGACAGTTGTTTAGGAAAGAATTATTTCTTGTGTCTGTTTTTACTAAGGTTACTTTCTCCCATACTGTTGGACCCCACCCCCACTGACTTCTCAATTTTGCTTATATTTTGCCAGCTGCTGACTTACAGTTACTTTTTCCTTATTTGGAAAAGAAAGTGTACTTCTGAAAAGGTGTCCTCCGCGAGAGGAATTCATTCCAAACAAAGTGGTCTTAAAATCGTCACGTTTGAAAAGTTTGTTATGTTTAAATTACTTCAATTTCGATTTGGAGTCGTCTTAAACCTCTTTGAGTTTTGAATGAAATTTTAAACAGCATTAAACACTTTTCCCGAAAAAAAACACATGAGATGATATTCTGGCTAACTTTTTAAAATTATGCAAAAGTTTACTTGAGGTACTCCAGCAGAATTATATCAGTTCCTCTTGAGGCTATAATTTTTAAATAAGCTTCGTAAATCAGTAAAACTGCTTTAATGACAAAATCTGGAAACTATCTTTTTTATGTGCGATTGTTTTTTATACTGATCCCTATATTGAAAGAGACTCTCTTTTCGCCGACTTCAGGTTGAAAATGTTTATAGTTCATTATGGATATCCCTCGTTTTTTCTTTTCAAATCGCCGATATACAGAGTCAATCAGATGTTAAGTATACCAATTGTGAATAAAAGGTAGGGAATCCACCAAACTTTCAAAAGTCCGGAAAATTAAAGAATTTTTGCAATTCAGCGTTGAGTTATCATTAATAATTACATGCCGAAATATTTTATCGACAAAATGTGAGCTAGCGCCGCTGTTTTCATTAACATATTCGTTCTAAACTAAGATTTCAACAGTTTTCCAATATTCTCAGGAGAGAGTGTTTGAAAAGACAAACTTGGCCGAGCAAATTAAACGTAGACAGGCTAAGTATATGTAATCAAAGCATATTTTACCGCGATGTATCTTAATCATTGACAAGCAATAGAAGGAGAAAAAGCTCCAAACTTTCAACTCTGTCAAATATAAATCGTCTTACGCCTTCTTCGGTGACTTTCCAAGCTTGCCGTCCGGAATCTTCAACATGTCTGAAACGTTCCTTCCATAGTCCCTACGCAGGGCAAAAATGAAAATTCTAAACTGTAACAAGCTGTCTGCCACGCAAGTTAAACTGAGCCAGTTTTTATCGCCTTACAGTAATCTCTGGATTTTCGGGGAAGAGCTTTATTTCCTCATCTTGCCAAACATATGGCGTTTGTTCCATTTTTTAAGGACAACGCAACTCGCGGTATTCTCAAATATGTTTTACCGCGAACAGATGAAATACAAACAATGTTCGAACGCTGGAACGAATGCTACTCCTTTAACCAAATTTATAGAAAAATTTTACTGTCAAAAAGAAAACTCTTGCAATGTTACTGGTTAGTATACACAAAAAAGTTTTTATTTTGCAGTTTCTAAACAAGAACCTTTTGTCATCGGCTTATGCAGGTAGGTTTCTACTCGCTTATGTGAAACTGTTCTCTGCATGGAATTTCACTCGTTTTAATTATGTATAAGTTCAACTATTGTCATCCTGAAGGACTTATTTAAGATACTTCGGCACCTACAGGCGGACTGAGTTGTGAAGAACAGCTTTGTTTTCCGTTTTAAAAGCTTTTATTGAAATGAATTTTTTCTTAGCGCTGTGCAAAATGTGACGAAAAAAAATTAAAGTAGGTGTCTTTGAAGATTGAATCTGGGCAGGCACCTTGTCCCTTTTAAAACTCAAATCTTGGTGTTGCGATATGATAGACATTAGTTCCAACTGTGACTGAGTGTCAAAGATTTACTTATTATAATTGTTTTTGGCTATAACCGGCTAGGCTGAACTACGCGAGTTTCGCCAAAAAAAAAACCCTGATCAACAGTCTTGCCTCCCTAAAACCAAGAATATGCCTCTGAGAGGTGTCGTTATCGCGATTCCTACGACCGATGAGTTTCAGTATTCAGGCTGTTTTTGTCTCGGTGTAATTCTTACTGTGTTGTTTTCTTCTTTACGAATATTCGTAGAATTATGAAGGCTCATTTGTTTGCTTTTAGAAATTCCTCACAGACAGAAAACACGCGAGATTGCGGCACTCCCGCTGTAAAGTTCGCTGTAACTTTCGTTACATAATTTGAACTGCTAAAAACCGGGAGCTGCAACTTACTGTACGGGACTACTAGTAAAAAAGACAAGTAAGAAATTTATTACATCGCTTACTCTTTAAATCGAGCAATTGTACTATTTGACGGGATGTTCGTGATTTGATGGTTTTCAAGACCTACCATCACACAATTAGGGTTCAGTCGAGGTAATTTTTTTTTTGTTAATGAATTTAACTAAGATTAAGGAGCAACGACTGCTTTTCTGCCCAAAACAAATTCAACCATCTTGTGTTCACAGCTAATGATACATTGTAACGATAGACAACTCCTGGAACCACCTTGGAGGGTTATATTAAGTAGAGTAACTTATTTTCTTGGTTTTACTTAGAGTGTTCACAGTCCCCCATTTTCCCGAAAAACCTCAAATAACAATGATCACAACCAGGTTTCCTGAGCCCGCGAGACTGAGCACCCCCAGCAAACCATTGTTTTAACGAAAACCGCTGGTCAGCAACCTGGTTCTAAGGTCTTCCTATTTTCCCGTTTGATCGTCGGGATCGAGCGCAAACTGCCGCCATTTTTGTTTTTAAACAGCGAGCATGAACTGGGGAGAGTGAAATAACTACCAAGTGGGTGGGGGGGAGTCGAGAGGTTTCGGCGGGAAAAATAGGGAAACTGTCCGATCTTTACTGCGACTAGCTACTTCGACTAGTGTTCAGCGGGTCCCCTTGCACCAACCACGGCAATACCTGATTGGTCCATAACACACTGCATCTGTCAATAAAAATACAGACAAAGCTCTCAAGTTTCAAAAACAACATGGCTTATCTAGAGAAAGAATCTCAAGAGTCTCAAGTTTTCGAAAGGTAGTCTAGGCGACTTGGATTAGTCCCAAAAAAAGGAACAGAAGGAAGCGATTACGCTTTTGCTGCCAGGCAGGGATGTATTGCCTGTTCTTCCTACAGGATTCGGGAAGAGTCTGATTTACTGAAGCTTTGTACTTGTCAAAGCACTTCTGGAAGAGATCGGCCCTCGTGTTTGGTTACTGTACATTTACAAAGTATAGGAGAGGAACAGATTAATTTTAATGATTTAGATTTGAGCGTTAAGGGTTTTGGGAAAACTGTTGATGTATTAATAGTGTGGGGGAGCTTTTCAACGTCGTCAAGTGAAGCTATGATCTCGCAAGCTTCACTTGATTTCAGGAGTTCAATATGTGATTGATTTAAATTTGGACAAAAATAAGATCGAGGCTGCACGCGTGACAAAATGCCCGAACTACGTTACATCCAAAATTTTCAAACTCAAAAAGCCCCAGCTATCAACGAGAGTTAAACGCTTCAAGGTCATGAGCTTCTGTTTCATTATCCTTTCGTTCATTTCTTCAATGTCAGTAATTAAGCCGTTATATATCGGAGACCACGAACATTTATGCATGCGCTGACGGGATGTTTGAACATGAGAGAAAAACGCAGTACCTCCAGACACCGGCGCTGGAGCGTCGTACCAAACGAGTCATCCCGGGATTTCGGCCCGTGCGATCGCTTTTGGACGCAGTTGGCCCTTCGCTGCTTTCTGCTATCGACCTTGCCTCCCGGTACGGCATTGAGGGAGAGATATGTCGGCCCCTAAACCATATGTGACAAATCCCACGTCTACTCACAGCTGCAAAACACCCTGTAAGAATACGATGGCTTACATATACAAGCGAAAAGTCATTTTATCTCACATATGGTAAACAATCAAGTCGCAGATTACAAAGTGTACGCACGCGCCCTGCTAAAGGTAACATGTGTACATGAATGCATGCAAGAAAATACAGCCAAAATACATAGCAACAAATTATTCTTTTGTCTGTTTGTTAATTAGCTTGACTAGCCTCGTTCACACGCGTAAAATTGAAAGAATTTGGGCTGTAAAACGAGGCTAGTTAGGCTAATTAACACAAAGACAAGGGAATAATTTGTTGGCGGCCAGAACGATCTCGTCCGCAGAGTCCGCTCTTCTTTTGGCTCCCAGAACCAATGCGCACGCTTAAAATAGGACGAGTCATCGGACGAGACCTACTTGGCTGCTGTCAATGCATTGTGGGAAAACTTACTTCCTTCTTTGACTAAAAAGTTCTTGTACGAGTGAAAAGTTGTATCTTTTCACCAACAAGATGTCTTTTAACGATCCTTGGGCAGCTCGCCACGACCGACAAAAAGTTGACTTAGTCTTTATAGTCGACTGCACGGGATCCATGGGTCCTTATATCAAACAAGCTCAAAAGCATATCCGAACTATAGCGGAAACCGTGTCAAGAACAGCGTTCAGTGTGAAGCTTGCTTTAGTAGAATACAAGGATCATCCGCCGCAAGACAGAACTTTCATCACTCGAGTTCACGACTTTACATTATCTTTATCTGATATGAAGACTTGGGTGGACGGTATGAGAGCGAGTGGAGGGGGCGACGGACCTGAATCAGTTGCCTGTGCTTTGCATGAAGCAACGAAACTCAGCTTTCGTGAAGACTCCACAAAAATGTGTGTTCTGATAGGTAAGGTTGCTAATTAACACAGGAAAAAATAACAGATTCCCATTTTTGGATATTTTAGGGTATTTTGAAGAATACCAACAAAAATCCCAAATTTGGAAGAGTGAGACAAGTCCCAGTCAGGGAACTTGGTTGGGAATTCCCTGGTTGGGACTTGTCTCACTTTGCCAAATTTGGGATTTTTATTGGTATTCTTCAAAATACCCTAAAATATCCAAAAATGGGAATCTGTTATTTTTTCCTGTGTAATAAGGCGCAAATTAAGCACATGCATGTTGTCCACTATTGACAGATTAACTCACAATACAAAAGAAAGAGCTGAGAATGTTATAAAAAATTTTTTTTCTAGAATCGCTCCAAATTTGGCCACTGATTCTAGAAAGTTGCATATGAATAGCAGCACCTCGTTCTCCAAAGGATGCCGCGACAAGGATACAATAGGGAAGATATCTGTTTACAAACATTGCTTTTGACAGCAAATGAGGCTCTGCTTGGCACATGAACGACGATAGATGACATCAACGATATCTTCTCTATTGTGGCTTGGTTTTCAAGTACAAGCTGACTCATTTTATATACTGTTGGCTCATGACGTCTCTGCTTCCCTGTGACTTACAATCCCCGAAATGGAGAACTTGCTTAGAAGCTGTAAATTTGCCGGAGGTTGTCAGGCCTTTAAGTTATTAACTGTCATTCTTTGCTTCTGTTTAGCGGATGCCCCTCCACATGGACTTGGGCTTGATATGGATGGATTCCCTGATGGCTGTCCTACAGGAAATGACCCTATGAAGGCATGCAGAACAATGGTTGAAAAAGGAATAGTTCTGTACTCTGTTGGATGTGAGCCTGCCATCTTACGACATAAAGATTTCTTTATGGGCATGGCTTTCATGACAGGGGGTCAGTATGTTCCACTCTCACAAGCGCAAGCTTTGTCAAAGGTGAGAGTTAACTTTTTTGTTTCAGATACTTGCCTCACACCATGGGATTTTGTAGTAAAATTGAAGAACAGCTTCCCAAGAAGTCTGTCATCCTTACTGTCTGCAAACTGTGAAACCAACAGATCAGCAAAAGAAAACTAAAAGCTCACCAACAGTTTACCAATAAGGCGGTTGACAAATATTTAAGTAACCCTGGCTTAGAAACGAGTAAACCTGTAGACTTATTTTATCTTTTACCTAGTTAAACCCAAATGTGAATTGAGAGGAGAAAACTATAATCCACTTGATGAAGGCCGACTGTTGGCCACTTGTTGGCTGACAACTGTTGACCATTTGTCAGCGAACTGTGGACTGTTAGTTGGTCACCTGTTGGCCGGTGATCAAGGTGTCAGCCAGATGAATGAAAAATGTGATTAAAGCTACCATACTTTTGATGATGTTGGCATCGTCTGATCAGAGCTTGTTTGCACAAGGGGAGATACACGTAATTCAATGTACATGTACACCTGTATCATTACTTTTTTTTATTTTTTTATGAGCGCTTGAAGTTAGTGAAATTTGTAATTTTCTGCGTGCTATAAGCCCCGCTGGACAAATTATTCTCTCGTGGGCTCGTCAGGAACAAGCCAATGAGAAGCGTCTGATATCTAACACTTTTTTTTAGCTGTGACGTAAGAAAAGGACACCATTCCATAACATAAGAGAGCGAGTTCGAAGATTATTTGTGAAAACTTACAATTGGTCTGAAAATATGTCGTCTTCCAAAGAGTTTTCCGAATCAAATACGGAAGAGTATCTTTCGGACGATTCGGAATGCCTGGATTTTCAAGAAACAGAGACGGAGCAACGAGAAAACCAAGAACTTCTATGAGAAAGTTGACTGCCGACAAAGAATCAGACAGCGAATTGCAAGCCTATATGGACGAGCCTCTTACTGATGAAGAATGGCTCAAAAATTATAGACAACAACAAGAAGAAAAAAACAAGCAAGAAGAAGTCTTTAAGAAGCGGCTAGCAGACAAAACCAGCGGACTTCAGCCCTCGGATCGCTATCAGAAGGAATCTTATGCATGCCGATTCCTTTCTGTTTATTGTTAGAGTTGCTGCATCCATAAACCACGCACTTTTCAACCATTTTCTCTGTGTTCTCCGCTAATCTTCACACATCCCAACAACTCAAGCTTGCCCGATGTCCTTTTCTTACGTCACGCTCGATACTTTGGCCGAGTGGGGGACTAATGCGAACGATAGGTGAAAAAATAGTCAAGACCACCTCCACTTTCAGCGCTCGAAAAAAGAGCCCGGATTCAATATTTTTGAAAATTTTTTCGAAAATAAGTTCCTTTTCCTTGAAAGATGTCAAAATCTACCCCCAAAAAATAAGTTGAAGGGTTAGGGGCACTTTAAACTTGATGGAAAAGGCCACTAACTTGACTGCTTAGTAAGAAACCGGCTCATTATGTTGTAAAAGTGCTGACATTCGATAAAATTATCATTGTTCTATTCTACTGTACATGTTCTAGACAAATGTAAGTGGAAGGCAACAGTTAAATTTATGTTTATCTACATCTATTAATTTCCCCATAAGGTTATTATTAATGGAACACTTGAAGAAGTTTCTCAAGAGAATCTTATGGGGTACATAGAAGATTTCATGACAATGGAACTGGAAAACTGTCCTAGTGAGGAGAAGATAACTGTGAGTGACTTGGCAACAAAACTTGAAAGGCACTTAAGTCTGCGAAATGTGAAATGTCAGCAGCTGCAATGTAACAATAATCCTTTGGAACCAGCGACAGCCAATGCAAAGAAAATTGCTGGACAAAAAAACTTGGCTGGAGTTCGAAAGCTGTTAGAAAACCTCACTTCAACAGACTACTCACATAACTCCTTCTTCAACCAGCGCATGACCACAGTAGAGGTAACCTTGACAGAACCAGCTCCTGTGACAAAAAGTCAATGTGAGAGGTTGCTCATTAAGGAATTTGGAAGATCAAATATTCCTGTTACACATGATGAACTCACTGGTGAATTAATCATTGAGGAGTTGTGAACCATGATAATACTAAAATTAAAAATATATATTTTATCTCTCAGGTGGTATGCACACTATGATTGGATAATAGTGGGCTGTATTCTACAGTATGACCTGCTCTCCAGTCCGCTAAATTTGAAATTTTGATGCCACATGTTGTAGCAAGTTTTTCATGTTATTTGTGTGAAATAAACTTGTGAACTGATTGAATTTTACAAGGAACTATTTCAAAAAGCCAACTTGACTTCAACTAGTTTCCTTTTCCAGTGTGCCTGATTACCTCAGAGAATGATTATTATAAAACAATCTTGTTTTCTCATTCTGTGCTGCTGGGATTTCATAAGGTTAGAAGGAGATGCCTGGGCTAGTCAAAATAAGCAGCGGTCACTCTGGTCTTTTATATGGGTTTGAGTGAAAATCAAGGCAGTACTGTACCCGGCAGTTACAGATCCTCATTTTTTTCTGTCCTTGGGCCATAAATCAGTGACACAAATTTTTTTTCTGTAACTAACAGTACAGACCTCAAACCCAGTTACAGTACAATGTACTTGTAGTAAGAGGTATAAATTAATGAACTGGTTTGTTGAGCTGTATAGCAGTAACAGACTCTTTGCAGAAACAAGACATTGAACTACATTATTATATCTCTCAGATAGTATGTGTGCTGTGATTGGCTAAATTAGCAGGTTGTATTCAACAGTACGGCCGGCTGTCCGGCCTGCTAAGTTTGAAATTTGATAAAACAAAAAGGAAACAAACTTTATTTAAATGTCTAGAGTCTTCTAGTGCTGGAGCACTTATTATTGGAGACATTGTAAACTGAAATCAACAAATCAACGCAAATCAAATGAAATATTGGTTTTTGAGGAGAGCGAAAAACCAAAGTACCCAGAGAAAAACTTCTTGGACCAAAGTAGAGAACCAACAAACTCAACCCATATAATTATGATGCAGAGTCTGGGAATTGAAACCGGTCCACACTGGTGGGAAGTGAGTGCTCTTTACCACTACGCCAGCCCTGGACCCCCCTGTTTTTTTATAAAACCTTCTCTAGCAAGTTTTTCGTGTTGTTTATGTTACATACATGTAATCTTGTAAAACTGTTTGAATCTTGCAAACAACTTTTTTAAAAAGCCAAGAAGACATATTGGTTTTTCGGATTTTGATGCAGCGATCTTTGTGGCAGTTGAACCTTTTGCTTGACTTCAACTAGTTTCCTTTCCTGCATGCCTGATTACATGTACCTCAAAGGTATATAATAAATATCTTACTAATCTCATTTTTTCAGTCAGTACTGAAAGTTACATATGGTCGTTTTTTCCCGCTGATTTATGTACGGCCCTTGTGCTTTGCACTTGGGCCGTAAATCAACAGAAAAAACTTGGTCTGTAAATTACGGTATGGACCTGGAACTCAGTTAGTAAGAGGTGTATACATGTACTTTATGGTCAATACATGTACATTTGCC
>NC_090890.1:32045297-32052797 GCF_036669925.1 Montipora capricornis | reverse complement strand
GTGAATGCCATGAACGTTGCGATCGGTCAATTAAATTTTACTACCACTGTAATCTGAAGTAATCTGAAGTCGACATTCGATGGAATAAATTCTCTTCAAAGCTCGTCAAGCTGACAAACTCTTCCAAAAGCGAGAAAACATCATGTTTTAAATTACTCGAGTTGCATGTTTTTGTTTTCATTTTTTTTTTATCGGATGATAACGGCACCAGCCTAGCTTTTCTTCAAGCGAGTTTTTTCTTGTTTTTTTAATTTTAGTGGGCCTAGAAACAAGAATCCGGTTTGGATTTTCCCAACGAAACGCACCTAAATTTCCGAGAAAATCCACTGCACCGTGACTTGGCTGGAATTTAATTAGACTTATTATCTTGCACTGCACGCTGTCAGTCGGCAAATATTGTCATTTCAAAAAATATATTTCGGTCGCTTATGTAAGCAGAAAAAGTCATGACGTTATTTACGGACGCAACTACAATGCGGCGCAAAACGTTGTCACGCTACGTTCATTTGGCCTCATAACGTTATCCTTTTCTCTCAGGAGCTTTCTGCGACACACTTTTTGGTATAAAAGCTCAATTTATCACCAGAAAAGAGAAAGCAACGGTGCTTGCCCGTCGGGCAAGCTACGATAAGAAAACGCTAGCCCGACAAGTCATTCCACTAGCCCCGGGCTATCGGACAGCACTTTCGTCGCGCCCTGAGTAAATAAATAAAATGATAAATAAATAAACTCTCTTCTTTTGTTGTGGAAAATAGTTCCGCAAATTTACTTTGAAAATCTTTTGTATTTTTAATTAATATTATGCTTCTTTTTGAAATAGATGAACGGATATACTGTATGTTTGAAGTGCCGGTTATATGTTTCCAATCCCATTGAAGCCACCTGACTCTTTCAGGTGCCTATAAGGAACAATTGCGGAAATTTCCCAGCTAAGTGTGAGGATCACTCCTCTCAATTTCGTCTATAACCTGCACTTTAAGCAGGGCTCGAAATTAACGAAAAAATCCAGTCGTAATTTACGACAATATACGAAAATTTAGTCGCATTTTCGCAAATTTTAGTCGCAAAATCGCCGCGCTGCAATGTGTTGTCAGCGGTTTAGCAAAAAAAATTAGCCCGCAATACTTGTGCCTAGGTACTTCATGTATCCCCTATTATAGTGTATTTAAATTATAATGTATTCCCACGCGTATATTATTATAGTGTCTTTAAATAATTAGCCCTACATACCCATGTATACCCTTATATACCCCTATATACCCTTGTATACCCTTATATACCCACATATACCCTTGTATACGCTTATATACCCCTATATACCCATGTATACCCTTATATACCCCTATATACCCATGTATACCCCTTAATACCCCTTTAAGGGTATACATGGGTATATAGGGCTAATTATTAAATACACTATAAGTACCTTATATTTAAATACATAATAATAAGGGATACATGAAGTACTTACCTCTTTCAAACATATGCTGTATTAAGTATATGTGGGCTCATGTTAGAACATCACATGACAAATGTCAACCATTTGTGTTCCGACAGAGAGCGAGCGAGTTGGCTCAAATCTGGTAGGTAATCATTTTATAACTGCCTTTTCAGGCCATTTTCGTCTACAGAAGCCACCAGGCTGGCATCATTAAGCTAGAATGTGGGTAAAGGCAAGCCTTTGAAAGAAAACAGAGGCAAGAGATGGTTTCATGCAGACTGGGACGCCTAAAATGCTCTGTTGTAAACATGGCGGTTCACGAGTGAAGTTGTCTCTCTGGCCTTTCTGTGGACGAATTCCAGGACCTACTGACACAATCTGGGCAAGTTTTGAAAGCTAAAACCTTCAATCGATGCGTTATTTTGCTGGTAGGACTGGGTGGCCCGACACTTATGAAAAAAACTATGAAATGAGAATCGGGAGTCTTCCCTTGTCATGGAATGGCAGAATTACCCAGAATTCTTTTTGGGCATGAGCGAGGCAACTTAAGAAGCACGAGACTGGCCCTCATCGAATGGCTGAAGCGCGGCGAGAGGAAATGATTTCTAGCCAGATACTCAGGAGTAGGCCTGGTGTGCGCTGTTAACGTAGATTTTGGATTTCTGAACAAGTTTTTATCATAGAAAATTTGCGACAAAGTTCTGCTTTCATTTCGCTGTAATTCTCGCATCAAAGAAACGGTATAATAATGTAAATATGAGAAAAACGATATTTACATTTGCAGATTACCTGTCCTCTTACTACGAAAGTCAAGCTCGACATCTCTATGCAATAAGCGCATTTAAAATGTCCTCGTATTACTTGATAAAAGTATGTAGTGTTTTTTTTTTTTTTGGGGGGGGGGATTTTTTCCTTTTCTTTTTTTTTTGAAAAAGAGGTTTTTCTGCTTATATGAAAATACGTTTTCTCTCCCGGCCCCTTCTTATGCATGATCTTCGCGGAAATTACATTCTGTTCCTCACTAAACCTGGAACAACCAGTCATGGTCTTAGTTCTCTTTTTTCGTACGTAGCAGCTAAGTTGCGGAATGCGCTACTTGATTTTATCCGTACCTATGAGTTTACTGGTGTTAAAAGAGAATCCAGGGCCGCACTTTGTACAGCGGCTTTTCTTTTTAATGAATATATCTTTAAATATTAGGTATTTAGTAGGTATCTGTATATGCTATGTATTTTAGCTGTAAATGTGATGTCTCGAAGATATTAGCTCCTGTAGTTATTCGGAAAAAGCTTATGACTGTATTTATGTTACCTTTAGCAGGGCGCATGCGCACACTTTGTAATCTGCGACTTTAGTGCTTACCACATGACAGATAAAATGACTTTTCTCTTAAATATATAAGCCATCTAATTCCTACGCTATATTGACAAGGGCGGTTTGGAGCTGTGAGTAGGCGTGGGATTTGTCACATATGGTTTAGGGGCCGACATATCTCTCCCTCAATGCCGTACCGGGAGGCAAGGTCGGTAGCAGAAAGCAGCGAAGGGCCAACTGCGTCCAAAAGCGATCGCACGGGCCGAAATCCCGGGATGACTCGTTTGGTACGACGCTCCAGCGCCGGTGTCTGGAGGTACTGCGTTTTTCTCTCTTGTTCAAGCATTCCGTCAGCGCATGCGCAAATGTTCTGGCTCTTCGATACCTAGCCTACCAAAAAAAAAAAAAATTAACACGCTGGTTTTTTTTTTTTTGTACCAGCAATTGACATTTCATTTGATTTTATAGGCATAAACGTAACGAAAGAACCGTGCGTGTCTGATCTTGTCTCAGACAGAGGCGAGAGATGGTTTCATGCAGACTAGGACGCCTAAAATGCTCTGTTGTAAACATGGCGGTTCACTAGTGAAGTTGTCTCTCTGGCCTTTCTGTGGACGAATTCCAGGACCTACTGACACAATCTGGGCAAGTTTTGAAAGCTAAAACCTTCAATCGATGCGTTATTTTGCTGGTAGGACTGGGTGGCCCGACACTTATGAAAAAAACTATGAAATGAGAATCGGGAGTCTTCCCTTGTCATGGAATGGCAGAATTACCCAGAATTCTTTTTGGGCATGAGCGAGGCAACTTAAGAAGCACGAGACTGGCCCTCATCGAATGGCTGAAGCGCGGCGAGAGGAAATGATTTCTAGCCAGATACTCAGGAGTAGGCCTGCTGTGTGCTGTTAACGTAGACTTTGGATTTCTCAACAAGTTTTTATCACATAAAAATTGCGACAAAGTTCTGCTTTCATTTCGCTGTAATTCTCGTGTCAAAGAAACGGTATAATAATGTAAATATGAGAAAAACGATATTTACATTTGCAGATTACCTGTCCTCTTACTACAAACTTTAAGCTCGACATCTCTATGGAATAAGCGCATTTAAAATGTCCTCGTATTACTTGATAAAAGTATGTAGTGTTTTTTTTTGGGGGGGAGGGGGGATTTTTTCCTTTTCTTTTTTTTTGAAAAAGAGGTTTTTCTGCTTATATGAAAATACGTTTTCTCTTCCCTCCCCTTCTTATGCATGATATTCGCGGAAATTACATTCTGTTCCTCAATAAACCTGGAACAACCAGTCATGGTCTTAGTTCTCTTTTTTCTTACGTAGCAGCTAAGTTGCGGAATGCGCTACTTGATTTTATCCGTACCTATGAGTTTACTGGTGTTAAAAGAGAATCCAGGGCCGCACTTTGTACAGCGGCTTTTCTTTTTAATGAATATATCTTTAAATATTATGTATTTAGTAGGTATCTGTATATGCTATGTATTTTAGCTGTAAATGTGATGTCTCGAAGATATTAGCTCCTGTAGTTATTCGGAAAAAGCTTATGACTGTATTTATGTTACCTTTAGCAGGGCGCATGCGCACACTTTGTAATCTGCGACTTTAGTGCTTACCACATGACAGATAAAATGACTTTTCTCTTGAATATATAAGCCATCTAATTCCTACGCTATATTGACAAGGGCGGTTTGGAGCTGTGAGTAGGCGTGGGATTTGTCACATATGGTTTAGGGGCCGACATATCTCTCCCTCAATGCCGTACCGGGAGGCAAGGTCGGTAGCAGAAAGCAGCGAAGGGCCAACTGCGTCCAAAAGCGATCGCACGGGCCGAAATCCCGGGATGACTCGTTTGGTACGACGCTCCAGCGCCGGTGTCTGGAGGTACTGCGTTTTTCTCTCTTGTTCAAGCATTCCGTCAGCGCATGCGCAAATGTTCTGGCTCTTCGATACCTAGCCTACCAAAAAAAATAACATGCTGGTATATTTTTCTTTAACCTGCAATTGACATTTCATTTGATTTTATAGGCATAAACGTAACGAAAGAAGCGAGCGTGTCTGGTCTTGTCTCAGACAGAGGCGAGAGATGGTTTCATGCAGACTGGGACGCCTAAAATGCTCTGTTGTAAACATGGCGGTTCACGAGTGAAGTTGTCTCTCTGGCCTTTCTGTGGACGAATTCCAGGACCTACTGACACAATCTGGGCAAGTTTTGAAAGCTAAAACCTTCAATCGATGCGTTATTTTGCTGGTAGGACTGGGTGGCCCGACACTTATGAAAAAAACTATGAAATGAGAATCGGGAGTCTTCCCTTGTCATGGAATGGCAGAATTACCCAGAATTCTTTTTGGGCATGAGCGAGGCAACTTAAGAAGCACGAGACTGGCCCTCATCGAATGGCTGAAGCGCGGCGAGAGGAAATGATTTCTAGCCAGATCGTGAGGAGTAGGCCTGCTGTGTGCTGTTAACGTAGACTTTGGATTTCTGAACAAGTTTTTATCATAGAAAATTTGCGACAAAGTTCTGCTTTCATTTCGCTGTAATTCTCGTGTCAAAGAAACGGTATAATAATGTAAATATGAGAAAAACGATATTTACATTTGCAGATTACCTGTCCTCTTACTACGAAAGTCAAGCTCGACATCTCTATGCAATAAGCGCATTTAAAATGTCCTCGTATTACTTGATAAAAGTATGTAGTGTTTTTTTTTGGGGGGGGAGGGGGGATTTTTTCCTTTTCTTTTTTTTTTGAAAAAGAGGTTTTTCTGCTTATATGAAAATACGTTTTCTCTTCCCTCCCCTTCTTATGCATGATATTCGCGGAAATTACATTCTGTTCCTCAATAAACCTGAAACAACCAGTTATGGTCTTAGTTCTCTTTTTTCTTACGTATCAGCTAAGTTGCGGAATGCTCTACCTGATTTTATCCGGACCTATGAGATTAATGGTTTTAGAAGAGAAGCCAGGGCCGCATTTTTGCTTTTTTTTTTATGAATATATGTTTAATTAGTAGCTATTTAGTAGGTATCTGTATATGCTCTGTATTTCAGCTGTAAATATAAGGTCTCGAAGATATTAACTCCTGTAGTAATTTGGAAATTCGAGATGAAATAAAGCTTATGCCTGTATGTATGTTGCCTTTAGCAGGGTGCTTGCGCACACTTTGTAATCTGCGACTCCAATGCCTACCATATGACAGATAAAATGATTTATCCCTTGAATACATAAGCCATCTCATTCTTTCGCTATATTGACAAGGGCGGTTTAGAGCTGTGAATAGGCGTGGGATTTGTCATATATGGTTAAGGTTCCGACAAACCTTCGCACCCAGCGTCTTCGTTTCCTTTGACCAGGTACGTGGGTATACAGGGGTCTATGTAAACAATAGCCTTCATTTGGCGCGAAAATATGCTCGGATATTTGTCCGCGGACATTTATCTGTTCCGAGAAGCGAACAGTTTTCCGAGAGCGAAGCTCGAGGGTATACATGGGTTTATAGGGCTAATTATTAAATACACTATAAATAGCTTATATTTACATACATAATAATAATGGATACATTAATTAAGTACTTACCTACTTGTGTGAAAAGAAACCGCTGAAAATGGCGAATGATCGAAGGAATGGATCTGTGCACGTAACATTACGCTATCTTCAGAGAAAATACACAGCGAGAAACAAAATAATTTTGTCATTTATTTATTTTAGCAAAAGTAGCAGCAAAGAGGCAACTGCTAACCCTTTTGTTTCGAAAAAGCGAAGGTGACGACAAGTCGCAAATTTGCGACTTCTCCAGATATTTTAGTCGCAAAGGGAAAATTTGCGACTAAAAATGAGACTGTATGGGTCGCAATTTCGAGCCCTGTAAGTAAGGTGACTCAAATCAGTTTCAACACTTGAAAGAAACGTTCTTATTAGAAGGATTGACCCTACAACACTTAATCACTTAACAGCAATGTTATGGTACCATATCAAACACTAATTATTGTTGAAAAAGATTCCGTCATTTTTGTGACGTAAAAAGTTACCGTGGCAACAGGAAAGCCCTGCAAAAACACCCCATAGTTTGGCTTTAGCTGCTCACATCTCAAAAGCGAACTTAGTGACCCCCATTTAATTTGTTATTTCTGAAATGTAATCAGCATGCCAGAATGAAACTTTCTGCAAAGTTTAAAAAAATCCTGTGGAGCGGATTCACAGCAACCTTAAGTAATTGAAGGGTTAAAGTAGCTCTGAATCCGCTCCATAGATTTTTTTAAAACTTTGCAAAGTTTCACCTTGGCCTGCTGATCACTTTTGTGCAATAAAAAATTGGGGTCACCGAGTTTGTTTTCCAGATATGAGCAACTGAAACCAAATATATGGTGTTTTTGCAAGGCCTTTCTGTTGCCATGGTAACTTGTCACGTCACAAAAATAAAATACAGAGTAATGTATGAGGTGGCAGGTATTTTTTGGGCTTTTACTTCCTGTAGAAGACACATGACGTAAAACAATAGAACAAAAACCTTGAAACAATACCTAATCAGAATTCTAAATCCCAAAAGACCCTTAAAGCTTTTGTTACGTCATGTGTGTCTTCTACACGAAGTAAAAGCCATTTTTTGCAGGTTGCAGGTTGCAGGTTGAAATTTCATTATAACTGGAAAACCGCTGGCACTAAAAAGAAAGGTAAGGCGATAGACTTGCCGTGACTGTTACATGAATAGCTAACGTTAGGCCTAAAGAAAAGGTCTT